>NC_137636.1:22494927-22562427 GCF_963383615.2 Lipophrys pholis | reverse complement strand
GCTGATTTAATCTAGTAAACATGATTGGATTCCAATAAGACAGGAGAAATTAAATAAACAAAAGTAATTACCAGGATGTCTTTTTTTTCTTATACTTTTTTGACATGAAATCATGCTATATTGCTAAATCAGTATACTTTTTTAATTTAATGAAATGAATAATGCCTATTTTCAGTATATGTTACATAATAACTGCAACAAGGATGATATCAATGCTCAGAAACAATATATGATGTATAATAATAAGTGCAGTTATTAAAGTAGTTCAAGGCAATACTACAGATTTTCAAAATAAGTATACATTACCGGTAAGTTAACCCAGGAGTGTCAAACATAAGGTCCAAGGGCCAAAATTGGCTCTAATCTAGTGAAACCACCAAGCAAATTTTGAAAATTTCAAAACATAAATTTGTTTCAACACATTTTTAACAGTAGCAGACAAAACACAACTTGAATATCAAGCTGAGATATCGTTGATGCTGCCATGAAAGCCAGCAAACTGTCATGAGCTTCACAGTTTGAGTGCGAGTTGAGAGTCAAATACGTGAGAGTTGCAGCCCTGGATGATCACTTCAACTGGTCATAATGTTATGGCTGATCAGTGTAAATCCAGTCGAAATAGATAGAAGATAATTATTCTCGTTTACTGACGCATTAATTTAGAATTTAAATGCTTTGTTCATTAGCTGATCATTAGCTTTAGCTGCTACAAAAAAAAGAAAAAAAACCCTACAACACGCCCCTCCGAGCGTCTAAACGTGGGATTTAATAAATGACATGTGGCGGAGGAAAACAGGTAGAGATTGGATAATTCCTGCCAGTCTTCCCACCATGCAGACTTATGAATGAGTAAGTTACTGTAGCAACAACAGGGGCAGATCACATTTCAGACGCCATTTTGTTAGCTCATCCTGCAATCTTTTATATCTCACACCAGTTGTTTACCGTATTTATTCCAAACAGGATGATCGTGACGTGTGTGTGTGTGTGTGTGTGTGTGTGTGTGTGTGTGTGTGTGTGTGTGTGTGTGTGTGTGTGTGTGTGTGTGTGTGTGTGTGTGTGTGTGTGAGATGACAGTTGCAGGCAGGGTGGCATGCTCAGAGTTAATGCCACAAATTGTTGTTAGATGCAGGTCTCCCTCTGCCATGCGTTTTTTGGACAGGAAGGCAACGTGATTGGCTTTGTTCAATCTTCCTGGCAGCCGACACCAGCTGACATCTGTTCCCTCCTAACCACTCAGACTTATCTCCATCAGGGAACACACACACACACACACACACACACACACACACACACACACACACACACACACACACACACACACACACACACACGCATGTGATTGACACACAGTCGTGCATGTGAGGAGAGAAAACACACACACGTGCATAAGTGCATTTCCACAAAAGCACTACATCGTAAGGGAAATTATCAAAATAGAAAAATCCTCCGCTTTGCTTACGCAGTCAAGAGCGACTGCAAATCTTATTGCTAATTCACGGCGGCGGCGGCAGAGTCGCTGGCACGGCTGGCCCAGGCGTATATATCTTAGACGTGTGGAATCTGAAAGCAGAGTGGTATGAACACTCTCGCCGAGGTACACAAATGAAGATCTCACTCAGTTTTGCGTCTCTCAAGCAAATAACCATCTGCAAAACTGGCCGCTGTATAAAAGGCTGTCGGGTTTTTCCCATCTGAAATGAGAGGATGAAAAAAGAAGAAGAAGAAAAAGAAGGGAGCGGGTGGAGGGAAGGGGGAGCAAAAGGACAGAAGTCTGTAGAGTGAAAAGGGGGGGAGGCTGTTTGAAATTAGCCCTCCACTCTGGGGTCTTGGGAAATGAACGTGACACGTCCAGATTTGGTGTTTTTGTTGCAATTACTAGAAAACACCAGATGAATTCTTTTCAAGCCATGTGTGCCGGTTTGTGTATGCATGAGCGTGTTGTGTATGGCCGGCGTGAACAGATATGGATGTGTGAGCATGTACATGAGTGCATATTCATGTGTGTGTGTGAGTGTGTGCGTGTGTGTGTGTGTGTGAGCAGGTGGCAGGCATATTTGAAGATGACAGTAGGGGTCTGACCCATGCCAGGCTCAATAAAGCAGCCTTGTGATGGAGCTTATGTGACACACCATCCCAAGGGCTCGGAGGTCTTTCTCTCGCTCACACACACACACACACACACACACACACACACACACACACACACACACACACACACACACACACACACACACACACACACACACAGTGCCTCATTTCCCTAGCGGTGCTCTCTGTCAGATAGCGAAGGCGCTCTGATTGCTGTGGGTACGTGTGAGGTCTGCGTGTGATCTAATGACGACACGCTGTACATGGCGTTAGTGCTAACGCTATTGATCCGAGTCCTCACCTCTATGCTTTAGTCACTCTTTATATTTCCAGTTGTAGAAACCATCCACGTCCGTTATGAAACGCTGCTTGTGCTTCCTCAGTTCTAGAATCAAATAGAGTCAGTTAGCTGTTAGCATTAACCTTTTGCACTCCAATGTTGTATTGGTGAAGATATTTTAAATAAATCATGTTGAATATGTGATAGTGCCTTCAGTATTTCTAATCAAATTCAAAATTTAGTTGCGATGTCGCTTTGAGTCAGTCCTTGTTAGCTGTTAGCATGAGCCGTTTGTACTTTTATATCTTTCCACTGTTGTATTGGAAAACTTTTAAACTTTTAAAGTTTAGCTGAATTACTTCGAGCCAGCGAGCATTAACTGTCAGCATATTGTGTAATTTTTTTCTTAAACTTACCAATGTAGAGTTTGAAAACTTTGGAAGAATTTCCACACATCGTAACATTTCAATTTGGGAATTACTAATATCTCACATTTTCTTCATTAAGCGTAGCTTTCATCAAGATTTATTTGGACGCTGTTAATAGATACTTCCATTTGTCTAAATGTGGTTGAAACTCTGTTTCCAACAGGATTCAATGTTAAACTCATTCAAAAAAATGTTTTCTTTTAAATTGTAGACATTTGACATCTGAAGAGAAGCTAATGCTAACTAGCATGATGTTAGCCTGATGCTAGTTAGCCTTTTGGACGCAATTGACACAATTTACCAAATTACACGAGTCATTTATTGAGTGAAACCGGCTCAGACATTAATCTGTTAGGATAAAAAACTCATATCTACAACCAGGAAGTTGAAAATGATTCTCTACGATAGCTCTCATGAGAAATGCTTAAAAAGACTTCAATAAAGCTCTTAATCTCCTTTTAAACTAAGTGAAATTATTTAATTAAAAAAGTATAACTTGTGCTTCTTATGCCAGCACTCGACTACTTTCAAATATCTGCCCCCCCAAAAAGAAATCTAAAACCTGAATGTGTGAATACAGCCAGCAGGCTACAGGGAGAAAAAGACGTTAAAATGGTTTCATCAGAGATCAGCTTGACAGTAATGCTTTGAGGCATCTCTGTTTCTTAGACAGAGAAGAAAATAAGGTGCATGTTACATGTCAAAAGACCCCAGAAAAACTGAAACCATCTGATCTGAAAACTCATTCATGTTCCGTGACGTTCTGTGTCAGGCTGTTTATGAAGCGATACCTTGAGTTTTCCTCATGCAGATTGCAGTAAACATAAAGACCAAGGCTTCTTCTACACCTCTGTTGGCTCTTGGTGGGTCGTACCACGGTGGGGTCTGTTGTTTCAGGTGCTTCCACCTCTTTGTGGTCCCTTCAGACCACAAAGCCTAATAATTATTTATTCTGTTACCTGAAAACATTCTCTCATGCCCAACCTGGAGTACATCAATAAATACTAAATGTGTTTGTCACCCAATAAGCTCCCTAAAGTTCTCTAATGGTAATAGATTCAACCTTAAATTCAATCTCGTTTTCCAGGAGCAGTACTGCTCCAGAAAAGAAGAGTCTCGATTTCTCTTTTCGTTTTGTTGATCCAACGTTTTAGTTTTGGTTGCCAGATCCTCCACAACTCATTTGCTCCCACAATAAACCCGACTGAAAACAAGAGTCAAACAGCTGTATTTACACTTGTTATTTTCTCTGCAAAACCTGCGAGATAACATCAGCCGAGTGATTGTGTGTGGTATGAATGTGTTTTTTTTCCCACATTCATTCTGCTCTCATCCATCTTCTGTACTGATTTATCCAACCTGCCGTTGTGTGGTTGTGTGTGTGTGTATTGAAGTGTGTGTGTGTGTCTGTGTGCGGAGGGGGGGCTGGTTGGCTGGTGGGGGGTTATATACCGCCTACCACACCTGATACTTCACATAATAATGAATAATTTCATTATTTTCCCTTTTTTTCATCCTTTACTGGTATGAACAAAGACTGTGAAGAAGTGCTCTCGTGACGTACCTTATATCATAGAGTTTAGCATAATCAATCAGTTAAACTTTATATATAGAGCAGTTTTCATGCATGTTGATGCAATTCAAATGGCTTCACAGAAGACTGACATAGCAACAATGAGACAAACCAAGGAGGAATTAATATGAGGCAGGAATATAAAACAACAACAATATAAATGAAACATTAATTAATAGTAAGTAAAAAGAGTAAGGACGTGAAGTTTATTTATAACGTGCTTTTCACAGATAAAAAAGTCATAGAGTGCTACACATAAAATGGGAGCGATAATAAATAAATAAATAAATAAAGGGAATCAGATAAAACATAAAGTAAAATGTGTATGAATAGCACCACAAAATGGTATTTAAGTAAGATATCATAAAATACATGTTCACATACATGTTAAAATACATGTTAGTGTTGCGTATGATGATACTAACGTATACTGTGATAACAATATAATACATTTTTATCTTTGTGTTTTGATATTTGTTCTTTTGATAATAAATAGCAGCTCGTTCAGTCCTTTGCAATACGTATGCTACGTCCGTTTACATTGCGACAAAAAACGTATTGTGCAGCTGTGCTATATTGCGTCATTGTTGTTATACTATAGAAGAAGTAAAGCTTGCACACATGAAAAATCCTTAGAAATAAATCTGATTCCTTCAGTTCTGATAATTAATGTCAGTTATTTGTGTCATCGGCTTGATCGTCCATCTTCTTAGGTGTTGTGCTGTTGGGTGAGTGAGACTGAGCTAAAGAGACTGTCGTCCCGGCTTAGTGGAAATAAGAATCTCTCGTCTGAAGTGTCCACAAACAATCAGCTAAAAGATCTGAGCATCAGGGACCATTTGGAGGAGCACATTTCAAGTCACAGAAAATACACATTGGAGACAGGAGCTCGGTGTACAACCTCTTTGTAACTGACGATGATTCATCACAGCGCTGCTGCACAGACTGGGACTGGTTTCCTTCTTTATTTCTCTATTCTCTTCTTCTATTCTCTATCGATTATAAGAATTTCTTCCCCGTCTGAACCAGCACGAGACAGTCGCACATAATCAGAATTTCACAACTCAACAGTAGTTATTGTTTACGGTAAACTATGCTTGTTAAATTAGAGGGATTGGAGATTGGTAGACTTTTTGGGGTGAAGTCTCACGAGTGAAGCCAAGGTTTTACCTGCAACTGAAGTTGTCTGATTGAGTTTGGCACATTTTAAGAAAACCAGAAAAGAAATGATCTTGAATAGGAGTGTCAAACATAAAGTCTGTGGGCCAAAACCAGCCAACCAGAGGCTCCGATCAAGCCCACCGAACCACCAAGCAGATTGTAAAACATTCTGAGATGTCGTTGATTTTCTTTTAACATATTTCTTAAGAATAGCAGAAACAACAAAACACTGAGACTTGAGCTCAGATATCAGTGATGCTGCCAGGAAAGATAGCCACCCATCAGGGTTAGCTTGCAAAAACACCCATAATGCAACAGCTCCAGGACTTTTTTGATTCATATTGGCTTTATGTTGAGATTGTAGTCATTGTCAGTACTAATTGTTTGGTTTTACGAACATATCTAGACATTTTCATCGTGTACACTTTGCAACATAAAAAAGAAAAATGTTAAAATGTAAATTTAAAGCTTATTAAGGCACTATTTTCCAGCAATGATCAAATTGGACTGTATAAGTCCCCTGAGCTGTTTGACACCCCTGATTTAGGCCAAGAGTAGACCTGGGAAGCTGCTTCATGCTTTAAGGCTCCCACAAACCACGCTATTTGCGGCTGTCTGAGACCACCAAAATCTGTGGTCGACCAGTAACAGCTTGTGTCTGATATTTGAGGAGTCATAGCGATGAATCCGAATACGTCATCTTATAACAAACCAATAGAAATGCAGTATGACATGACGCAGTTATTCGTGTAACACCGGAAAAGCACTCAGACCCACGCTGGCCGACGAATAGTGAACACAGGCTTCAATGGCGATCAGGACGATGTGGGACACCAAAGAAGAATTACATATTGACTTGTTGGAATTTGACTCCAATAATAAGAATACCGCCAGGGCGGATGTTCTGTCCATGTTTAGTGCCTTTATTTTCCCTGAATGGATGGTGCACGCTTATGACGTTTCATGCTTGAGTGACCACGTCAACCCACGTTGACGCGATTGTGTAATCACGACTAGTCGGCACAGTTTGTGCTCATACAGCCTGCAAAAACCGATTATCTAAGGTCTCGTACAGTTATGAAAAGTGTGAAGACTTTCTCGACCCCGACGGCCGAGAACCGCGCTGTTTGTGGGAGCCTTTAGAGAAAGAGAGAGCGAGTGTGTGTGTGTGTGTGT
The DNA here is from genome assembly GCF_963383615.2 of Lipophrys pholis. Classification (NCBI taxonomy): domain Eukaryota; kingdom Metazoa; phylum Chordata; class Actinopteri; order Blenniiformes; family Blenniidae; genus Lipophrys; species Lipophrys pholis. The sequence continues at coordinate 22,555,718 of NC_137636.1, read as the reverse complement.
GTGTGTGTGTGTGTGTGTGTGTGTGTGTGTGTGTGTGTGTGTGTGTGTGTGTGTCTGTGTGTGTGTGTGTGTGTGTGTGTGTGTGTCCTTGCTTGGCTTTGCTGTAATATTTTGGCAGATTGAAGAAAGTCCACACCCTTTTAAAGGCAGCCGATTCTGGTTTGTTTCCTTTTTGATCACTTTGGTGTCGAACTCACTTCACACCTCCGATGAGCATTTTTCTTCCCCGTCATGTTTCTCTCAGAAAAGTCTTTTCCAATCCAAGAGTCTTTTCCTCGTATCGTACGTTTTTGTATTTAATTACGACTAAATCCACGACACCTTCCCCTCAGAAACACCGCCTCACCTTTACAGCCTGGAACGAAAATAAAAGACTAAGGTGGATATGTCTGCATGCCAATGGCTCGCCTCCTCCCTCTGAGCTCTCTGTGTAAAAAAGTGTGAACTAACAAGCGATCAGCAGCTTGTAACACGAGGGGACATCTACCCCTGTTATTCAAGAGAAGCCGTGGAGTCTGGCCAGACACCACTGTTAAAACACAGTGAGTGGGGGGGGGAGGGCGAGGGTGAGGGAGTATTGCTGTATAGTGAGTTGCCATTTATAATTGGCTTGCTATGGTAGATGCTGGTTGGCATGGACAGTTTTTTTTTTTTTTTTTTTTTTTGAACACAATCTGTGTGTGCTGCCGGGGCGATGCATCGCTAATGACAGAAAGCTCGAGTGGTGTGGAAGCACAACAGCGCCTGGTGGCTACAAGGCCAGCCCTCACAAATATGTTCACGATCAGATTGCAGGGAGACGGATGAATGGATGGATGATGTTGCAGATCATATAGAACCATAATGCTTCCTTTTTTTTTATTTCTTTCAAATTCCAGTGTTTACTATTATAAAATGCACATTCCAGATGCAGGGGGGGAACTGGGGCCGACCTGCCCCAGCAGTGGATAGAATGTTTTTTGATAAAGAGCCCTAACCATCAAACCCCCCCCTTATCTATTCTCCTTCCCAGCGCCTCCTCTATAAACAATGAAAAGTTAATGAAGAGGTAACTTAATGATGTAATGAATATGGCGGAGCTCAAGGTCAAAACAGGCTACAGTCTGAAGCTGGGCACGAGACAGGGGGCCAGGTGAAGGCACATGGTTTTATATGCCACACACACACACACACTGCAACAGTCACATACAGTACACACACTGTCTCGTATGTAGATCCTAATATTATTTGTCAGCTGGCATTGAGAGACAGAAATGCTTGGTTTTGTATTTTTACAGTATTGCATGTAGCTTAGCTGAAACTGAATCTTACATCTGTGTGTGTGTGTGTGTGTGTGTGTGTGTGTGTGTGTGTGTGTGTGTGTGTGTGTGTGTGTGTGTGTGTGTGTGTGTGTGTGTGTGTGTGTGTGTCTGACAGACTTGTTTCTGATGTTGGAGCTGGTGATTAAAAATTGAAAAGGTTTGAATGACACAGTGGAGAGTTTGGCAGATCCAGGTACGATCGATGGCGCTCTGGTGAACGGCCACCATCCCTGCTCGGCTCGTCAGCCTTGGAGAGCACTTTGGGATTTGTGTGTAGTGAAAAGTCAACTTTAGAAATTCTGATTTTCTTGCTCTTTTGGAACAAAGACAGTCAGGAAAAGTTGGTCCGTTGTCACACAGAAAACACAGATGGTTACCATCCAAACGTCTCATTTTCTCATTCAGTCGCATTTATTCAATAAGATACTAAAGGCAAATGATTTGCCAGGACAGCGAGATCAGAAGTTCCCAGCTTGTGGCTTTTCCAGCAGTGAGGTTCTGTGACTTCGATCTGTTTGGCCTCCGTCAGGCTAAAGAAGTGTCTACATCTCACTTTACCTCCTCCTTCCTGGGTCGAACGGGGGGGGGTGTCTGAACAATAGATGGAGCGGGAGTACCAGGACGGGAAAGAGAGAAACTGTTGCAAAGAAGACGAATGGGGATGAGCCCAACTCCTCTGTTCTTTGTCTGTGAACTTATCTCGTGTTTTGCTGTGAAAATGAGTTTCTTTGCCTCGGACTGTTGACCTCAACCTTCACAATTGATATTATTTCTGCATTCCAGCCTCCTCCACGTTTCTTCCACCTGCTCACAGGCTTCGGTCTGTCCGGTCGCAGTTTTAAACAATTCCCACATTGTTTCTAAACATAGTTCAAATGTTTTATTAACTGTACTCATATGTCTCATAGCAGTGTCGGTGTGCTTCATTCACACAGACGGCCATCATTCAGTGTGCTCCCACACCATCGGGGGTTGAATTGCAGCTCACCGTCTTGCCCAAAGACACTTTGGTTCATGGTCAAGATGAGAAAGGGACTTGACCCGCCAATGTCCTACTAACTGAAAAACAGCTTTCTTTATTTCAGCTGGAATGGCATTAACCTAACTGAATGACTGGGTTGGCTGGGCGAACGGTCGTCTCTCAATCAGTGAAGCAGGTTTGATTCCCTGTTAAATGTAATTGAGCAAGACACTGAACCCCAAGCTGCACCAATTGGATTGTTTGCAGGCTTTACATGGCAGCCACATTGGTTTGAGCAGTGGTGGCCTAGAGGCTCGAGAGGTAGGATTACAAGTTTGCAGGTTCCAATCCCACAGTGGAAATGTCACTGTGTGTCCATGAGCACCACCCTTGACCCCCAGTGGCTCCCTGCATCCTAGAAATGGGATAAATAGCTTAATTAGTTTCCCCTTGGCTCTTGAAGTAACAGTAATCTTTATTTCTACCAAAAGGTATTGTCAAAAAATTTGTCTAATCTAATCCAGATGATGGTTTGGTAAATGTTATAGGGCATAAGCAATGCTCTTCATTCCAGAATTATTGCGTTTTTTAAAAAGTGTTGCTTTCAGAAACTGGAAACACAGTCGTCTTTTAAACGGACAGCCAAAACCCAACCAAAGTTGACCGTTTTTACTTGAAACTGTTGTCGCGTAAACAAGATCTTATAAAGCCCCAAATACGGTTCCTTGTTTCCCTTTACTCTTTTTTAGCATTAAATGGTGCCCATAAGCTTCAAAGTCACCGTTTACTTTCAGCCAACTTGCCCTTTATTTCATCAATGAATGCTCACAAGGATAAAAGGTCATTTAAGAGTGATTCCACAGAGATTACATGGAAAGGTTAGGAACGAGAGGGAACAGGGTCTTCAGATCTGCACTGTAAAAGACTGGAGCCATCCTTGAGAAGTCCCCAATTAAAAGCAGCCATTCAATAAAAATGTATACCAGAATACTTGTCATCACTCAGGTTTAGGAAGCTGAATGTTTTCTTGTGTTCCCTTTTTGGATGTAGGAGACAGGGGGAACAAGGTACGCAGGACAGTCCTTTAAAAAGTGTGTACCTGAGTTAATGTGTGCACGTACCACACAGCACGCACAATGTTTGCAAGCTCGTCGATGTGTGACCAGCCCGTTCAGCTTCACTCATTGATTCTCTGGCTCTGGGATTTGTCCCTTTGGGATTCCCGTTATTAAAAAGGAATATAGTAGCTGAAAGTCAGCATTGACAAACAGGGCAGGATGCGGCTGCCATTTGTTAAAAGCAACTTATTTACCCTTCAGTCCTGCAGCACATGCGTGTGCCCCCCCTCTAGAAAAGGCAGTCGTCTTTGTGCACGGCAGTGCCGGCAGAAGCGCTGTGCACTTGCTCTATATTGAAATCCATTTGTTTGTGAGGGGTTTCTGGAGGCTCAGCAGGCTGCAGCAGAGCAGCCACGCTCGCTCCTCAACCTTTGTCATGAGTCATTCTCTCCCCGCTCTCACACACTTTTTTTTTTCTTTTTCTTTTTCTTTTCCTGTCAATCTTCTCCATGTGCTAAAAGCAGAATACACTAAACTTAGCATCCCCAAGGCAATCTGCGATCCATCTGATCTGCTGGACAGCAGGCATGGTAATGCACCGACACTGTAAGGCGCTGTTAGATATTGTATTATAAGCATGCTCTATTATTAGATGATGAGAATAGAATATCTGCTGTGAGTTCTGTACGAAGGTCAAACCACTGAACTCGACGTATTGTAATACTGACCGAACTTGAACGATAATTACACTTACAGGTTGTGTACACTTTTAAAACCCTGATTACTCCGATAAGCCATTACTTTCCATTTATGATTTGTCTTTTATGACAGACACTTTAAATAAGATGTACATAAAACCCCGCAGTGAAGATTAGATCGGCTTTATTGTCTGGTTTAATGATAAACTTCCACATCCAGCCAAGGAACAACAAAAGCGAATCAGAAATGTGCATAAACATCTCGGCTAATGCTGCGACGGCCATCACTGTGTTGACCATCAACATTTACAATGATTAAAAAGGGGAGAAAAACACGTGAACCCTGTGAACTGTGCCAGTTTTCTGACATGAACGCGTCATAAATTGTGATCTGATCTGCATTTAAGGCACAAGTTCAGGCTCAAACCAACTGCTGTGGTATCGTTTCTAATCCATCCAACTTCCGTACGGCCTGATCCAGCTCAGAGCCGTGCTGCAGGTTACACTTTCAACAGATCACCAGAGTCAGACAGTTGCACTCGTGGGTAATTAAGGTCTCTTACACAACAACATTTCAAGTGAACTCATTTTTGCATTTTCAGGGCCGGCCCACGAGTTGGCAATGTTGTAATGAAACCACACACACATGTGTGTGCAGTGAACAATATACTTTAAACATTAACAATAGGAGCACACGAACATTCATATGAACAGTCGACCAAGTTGGATTGTTGTTACAATGACTGTCGACTATAAATCTACCAAGTCCCAGGAGAACATGGACTGGGAGTCATGACACTCTAGAGGAAACATTGTTCTTATTGTCCAGCTACTGAGCATGTGTCTCTACTGAGCATGTGTAGAAGAACTGTCTATCACCGACCTGCACATGTGCAGTAGCAGACAGAGTTGGAGCATTTTCGAAAAGTTGCATTTTCAGTGGCTCCAAGCACCATTGACGTGCACCCAAAACGCAACCAAAGTTTTGTGTTTTCACTTGAAATGTTGTTGTGTAAATGGAACTGAGTGTCAGCCAGTTAGCCCCATAGGTCTGTTTTCAGACTGTGGCGGAAACCACACTTATCTGGAGAAACCACGCAGAGGGAGAACATGCAAGCTGCCCACAGAGAGGCTCAAGCGGGAGATCGTCTAATTACTACACCAACATACAGCCTCTTTTTCCCCACGTCTATGTTCCTATGTAAAAGCAGTTCTCTTGAACTCACTCACACGGAGTCTAAATGCATCGTGTTTACAAGGCGAATTTATCTGCATTTGAGTGCATTTGATGTGGCGGACTGTAGGAAAAAAACTAAGCCCCCCCCCCCCCCCCCCAAAAAAAAAAGTTTCTCTGCGAAGCTCAGATTTATGAAGGAAAACTAGTGAGGTCACATACTTTCTCTTTTCAAACTCAAGTGTTGTTTTCTCTCGAGTAGATTTCAGTATCAGGAATTGGTCAACAGTGTGAAGCCAGTACACTCCTCGAGCATGGATGATCTCTAAATAAACAGTCCCGGGAAGCAGCGGCAGCACGATCAACACATATGGCCCCGTACCTCACAGCTCCAGCCTTCAAAGACACATCGATGGCTTGCACGCAATCCCTGTATATATGTCCGATGTTGTGTTAACTCAGGGTCATTTTCACTAAATGTAAACACTCAATCTCCCTATCAAATTCTATTAAACCTTGCAGGAACACAAACATACACTCCGAAAGAAGCTCCCCTTCCAGCATGAAACGCATGCATGCACGCAGCGGCGTTAAACAAGTGCTCTCATTTGGACATAAATAGTGTGATCTTACTCTCATAAATCACGCTGAGATTGTGCTTTTGGCCCGAGCGAAGGCTTCAGGTTCGCACACCCCTTCTGTAAACAGGTTCTCCTTCAGTGTGTGATGTGTGAGACCGTGTGTGTGTGTGTGTATGTGTGTGCGCGTGCGCGCAAGGTTACTGGGCTTGATCCATTTAAGAAAAAGGAAAAAAAAAAAAAAAGAGTCTTGCTGTAATCAAAAACAATAACTGCTCAAAGCGTAAACTCTTCCAGCCCCCCCCGCCCTCCTTGCTCCCCCCTCCTCACCCTCTCCTTGAAGTATGAAATAATATTCTGTGTGTGGGCCCCGGCCGAGCGCTGAGAACGCAAACATCTCACAATAAAGTTGTTTAAATAAAGGCCTTGGCATAGATGGCTGGGAGATAGAAGACATGCTGCGTTAATTACAAGCCCCCGTTAAAATAAACCGACGGTATAAAATATGACTCCCCTCCCTCCCTCCCCCCATTATCGAGGATTTGAACCTATAAAATATCAGCAAGGTGTGTACCTCAGATGTGCTGTTTGGAGACCAAACACAACATCAGCTCGGAAAAGGAGAGAGAGCAGCACAGACAAAGAGGGGGTGAGGTGACGGGTGATTGTGTGTGTGTGTTGTGTGTGTGTGTTGTGGGGGGGGGGGGTCCGCAATAAAACACAACGTAGCTCTCCCATCAACAAAGAAAACAGTGTTTATTCTGCATTTAAAGACTTATGAATTCCTCTGGCCCCTGCCTTGCCACTGCGTGGCATTAACCAAACGGGGAAAAGAGCCCAAGTTTAAGTTTATTATTCTTCAAACTCTTGTCTGAAAAGTAATATGCTTTAAAGGCAGAGTGAATGTGCTGCCGCCTGTACCCCCTCCCTCTGTATCTGTTTCAGCCTTTCCCTTACCAAGCACTGTGCCTGTGTGTGAGTAAAGTTACATTGCAAAGGGAGAGAGAGGGAGGCCGAGCTGTGGATTATTTTTCCTGAAGTGTGGACTTAAGTTTCTGCTCTGTGCTGCTGGGTGGCCCACTCCGCTTTAGCCGTGTTAACATAAGAATAGAGTAGTGGCCAGGAGATGAGGGGAGGGGGGTGGAGGGAGGTGCCGGGGAGCTGGTTTAAATTATTCTGCGCCTCCGCTGCTGCATAGCAGGAGCTGTTGTTATCCACTTAGAACATCAGACGATTTGTCCCTTCTCCCTCGCTCTTCTCTCCTTCTCTCAACCCCGTGGGCGTCTTCATTCGGGATCCTTTGTACCGCTGTTCTGTTATAACGCCTTTGCCGGCCAGGGTCTACCTCATTTCTCAACACCGCCTCTACGTGCTTTAAATCTCCCGTTCTGGCCCGTTTAGAGTCACTTCTTTGAGTTTTGTACATCCGGAGAACTCGAAGCGACTCTTGTAAAAGGTTTTGACCCTACCTCAAAAATCTAAATATCAAAACGCGGAGCGTCCTGGCCTCTGTCCAGGCGCAGTGACGAGGGCCGTGACGCTCGCGGGCCCAGATGAGGAATGCAGTTATGAGGAGATGTTTGTATACATACAGCCTGCGCCTTGGAAAGCAGCGATGGTGGTTGAGCGCAGCTTAAAGACATCTGGATGCGATGAAATGCCATTTGTCTAAACAATCAAGAGTCTTACCGAAGCCACCCAATGCGCGCTGTGCTTTTTACTACATACTTGTGCAATGTGCTTCAACAGAAAGGGATATTGACAAATATTTCATTGTGACAGCCTCATGAGATCTCACAATGACTTTTTTTTTTCTTTGCCTCGTTCCAGCTGTAAACATTAAAAAAAAAAAAAAATTTGCAAAGTTCATTTTGAATGGTGGTGGTGGTGAGAGAGGAAGGTGGAAATGATGAGAGAAAACCACAGCGAGATTAGGTTTTAAATACAGCCAAGGCGCTCACACACTGTGAGACAGCTTTTAACTGGTGGTTTCCAACCTAGGGTCCAGGATCCTGGGGGGGGGGGGGGGCGGGGGCTTCATTTCCCACATGGAAAAACTATAATAAGACACTTTCCAGATCAAGTGGAACCCCTTTTTTGGCTTGTGATCCTGAATTTAAAGAGTCAGGTCAGAATTAAACACTACAAACAAAAAAGTCAGGCTAGTTTTTAATAATTTAATAAATATATTTTTTTTTAATTTTTTTTTTAATTTCCTGACATGACACACTGAGTGCTACTGAACATTTAGATTGTGTGCTGTAATCATTGGGGAGCTCATTGGGTAACCGCTTCACCCAAAACAGCCCACTTCTACCAAGATTCTCAGCTCAGTTCACTTTATCTGTGTCCCCGTAGGGCAGTGAAGTATAAAACATAAATTGCACACTTACATGTGTTTTTGCTTCAGAAAGGTTTTCGCGTTTACACGCCACCATTTTGAAAACAATGGTGGCGCGGACATGGCAGAGACTCTGAAAACGATGCAGTTTTCATGTTGGGCCACTCGTTGGCGCTATTATCTGTTTTTGTAATGAAATCACACACATGCAGAGAACTACGCTCTAAACATTAACAGTCATAGTCCACTGGGAGTCATGACACTCTGGAGGAAACATTGTTCGGATTGTCCAGCCACTGAGCGTGTGCAGAAGAACTAGTTACTACGGCTGTGGTGCGCATGCAGAGAAGCAAGCAACATTTTCGGCGTCTACAAAGAGACAGAGCTGGATCATTTTCAGTAAATTCCACCTTGGGAAACCATTTTCAAAATTACTTTTTCAGTGGATCCGAGCACCTTTGTCATGTAATTGGACACTGAAAACATAACAAAACGATTCTGTTTCCCATTCCATGGGTCCTTAAGCCAGGCTTCAGCTTTTGGTTGGTGAGAATAGGAGACGGTGTCCATGGCTTTCTTTAGTGGCAGTCTGAGGGGTCTCCACTTCAGAAAACATTGGGAACCACTGCTCTGGACAAGCAAATGCGGAGGTTTAGGTGTGAGTCTCTCCTGTAGACACATCAAGCGGCATTAACCTGACAAAATCTGCCACATCGTCTTATAGGGATGGATCTCTTAGTGAGCGACCACACTTGAACCAAACATCATCCCTCAATAGAAATGACCCACCTTTAGATTTATTTTTTGATTATTTCATTTAAACAAATTTCCTGGCCAGTGATGGCAGCAGTCTCACTATGCCACCGGTGTGTGTGCGTGTGTGTGTGTGCGTGTGTGTGTGTGATCGTTGAAGGGGGCAGGCAGACATGACTGGGATAATAAGCGTCATGGAATCTAATCAGATTTCTAAGAGGAATTGATTGTTGTGAGGCAGCCGGTGCAGGAGTGGGGTTGACAATAAGCTGAAATTTAAGTGTTAATTTTTATGCTAATCCTCTGGCATCTCTGTGTGATGCAATTTGGTCCAGCAGCCCCTCGACTTTGCGCCGCAGATATGAAATTGTCCCGCGCACGGAGAGAAATGTCAGCTTGCCAGACCCTGAAAGCTTGTAATTTATTAGGTATGTTTCTATTAGTATGTGTCACAGTTGTTAGAGAGCCACATGCGCAGGCAGGCAGCCACCGCCACCTCGTTCTCTCCCCTCCTTTCTCCCTCTCGCTTCCTCTACAGCTCACCCGCTTTATCCCTCGACAACAACTTCCCTCATCCAGCCTTCACCATCTTCTTTTATTTTCTTCCTCTTCCCTCTGTTTCTCCATATTGGCATCCAGTCTCTCTCTCTCTCACACACACACACACACACACACACACACACACACACACACACACACACACACACACACACACACACACACACACACACACACACACACACACACACACACACACACACACACACCAATGCATGTTCTTAAGATGGTCTCGGCTCAGTGGCTGCTGCACTGGGGCCTTAATGTATTATCATATATCGGGTGGTCCTTGCCCCCTGGACAAAAGGCTATTTAATACAATTTAATGACATTCCCAAGAATTTGTGTGTGTGTGTGTGTGTGTGTGTGTGTGTGTGTGTGTGTGTGTGTGTGTGTGTGTGTGTGTGTGTGTGTGTGTGTGTGTGTGTGTTGGGGGGGGTGAGGTAGGGGAGGTCGGTGCAAGAGAATAGAGGAGAGACAGAAGGAGGGAAGGGGGAAAAGGGAGAAAAATAAGAAAGAAAAAAGGCAGAGGCCCAGATGAAAATAGCATCTGTGTTTTTCATGGCTCACCCATGCAAACACAGCGGCGTAAAATGCGTGACTTTCTCTCCCCCCCCCCCCCTCTCTTCGCTCGCTCTGTGCCTACCTGCAGAACAAAATATGTCCAGGGTGGGCTCAGAATAAAGAGCGGACTTTAAGAAAGGAAAACAAAAGTGTACTTTCTGCCTTGGCTGGAAAATAAAACCACTGATTTAATACTCAGAAACAATTACTGCATTACACTGATGCAGGAGTCAGTAACATGCTTCCTTGACATCACATACACTTCATCCCAAATTGTTTTGTGATTCCATAATCACATGCTTCATTATCAAACTTTACTTGAAGAAGCAGATACGGAAGTCAGCCGACACTTGTGATATTTCAATACATTCCTGTCTTTTCAATATAATGTCAGAAAGAAAGTAATGGAATACATTTACTGGACAAGTTTTAACATTCCTGCTTTATATTTTCATGAATTTACAAAACAACCCTCCATAATGTCACTTGATAGACTTTATTGTATGTCTGCTTTCAGTGTAGATATTTCAAAGTGATTATATGCGCTTAAAACGTAGCTACGTGTACTTCCATGTCCCAACAGCATCAATACAGAAAGAATGCAGTGTGAAAAAGGAGAATAGAGATTGAAAGTTAAACGAGATGATTGTTGTGAATGCACCTCCTCCTAACGGCAGTATTCATTTATCAGTTTTCATATCAGACTTCTACAGTGAGTTTCTCTCATCCACAGCTCATCTGTGGATGTATAGTGGGTCACATCCCCTCTGTGTGTGTGTGTGTGTGTGTGTGTGTGTGTGTGTGTGTGTGTGTGTGTGTGTGTGTGTGTGTGTGTGTGTGTGTGTGTGTGTGTGTGTGTGTGTGTGTGTGTGTTATCCCACTCACACTCCATAATATAGAGCTCAGGGTCCAGAAGAGGCCATCCCAGCCCTTCACACAGATAATTGCTTCACATTGGCTGTATGTTTGTGGATATTCACACACTCCCCTGATGGTATAAATGGTATAAAATGGTATAAAAACACAAACCTTACATATAAAGTACTGAAATGACATTCAGATCTGCATAATATGGAAACATATTTAGTTAAAAAAAAAAAAAAAGTGCCTGCCGAGCGGATGAATGCTCACATTGAACATATCTATAAGACCACCTCTGGAAAATGTGATTAATGTTTTTATGGGTCTCAACGGAGGCCGGTCAATAGAAGGCGCACACACAGCTTTCCGCCAGCCATAAAGCTTAAGTGTCAGATTCTCACTATTTTAGCTGTTTTTATCTACTGTTGGGTGATCTATAACAATATGCAGTATATTTTCTCAGCTCATCAGACAGTTTTTTTTTTTTTTTTTTTTTTTTTTTAATATAACCCCAGAGGAAAGTGGAGAAGTAACCAGATAAAGTCATCGAAGGGGAAAATACTTGAGTACATCAGTTATATTCCGCCGCCACCTGTTAGAGGGTTGGTTTTTGGGCGATGTGAAGCGTTTGCTGGGACAGAAACCCAACTTCTTTATTTTTTTCCATCCCCTCTAAATGTAGCTATCTTCCTGATTCTGTTTTAAACACTGATAGAATATCGGCGCGCTGCTGGAAAAGCCAGTCAGAACTGTACTCGGCGGGGCCCGGCAAACACACTGAAAGGTTTGGATGCAATTCACATATAGGTCAATTAAATGCAACAACATCTGCTCTCCCTCTACAATTTGCATATAGCATTCATATGTTAATGATGTCCCTTGTTTTTTTTTTTGGTTTTGTTCCCCCCCCCCCCTCTCTTCTACATGTGTGCATGTGTGTTTGTGTGTGCTATTTGTTTCTCTCTCACCCCCCCCCCCCCATCACCACCACCACCATCCACACTTTTTTTTTTTTTTTTTTTCCTGTACTTCCTCCCCTCCTCCCCCGGTTTCTCTTTGTATCGCAAAACAAAAAGAGAAGCAGAAAATTTTGGATTCATACTTCCCTTTTAAAGAAAGAAAGAAAAAAAAAAAAGAGTTACGTCCGTCCTATTTTCACTTCCTCCTCGTCTGACAATTAAAGGGGAGGTTAGACGAGTGGCACTGCTTGTTCCATTGCCATGCCCCTGATTCCGATGAGAAGCCCCTTTAACAGCAGCGAAGGCGAGGCCCTATCTCTTCCCCAAGCAGCTTAATGCCTTATAAATCAATGATGACACAGATGGACTAGCGATAATCTATTTAGAATGCCTCACAGCAAATATTGTTGTGCAGATGATTAGACAGCCAGTTATTTTAACTCAGACCCCCCCGCTCTTAAACCAGCTCTTCCTCCTCTCCTCGTAATGTTCCACAGATTTATGGTCCTCGTCATTTTTTGACTTTTTTCTTTTTTGCCTCTTCTTCTTCTGTTATATGAAATAATTTTGGGCAAAGTGAATTGGAAAAAATTAACAGATGTACCAAAAATGGTTGGAATTCAAAGCGGCACCAGGTTGTGCCAGGGCAATGTGTGTCCGCATATTTGTTTGTCCCTGTGTGTTTAAGAGAGAGGACGTGTGTGTGTGTGTGTGTGTGTGTGTGTGTGTGTGTGTGTGTGTGTGTGTGTGTGTGTGTGTGTGTGTGTGTGTGTGTGTGTGTGTGTGTGTGTTTGGGTGGCATGGGCAGCTTGAGGAACAAAAGACACTGGTGCTGGTGTCTCTGCCAAGGCCATAATGATAAGGCATGTTTCTTCAAAGATGGGGGAGGCAGACCTTTAGCAGAATTCTATCTCCGGGGCATTTGTGTGTGTGTGTGTGTGTGTGTGTGTGTGTGTGTGTGTGTGTGTGTGTGTGTGTGTGTGTGTGTGTGTGTGTGTGTGTGTGTGTGAGAGAGACAGTCTAGTGACACGAGGGGGGTTAATGGCAATCCAGGGTCTCTGCCCCTTTTCATGGTCGATGGGTCTCAATTTAGCGTGTGAGGGTGAAGAGGAGGAGGAGGAGGAAGAGGAGAAAGAGAAGAGGAGGAGCTGAAGGAGGAGGAGGAGGAGAAAAAAAAAAGAAAAGAAAAGAGGAGGAGTGCAAAAATGAAGTGGAGGTTGTCAGACGTGGCAGCTGCTCGGAGGCCCTGATAAATATAAGCCCTTATTGATCGGTTGAAAATGAAAGATCCCCGAGTGGCGTGCAGTATTTAGCTTCTTGTCTGCCTTGCGTCAGCGGTGGCCTTGCCTTGGAGGGATAGATTTTCAGCTGTGCCTCCGGGCACCGCAGCGGCCCCGGCTTTGATTTCATCTTTAACCTTTTTCGGCTGCGTTGCCTTGACCTCTGAAGCAGCGCTTACTTGAATTTGTTAGATTTCCATCTTGACATCGACTCCGCCTCCCTCCTCCGCCTCCTCTTCCGCCTCTCTCTCCACCCATTGCTGCCCCCCCCTGCATTTGGTAGTCTTCTAATCCCTCCTCTGTTGGTCCCCCTAGGTGGCTTTTCCAGTCAGCAGCAGTCAGTGAGGAGTGACAGCGAGAGGCCTCTTCATCCCACCAGGCAGGTTGTGCACCAGTATGCAGTTGGTGTAACGAGGTAAGCTGGACTCAACTTCAGCTGCACATCAGGGGCAAAATATATATTTATTTTTTTCAGTTGAGGTTTTTTTTTTTTTTTTTTTTTTTGCTTTCATCCAAGATGAAATACTGTATAATACATTAAAAGTAACATTTCTATCACACATGGGCTGACTTCCCCTTGTCCGTGGGTCCCCAAAACCGTTCAAGATCTATTGTAATTTGTAGGGATTTTAACGTGAGGTAAAACGACCATGTATCGTTTCACATGGTATCATTCTGCCAGGTGTGCTTTGCAGTGACTGGCGATGGGGAAAAGGGGCGGAGCTTGAGCACAGAATCAGAATCATTGCTGGCTGGGCCCCGTTTCAAGTGAAAATGCGTCACTTTTACGTTTTCGTTCTGTAATGAAACCACACACACATGCAGCAGAGAACAATACATTATAAAGAGTCAATGCGTTTTCAAAAAGTTGCGTTTTGAGTGGCTCTGAGCACCATTGTCGTATAAACGAACCCACAAAATGGAACCAAAGTTTCGATTTTTCACTTGAAAATGTTGCCGTATAAACGGGACCTTGAAGATCACTGACCAGCTGTTTGATTATTGGGAGTGTCACACATGCTCCTTTACCTTGAAGGGGTCTCCGTAAACCCTCAAACCCTCCGACTAGTTGACTGTGGTAGGCTCACTTGCAAACCTACAGCAGAAAAAGAAAAGAAAATAACCTCAACTTTGATTTTTTTTTTCCCCCCACATTTCCTAAACCCTGTACCATATTTGCTCCTCGCACTGTAAGGATAAAGGAACAACATGGCATATACACACAAATAAATGCACACATGCGCTCACTCAGTCCAACTGTTCGCTGTTCGCTCACCATTTAGTCTTATCCCCAAAGGCACTCTGTCTTAAACCAAAACACACACACACACACACACACACACACACACACACACACACACACACACACACACACACACACACACACACACACACACACAGTCACACGGCTACAGTACACTGCTGCTATGTGCGCAGACAGAACTTGTAACAATCTGGATTGTGATAATCTATGATAATCATCCACCACATGCCACCTAAAAACGCACATGGGTGGCATTCAACACCCACACTGGCACATTGCTTCAGAGTATCTCGTCTCCCTCTGCCGCTCTCCCCAATGTCACTACCTCCGGCGTCAATGTCACCGGCTCGGCTCCCTTATTTCTCTTTTATGTATGAGGAGGCTCGCGGTGCGACGCGCAGCCGCCACGGCAGGAGAAAAAGGAAGGGAATCTTGAACAATTTATGTTTGGCATTAGTGTAATTGAATTCCACTCGTATATCAAAGGAAGGAAAGTTGCGAGGTGTGGGTGATATAAATGCAAGGTAGGGATCCATGAAAACACAGATCTGTCCCTCCCCTTTTCCCCACGTCTCTTCAACAATGTCTTCCGTCTTTTTTTATTCTCTCTCTCTCTCTCTCTCTCTCTCTCTCTCTCTCTCTCTCTCTCTCTCTCTCTCTCTCCCCCTCTCTCTCCCTCTCCCTCTCCCTCCCTTCCTTTAGCTAGATGGATGATAAATTCCCAGCTACAGAGCCAGCAACAGCTGTTGGCAGACAGGCCTGATATGAGAATAGCAGCATAGGATGAGCAGGCATTAAAAATTAATATGCTATTTAGCCTAGGTGTATTTTAGGTATTTGACATTTTCATGTCCGGGACAGACTAAATTTATTCATAATACAGGAAAAAAAAAAAAAGAAAAAGAAAAAAAGAATGGGTATGGGTGTAGGGATGAGGGCGGGAGATGCAGGGGACACTAAGTGAAAGCCATTGTGGTTTTTATTGTCACCCTGTTTCACTGTCCCCCCACTGGTGATCTGTGTGTGTGTGTGTGTGTGTGTGTGTGTGTGTGTGTGTGTGTGTGTGTGTGTGTGTGTGTGTGTGTGTGTGTGTGTGTGTGTGTGCGTGTGTGTGTGTGTGTGTGTGTGTGTGTGTGTGTGTGTGTGTGTGTGTGTGTTAAATGTCTGCTGTGCCCTCCAATATCACAGTCCACACACAGGAAGTGGAACCTGTTGTCCAGTAAGCACATTCAATTTGAATTAAAGTGATTTACACATCAAATCCTGTGCTAATGGTAAAGTTACAATTGATTTGAAAAACAATATTCAGTAGAACAAGGTGATCCATTTAAATAGATCTGTACATAACAGACGCCTCTAATGGGAAACTTTTTGGCTGACTCACTACCTGAAGCCGGGTGGTCGACAGGAGGCTAACCTTTATAGGAGAGACGGGTTTTTGTAATATTTATAAGTGCTAGCTGGATCCAAGTAACTTTACAACTATATTTTAGGCTTGTTTTTGGAATAAAGTTTTGTCTGGATGATTTAGTAAATTAACTCATTAAATACAGAGAATCTGAGAGTTTGTCAGACTTTATTTCTTACATACGTTTTACTTTTCAAAGGGTGTTTGAGAAGGTTGTCCGTCCACAACAACACAATCTCACACACATTTACACGTTCCAGATGCATCAGTTAACCTGAACAGATTGGATTGTGAAAGTCTGATTATCTGAGGGGGGGAAAAAAAACAACCAAAAAAAACAGGCAGAACATACACCACATACAACAAGGCTCTGAACCACATCGCCACACCGACCGTAAACTTTGGGGAAGGGTGAATAAAAAATTCTCAAACGCAAGGAACCAAGAAAGCTCTTCAGAGTATTCAATTTAGAATGCAGGTAACCAACTACATTATCATATTTTGTGAGACTCTTTCACACATTACCAACATGTTTGCCCGGTACGTTTATTTACAGTTATAGATGGGAAGCACCAACAATTCAATAAGCGATGTTGTATAACATTGATGATTAAAGTGCCCGGAAGTTGATCTGAGAACAACTCATGGTTGCCACTTAGTGGGAGGTGCTATTTAGTGTTTGGGCTCATATTGAATTAGCAACTTATAATAGTTACTTCATAGGCGACTGAGCAAGATGGGAAAACTCATGAAAAGTGCAGAATAGGGGTTTTGGACGAGTGCACAGTTTAGAGCTTCTCGACTGAAGAGAGAAACAAAAGCAGAGAAACTGTAGATCAAGAGTAGCAACATCCAGCTTTCTCATTTATCCAGATTAGGAACTTGAACACCAGCTGTCATTACAGACAAAATGATTGCAAATGTAAACTTTGCATTCTGTCTCGTGATAAACTGTTTTCTATGCACACAGAAAGGATTCAGGCAATGAATACACACTGAGCATTGGTATGTTTCAGACTATATATGTGGCTTTATAATCTCAACAGAATATATGGTGGAGGTTCCTACACAGTCAAAACCGAAGCACGGCCATGTTACGTCACTTTTTCATTGCTACTTTGTTTGATTCAATTCAATTTTATTTCTATAACGCCAAATACAACACAGTCATTTCAAGGTATTTTTACAGAGAAAAACCAACAATTCCGCATGAGCAAGTCGAGGAGAGTGTGGAAAGGGGAAGAAAAACTCCCTTTAACAGGAAGAAACCTGCAGAACCAGACTCAGAGGAAGAGACTTTCTGCAGAACCAGACTCAGAGGGCTTCTGTTGCTCCATGTTGCTCCTCCTTTGCTGATTGTCACTGCTCATGTTGGTCTGGTAAACCTCCATACTCTTCCTCATCCTTCCCTCGTGCAATTATTATCTCCTCTTGTTGGGTCCAGGATAGTCTGTTTTTTGTAATTTCACTGGTAAAAGGAGCCTAATATACAAATAATTTTCATAATTCAACAACAATGCTGTGTTTAGCAACTCAAAGCACAATTACAGCTTCCAAAGTGTTTGGGAAAAAAAAAAATAAAATTGGCCAAAAATCCCCTCACATACTAACAGAAATATGAAGAGACGGTTGTTCCAGGGCCTGTAACATCCTACGATTGGTTTGTTTGAACGTCTTAGGTTTTCTGCTGTGTTTATACATCAATAAAACCACAACAGAGTTTGTTTATAAGTGGATCAGCAGAATACGTTCTCTCATGCACTTTTTCCCTGAGTCCACCTCCCAGCCTCCTTATGAAGGACGTGTAGGCTACAGGTTCCTCCCTCAAACGCTCGCTGTGTTGTACAATGCATTTTTTTTATTTTTTATTTTTTCTCTTCCTAACGGCTGTTTGACTTCCCCATCGTACAATTCCCAGCAATTCTCCCGCCACTTAACAGCACTTAACAAGCGAGATGCTGCGTCCTGCAACTCCCTCCCATGCAAAACCGTCACCGGGATCTATTTAGACAGCAGGTGTCTAAGAAGAGTACATCTTTCGGCGTCTTCCAGTGTTGTGATTGCAGCTATTCATTAATTCTTGGTGAATAGTACACATGACGATTGTAATTGATGGTCACCGCAATTTGCATAAGAAACCAATCGCCGGTTTCACTTCCACACAAATGTGCCGGTGTTGGTTATTAAACGCAGCTGTTTTTATAAAGTTTGGGATATCAGATGTTTATTAACTGCAGTCCATTAAATAAATGGAAAGTACACTTGCTACATGTCAAATTCATTTGACCAGTGTTTAGTTTGTAATAGTTTTTACTTTTGAAATCAACACTAATCCATCCATCCAGTTCATCGAGTACCTGAGGGAAGCCGTTCTAGGCATGGGGAGAACATGCAAATTCCTAGTTTTAGCCTCCATCCAAATCCAAAAGCTGACTGATTGAAGCACTGAAATGTTCCAAATTACTGTCAAAACAGATGAAAACACTAAAGCAGCAGCTTATTGAGTTTCTTTTTTTTTTTTATTCCAGATTTGTTATATTTCTGGTAGGTTTTAGATCATGTGCATCTATCTCGGATAGGGCTCTTAATTAGTTTGGTGGATGATCCTAATTGAAGGGAAACCTACTTGAAAAGGTTGTTCCACATTATTAAGCGAGTCACTGTTCTCGCGCAATATGGGGAGGAAGAAAGATCTTTCTGAAGATGAAGAGCGTGGAAGCATGCAATGTTTTTGCAGAAGCTTGAAAGCCACTGATATTTTGCAGAAGCTGAAAAAAGGGCAATCATCGGACTGTGAAGAGATTTGTGAGTGATTCAAATCACAGACGAATTTGGTCAGATGAAAGCGTTTTCAGGAAACTTTCCATCAGACAAGTTGACAGTATTGAAAAGGATAAACAGGAGATGAAGCACTGAGTGCAGCTAACTAACACTTGATCAACCATCCGCTAGAGTAGACGAGGACAACTGGCGGCTCGTGGGCCATACGTGGCCTCGCCATCTATTTTTAGTGCCCCGTGGGACAATAAATTGACAGGTGACGAGAAAGGACAGCCAATTGAAACAGGTAAAGATGGCAATTACATTGTGAATTTTTATAATTCTAAGTGCATTTAAAATAAAAAAACAAAACAAAAACATGTGTGCATATGATTTGGGGGATATATATATATACACACACCCCACCATCCAATATTACACCAAATCACACTTTAAGGACCATTTTATGGCATATCACCCTTTTCCTACCATATCTTGCAATACAGTACCAGATCCATACCATGCATACACTTTGCCGTACCGAAGAACCCCATGCCATACATTATAAACCATATTATACCGTTTTATACCATACACTACCACATCATATCATACCATCCAAAAACAGACCGTACCGTACCGTACTGTGCCATACCATACCATACCCTACCATACCATAGGATAATATAATACCCAATACCCAAATCCAAATCCCCAAGGGATCCCCCAAGGGATTTGCTCAGACCCATTCTTTCAGCCTTGAGTTTGGTCCTTGTCAAACCCAATCAGATCCCTTCACTTGTTCTTACTCTTTTTTTTTTCTGCTTCCAATACTTGAATTTTAATAACCAGCTGCTCTCTTGACGCTGAATGTATTCCACTTCTTGACGTTTGCCACTGACGTTTTTAAGACAAATAAATACTGTTAACTGTACGTGTGCTCGACACTCGTTATCACATCTAAAGGTGATTAAAAAAGTGTATTTTAAGGTGCAATTACCAGGGTTTTCTGTGTCATTCTGTTTGAAGGCCTTTCTGTTGCCTGTGCTTTGAGCACTGTCAGAGTGATTGACCTCCATGAGCTTTTCTCTAGCAGTCCACTTGCTCCTGGCTGGCGGCATCAACGGTCTGAGAAACTCCCCCGACAACTGTCACTCAGTGTGTCAACTTCAATTTGCCAATGAAGACACGGATTTAATGAAGGAGTCGGAAAAGGGTTCTTTGTTGAATTACAGTTCCCAAGGTCAAGAATGAGTTTTGCACATTTACATGTACTTTGCGAGAGATCTTGAATGGCTCCTCAAGAATTCTTGAGGAGGTGAAAACAATGGTACTTTTTTTTTTCTTTTTTTTATTTCTTTACTGCAGGGGATTCATCACCAACACTTTCAGAACAATACAACATCAGTATCACCTCTCACTGTCTTTATTAATACCTCTAGTTTAGCAATTATTTGTCTATCGCCTCATTCCTACTTCTCTCTTTCAACTTTATCTACTAAAAATTTTTTCCTCTCTATCGTTTTATTCCCCCCCTACTTACTCTCTCCTCTCACCTCTTTCTCTCCGTTTACATCGTCACGTTCTACACTTGGCAGCAAACTTCCCGTCGCCGTACCGCGCTACACCGTCTATACACCGACTGTTATTACCTTGGGGAACGTTTAGCAGCTTCGTGTTTAACACCATAACCTCCGCTACATCAGCAGTGGCAACGGAGTAGAAAAACCCGGGAGGTGGAAACCAGAGACGGCTCGTGTTAGGCGAGCATTCGACTGATCACCACAATAAAGAGAGACAGAGAGAGAGAGAGACAGAGAGAGAGAGACAGAGAGAATGTAACAAGTCTGCTTTATTTCAACCTATTGGATGATCAGTGATTCTTAAAGGGGAGGTAATTTCTTGCGATATCTCCCACTACAAAGTAAACAGGAATCAAAGCCCTTCACGCTCGGAGACAGAAGCACTATATGAAAGAAACTATCTTAACAACCTCCTTCATTTCTGCTCTTCTTTTCCTCTTCTGTACTTCCCATTGATTTCACGTAACTAGTGTTAAGTGAAACTATTTGAGACACAATGGATCCACTTGACTTTCTATCTTTAGAGGTAGGTGGTTGCCAGAGTGCTTTAAAAAAAGAACTCTCTAATAAAGATCTGTCTTTTCTGATATGCTCTCGGCAAATTAGATGTTAAATTGAAACATCAAGTTCCGTTTTTTTTTTTTTATTTCCCCGTGAGGTGTGTTTCTTAAAGTGTCACAAGTGTGCCTTTGAGGCTTCATGTTCTTGGCAGATGTCGCTCTCTGCCGTTCAGAAACCTTCACCCACTTTTCATTGAGACGCTGTATGAATCCACCGGCCCCGTCTCCGTCCTTTCACACATCCGTGTTGTCCGTCAGTCACAGAAGAGCGGGAGGAGGGGCGATAGGTCCACTTGACAGATAGAGGGGGGGGGGGGGGGCTGTGGCTCGGTTGGTAGAATGGTCGACCCTTGGTTCGATTTCACATCTCCTGTCTCCCTCCGTCCACAAGTCGGAGTGTCCTTCAGCAAGAGGCTGAACCCCAAACTGCTCCCATTGGATGGCTTGAGCTCCTTGTATGGCGGCCGCCTCCATCAGTGTGCGAATGTGTGTGTGAATGGTTGAATGTCATTAGTAATGTAAAGCGCTTTGGGGACTGTTCACACAGTGGAAGAGCATAATATAAGTGAAATCCATTCACCATTTACCAAAGGAGTCATGTCCAAGGTCTAAACCAAACATCTGACAGGAGACGAGTGTTGTTCACATGTTGACATATTTCACCTGGGATTCTCCGTCTTTTTTACCATTCCTTTAAACTTTCTTCAAACAAGACGGACAAATATCCCCTTAAAAATAAAAAACCAAGGGCGTGTCACTCCAAATTTCAATGAAAGGCCTAAATGTATTATCAAAGTAACTTTTAGCAGATTAGCGACAAGAAGCCCCCCCCCGCCCCCCTTCGTATCAGCCGTCCTTCTTCCCGAGAACCCCCCCCTTCCCGCGCCCTGCCTCCCTCCCTTCCCCCTCCCTCCCTTCCCCATCCCTCCTCCTTTGTGGCGTTGCTCGCCTGCCTCGGCAAGTTTCCTGAATTAAACCGCCGGCTTCCTGTTCTTTTATATGCACAGCCACATCTGGGGAGCCCGCTCGCAGGGCCCCGCCGCTTAATAACAATCACCTTCCCTTTCACTCGCCCCTGATTGTTTCTAATTTGCCCTGACAGATAGTAGCTGACAAGCCGCCCGCGCCTCCCTCCCTCCGTGACCCGAGCTCACTCAGCACACTTATAAGGCCTGTCATTTTTAATATTTGATTTTCACTTCGTAAAAAGTTATGTGTTTTAGAGCTGCCACCGATACCCCCAC
The DNA here is from genome assembly GCF_963383615.2 of Lipophrys pholis. Classification (NCBI taxonomy): domain Eukaryota; kingdom Metazoa; phylum Chordata; class Actinopteri; order Blenniiformes; family Blenniidae; genus Lipophrys; species Lipophrys pholis. The sequence goes on along the minus strand of NC_137636.1, from coordinate 22,533,813 downwards.
CCCCGAAATCACATGATGAAATCACTATTTAACTGAAAGCACGTCCAGTGACCGTCCGTCTGCCTCCCTGCCCGCTCTCTCCTTTAAAGCCTCATGCTATTCATCTCTTCTTCCTTCTCTTTTATTAATAGTCTTAGTCCCCCCCCTCTCTTTTTCTGCCTCCATCATTTCCACCTTCTCCTTTCTTTCTGTCTCTTTCACTCAATCTCTTCCTCCCCCCCCTTTTCAGTTTATGAAGACAGGGCAAGTGGGAGAGCGTAGTCGCACGATTGTACGGAGACAGTCTGTAACCCGCTGCCAGCCACATTCATCCCCATGTATACACTACACAATGAAAACAGCTGTATGTACCGGCAAATAACCGCGTCCATCCGTCAAAGATGCATCTCGCAGGCTTCCAGCATTATTTGCTTTCCATTGATTCCCATTAAAGATATATGGAGCCATGTAAAATGCATATCAGGTAGGCTGATCATTAAATGAGAGGATGGATTCATCGACAGCTTGACAGATGACATTTTGCCGAGCGATCTATAGGGGCCTTCAATAAAAATACAATTTGGAGACAAAGAAAAAACGGGAGAGGGGGGGGAAATAGGGCTAGAGAAGCAGAGAGAGAGACAATAATTAGAAGATGAATACACACGTCGACTACAGTGCAGGGCTGAAACAATCCTTTACAACATGCAGTCTGCATTGTTTGCATCAGTTCAACTAAAGCCTGCCATCAAACCATTCTAATTCATATACCGTATAGTTCCCAATAGAAGAGCACCCCCGTTTTTCAAAGGTGCTGAGCGTGCTAAGAAAGAGCACACCTCACTTCTTGATAAAATATGACATTTTGCAGTGGGACATTTTATCCTCAACACTGTCTTTCAAGATTGCCACAGCAAATCTGTCCTCCTCGTGTTCTTAGACAGCACACATCTTCGCCCATAACAGGCTCCCAAAAAGCTTTGTATACATGAAAACCACAAATACTCGAATTGAAAATAACTTTCGTGTCCATAGACAGACAGACAGTCAGGGAGATATGCGCAAATGTGCATCCACTGTTTGTAGGAATACTTCTGTGTCAACAAAGGCACTTGTAATTACCGTATTCTCCAAAATGTTTTAACTTGCGCTCACATGTTCCCAATCGACACACTGTGTGTCCGTTGGGAACTATACGGTATATATTTTGATTTAAACCTAAACAGTATTTTCTTACCATTGGGTGTTTTTGATAAAGCTTCATAACTTAATGAACGAACTGGATTTGGTTTTTCGGTTATCATTGGAACGTTATCGGAGCACGTTTGGCAAAGTATTGTTCAGTTTGGTTCACTGTGCATTTAGTTGGATTTTTAGTATTTTCTTTTTTCTTTAGGCAAGTAGGCTTTTTTTTTGTCACGACATTTTTGATGAAGAGAATCCAGTTGAAACAAGGGGAAAAAAAGTATGTTTGAAAAAAAAATGTTTCACTGCATTTATCTTTTTTGTCAGTTTTTTTTATTTTGTGCTAAATATTCCCCCCTTTTTAAAAAAAAAAAAAGTGTCCCAACATTTAACAGCAATGATATCAACACCCCTTGACCACTAATCTTTTTAAAAAATCCTCTTGATGGTTGAGCAGCGAAGCTTAAATACATCAGTGACATTGTTTGTCTTGAAGACCCAGTTTTTTGGGTCAGAACGACGCATTTTTGATGAACTATCTTCTACGGAACATCACATACGACTGTTCTGGATGTTTATCCAACTGACCAAACTCTCCTCACATCACCAAACCTTCAACAGACTTCGTCGCCGGGGTCGTTCACCCCAAACACAGTTGAAAACAGACAAACTGCTCCTTCTCCTCTACACCCCCCCCCGCCGCCGCCTCCGCCCTCCCCGCCCGCCACAGACACACTTCCATGTCAGGACGCCGAGGTGCCCGGGGCGCACCCACTGCCATTCTCCCGTCTTCTACCCAGTGACAAAAACACAACTAATTGGAGTACCACTGCATGTTTTCACTAAAGGCACAATTTAATTACATTTGAGCTGGGAATGAGTATTTTGGGAATGTCTGTATGTTCGTTCAAACAAATGGAGCGAATGAAAAGCAATATTTGTTTTGCTTTGATTAACAAACGGGCAGGGCAATTTGTCAAGGAGGAAAAGAAAAAAAAAGAAAAAGAAAAGAAAAGAGTGAGGGGCAGAAAAATCTGTGTTTAACCCTGCAGTGGTGAGCCGCTCTCTCACGCAAGACGCACGCACTTCATTCCCCCCGCCGAAACGTCCCTCTCCGTCACACAACTTCGTGACTCTCCCTCATCCCTCTCTTTTTAATCCCCCTTTCTCTCATGCCCCGGTCTCTCTTTTGTGGACCTCCTGTTCATAAATGCTTTATTAATAACTCAGTAAATAATGTAAAGAGTATTGTTTTCTCCAAGGTTGTATTAATAAACATGAATGAATTTATTTGTCTTCACCAAAGCATGATTAATGCACATTAATGTCTGGATATTGCTCATTCTGCCCTGCATCACCAGACACATATCACCCCCCCCCCCCCCCCCCCCCCCCCCCCCCCATAACCACCACCATCCCCAATGCGGTCTCTGCCACCCCTCCAAAAAAAGAGAAAAGAAAGACCTATCAATGTTAAATATTTATGGCATAATATTAATGGTTTTGTAAAGAAAATAACAAGTTATTAATCCTCTGATTAACAACTGATTAACCTTTTTTATTAAACATGTGATCCGTGCATCATCGACTCAGAATATGTCGACTGACTGCGCTGCAGAATAATTATTTTTGTGTCTTTTCTAATTGCAAAAATCGCATGGCTGAACTATATGTGTGTGTGTCTGTGTGTGTGTGTGTGTGTTTCCTTTTCTGTCTCGCCTCGACACATGCATAGATACACCGCTCGTATTGTTCAAACAATACGAGACGTATGTAGCCGGGGATGACAACGAGGGACGGAGAGGGGAAGAAAAAAAACAAAACATACATAAAACACACAAACAGAAGTGGCGAAAAAAAATTCTTTCACATCCAGCACCGAAGCAACGAGCAGTGCCTAAATTTAGAAAGCAGATCTTTTTTAAAACAATGGGGTTTAATTCACATATCCGTTTATTCTGCATGGGGTGGGAAAGTGGAGAGAAAACACAGCTGAAGGACAAAACATTCTCTCTGTGCTTTCTGCTCATCTCAGAGCTATTGTCTGTGTATTTTTAGTTCTTGTCAACTGAAAGAAAATTCTGCTATGTTTTCTGACATAGCTGAACTGACTTCAGGTTGGAGGAGACCGAATTAGACACAACATGAACGTGGAGTTCAGATCCACCCAGTGGGTTTTCTTGTTTTGAATTATTCTTTGGTAGAGTTGAACAGAGGAAGTGCTTCAGTGTTTGACAACTGAGAAGCTCCTCAGACTGTCGTACGTATTTTGAATTATTGGAGGAATTGAGCGATTTCCTAATATATAAGACATCTTCAATTTGGTTCGCGAAGGAACATATTCATGTTTAATACTCACAAACTGTATAATGAATAAGAGATTCATTCTGGTGCAAGAAAATATACAAAGAAAACTCCAGTATTTATTGGGTTCTTCACTTATTTACTTAATTGTCTTTAAAAGCCACACTCGCGATCAGGTGTGTCAAATATAAGGCCCACAAGAAGCTCCAGTATGGCCTGTCAAACCATCAAGCAAATTGTACAAATGTCAAAGAAAACATTGATTTAAAAAAAATAAAAAAATAATAATCATATTTCTTAAGAGAAGTGACACAGTGATGCTGTGATGAAAGATTGTTATCGAATTAGCCTCAAAGCCATGGGGAAGTTTGTAAAAACACCCATTATGCAACAGCTGCAGGAGACGTTTTTTGAACATTTCACTGTATTTTGCACCAGAAGGTTCCATTCAAATTGGCTTTATATGACACTTTACTTAAGCTTGATGCAGTAAAGGTCCAAGCTGAAGTCCATCCCTCAGACTCTAGGACACTCGAACTAGTTCTGTCCTCATTGGATGCACCAAAACAGTGTTCGTCTAAAGCACTGACAGTTAGAAGGTTCAACGCTGGATTTTGAGGGGTGCTTCATACAGCTTCAGATCGTTTAAGGCTATGTGTGAAGGCCTGAATCAGTTAGTAAGATACATGCTTGAACTGGTGAAAACTATGCGGACTGATTACATTCATGACGTCCCCTCTAAGAAAGGTGGATTGCCAGAGGTGTTTCACCCGGTTGGAGACAGTAGATTGTGTGAATTTGTCCATCAAAGCTAATTTATAGGCATTCCGGTCAGGGCCTTCTGGAGCTCGTAATGCCTTTTCGGACCTGTCTGCAGTCGTACCAGGTCACTGAGTGAAAAGCAGCGCTTTATTTTAGACACTCTGATCTTCTTTGCCCGTGAGTTTGGGGCCTGTTTGGACAGGGCTCTGTCTCTGCTTCCATTGGCAACCTCCCTGGCTTGACGAAGTTATCTTAGTTTGGCTGTGAAGTATGGCTTGTTATTGTTCTGTGTGCAGAGGGTCTTGGTTGGCACACACACGACCACACAGAAGCTGATGTAAGATGTCACACAGTCAGCAAGTTAATCCAAGCTGCCTATTTTGCATCTTCAGAGATATTCTGACAGGTGGAGTCAGAACAGTCTTCGGGTTTATTCTTTGACTCACTGTTCCAGGATTTGCTTGTATTAGCTTCTCCATGTCAATTTGAATAAAATGACCAGATCAATGACCTAGTGACCGGCCCAAAGCTGCTCAGGAAACTGAAAGGTAGGGTTAATTCATCTTTGAAACTTCAAGACATTGTAGCTTATTTTGGTCTGGTTGGACTCTCTGGATAGTTTTTCTTGAAAAGGATGAGCATGCCTACTACCTCCGCTGAATTTAACCTACCGAACACAAACTTGTTAGATTTTGTCCATCTGCTTTTTCTAAGTAATGTCACTAGTGTCTCCGTTGGGAGTGTCTCTGAGGAAGATAATTGTCTGGGCTCTTCTTGGCCTTCACTTGGTCCACATTAAATTGATTTCCTTGACGCTTGATGGCCTTTCTCCTACAGCTGTTGAATTAGACATATTTCTAACAAAGTCACCCTGTCTGCTCAGCTTTGCTATATTTAATGGCAGCATCACTGATATCTCAGCTCAGGTCTCAGTCTTGTGTCGCTACTCTTAAGAAATCTATTGAGAAACAAAACAATGATTTCTTGGAAATTTTTAGAATTTCGTTGATCATTCGGTGGTCATGTTGGAGCCTCTTGCGGGCAACTTTTGGTCCACGAGTCTTATGTTTGACACCCCTAAATTGATGTCTTACAACAGATTGCTATTTTTTTGGGTTGTGGAATAAACTAGTTATTAATTAATATCTGAGTTAAATTCTCTCAAAAATGTAAATCTAATCTGATATATATATATGTATATAGATTTTTTATTTATTTAAAAAAAAATTTTTTTTAAGTCCTCCCCTCTCTACTATTCTTATGTTGCCCTGGATGCTGATGCTGCCGAGGTTTCATATTATTTCAGCGTCCTGGGACTCGCCCTACAAACTGGATTGATCACATATTCCCTCAGAGAATCCTTCTTAACATTACTTTTCACTGTGTGCACCATTCTCGCTTCCCTCACATTCTCTTTCTCTCTCTCTTTTTTTTTTTCTTTTTGGGGAGGATGTCATTTTTTTAATGCTATCATCAAAAGGAATTAGCCTGATCCCAAAATACGCAGAAGGACATATGGGTTGGCCCAGTTTCTGAGAAGTGTCGGGTTCAGTTTTTGGTCATTCTATGAAAATTATGAGTGTGTGTGTGTGTGTGTGTGTGTGTGTGTGTGTGTGTGTGTGTGTGTGTGTGTGTGTGTGTGTGTGTGTGTGTGTGTGTGTGTCTGTGTGTGTGTGTTCATTCATTTACAAGTTGGATTTCAAGGCCTCTCGGGAGTTGGAGGGTATTTATAGTGCAGCTCGCACAGAGGTGGAATTTGAAGTAATTAAAAAAAAGGCAGTAAAGGTAGTTAATTTGACTTTTCCAATCACTTTTTTAATCTTCTGTCCATCTGTTCTTGAAACATGCACGGAGAGAGTGGCAGGTACATGAGCCTTAAGCCTCTTATGACTTGTCTCCATGCAGTACAGACACAACAGTGTGTCAGGGAGAGGTTTAGGCATGGTGCGGGCCTTCTTTAATTACTGGGGGATTGCTAAGCAGATACGACTCTGCTTTCACTGCAATAGGTGCTGGGTCAGTGGCGGCCTATGGGATTAGCTGTACGCGGTAGGTTCAGTCAAGAAAAAAAGTAAGAAACATATTCCAAAATAGGATGTGGAGCTTCAGTAGAGTGGAAGACAAAAGGATAGAGTTTACAGAATTACCATTCCACGGAGTATCGATTGATTGCCGCTAATTTGTGAGAGCGAAGAGGACCATTTTTACTCAATATGTTCCTTCCAAGTGTGAATATTATGCACCCCTATTACCTTGGAAATCTACAGAAGCAATACTTCCACTGACTTAAATAAAATATACTTTTTTTTTTCACTTTACAAGGAGACTTTCGGCTTTGATACCATAAAATATATGGCACTATGTGCTCATTAGTGCTTGAATTAATACTAAAACCAGAGAAATAAGAGTAGTCTTGTTGTTCGTTTTTAATCATGGACGAAGAGAAAAAAATAGACTGGAACAGCTTAACATTTAAACAGCGTTGCTTTCATAGTCGTGGGATTTAATTTTCTTTTTTTTTTTGACTTTTTCTTACTCTTTTGTGTTGATGCATACAGTATTTTTGCATGTGTATGTATTTCTAGACAAATGATCTGGTAGAAAACCCAACACATTCATATTTTTCATCATTAGTCACCAACCAACCAAATGACTGAGGGGAGTGTCATGGTCCTTGAAATACACCATTGTGCATGATCTCTAAAACCTCAGCATGAATTACTGTATTTGAGTAGATGTGCTGATGGGAGGATTTAATCTGTGTAACAGCCACCGGTTGGTCCATTTTGACCACCTTTGATAACCAGTTCCTCCAGAATGTCACATAAACTCCAGTTTCAGAAATTATGAGTCTTATGAGTCAACTTTATTGTGTTAGAAACATCAAAGGGTTCTGGAGCATATGGGAAAGTCAAATGCTTGTTTTCATTGCATTTTACAAACTTCCCAGACTTTGCCAGGAATGTGGTTTGCAGACGAGACCAAGCCAGCAGAGAGAAACTCAGCAATGAGCCGAATGAGTCAGTGACAAACAAGCTCTGGCAACATTAGTTGATCAGCTGAAAGTCTTTTACAAACTTGTTTAAAGTGCACACGGAAGGTTTGTTTTAAAATGCTAGTGTTTGTTGGTGTCTAAGATTAAAGGCATCGGAAAATAACTAAAACATGACATCATATTTTTACAAGTGGACAAATGGATTCAAGAACTTCAGGTCTGTTGGATAAAATTGATATTTTTCTGTAATGTGTTCAGTTCCAAATATTCAGCCATCATTTCATTATCCAGATAAGTATTGGACCTTAAAAACCCAAGCAGACACACAGAAAACATGCAAACTCCACAAAGGAACCTGTTGTGCTGACGATGATGAGGTTTGGGTGACTTTCTTCACCAAAACTTCTTGGAACATCTTTCTTCAATATATTTTTTTTCCTGCGGAGAAATTCTACCGAGGAATGATAAACCTTTCTTCAACGCGTCACACTTTTATCAATTTCCTGAGCTGTTACTTTAACTAACAGTTCAGATAACTAACTGAATGTCAAAGAGTTAATTTCAGCAGACTTCCAGCGCTTCTGATCCAAGCCCTGAGTTTTTTCCTGAGCAAAACAGCTGAGGCATAAAGAAGGTGAACACTTTCCTCCTCTCCGTGGGGTGCGGTGGTCTGTCACTCTGCCGAGAGCGCATTAGATTTGTCACCATGCAAATAGAGACGCGTCGCGTGCAGTCAAAACACTCCAAACCGACTTGAGTTTGGGTGGGAGGGAAGACATTTTTGCCTCCTTGTCACCAGCTGGAGTTTGGACGTACCACCGCAGGAGTTTCAGTGACAGCCCGGTGAAGGCTGCTTTGTTTTCCTAAGTCATCTCCATTCCCTTTAATGAGCCATTATGGTTATGTTTTGTCTCAGTCGTGTTCGTTGGCTGGCTGAGTTTCTGAAACGTCAAGACAGAGGGGAAATGGGTAGGGGGTGGCGGTGGTGATGGGGCGAGTGGGGGGGATCTTTAAACTTCCCTGCAGTGTCTCAGTGAGGAGACGCTCGTGGAGAGAGCCACTGAAAGTGGAAGACGGAAGAAATCAAAGGAGGTCTTTTACTGATGTGTCAAAGTTTCTCTAGACTTTTACTCTCTGTCATATCGCTTCATTTAGGGTCGTAACCAGTCGTATGTGCTCTTTTGCTGTAGCGGGATCAACAGCATTCCTCACCGACTGTTCTCTGGCTGCCAAAATGTTCAAAAACTCTCTAAGAAGTATCCCTGCAAGACTGCTGTTAATAGCTGCCTCCTCTTGTTTCGCTTCATAAATGTTTCCCCAAATCAAAGCCTGATTCCCGGAGCCCGATTGTCTTCCGTCTTCCTGCTTAACCCTCGTCTCTTTTGTCTCCTCCGCATGCCTGGAGTAGCGATGAGTTTCCTCTCCCAGGCATGTGGTAAACTGCAACAGAGTGATGGGATGTTGAAGGGGGGAGGACGAGGGGAGTTGGGTGGCTAAGCAGACACTGTGACAACCCACCTGTCAGCAGGTACTCAGTATAATTGGTAATCGCAGGCCGCGGGATAGTAGCGGGGCCCCCTTTTCTCTTCTCTCTGTCTCCTGCTCCGTTCTGTCTTTTGACGAGTATTTGAAGTCACCAGGCAGTTGTTGGAAGCTCGTTCCTTTCTTGTTTGGCTCAGGGAAAGACAGAGGCCAACCTGGGAAAGACGGGGGGAGCGGAGGAACACGTGTAATTGCGAATCACTAGCTGAGAAAGTTCGGAGAGTGTGATTAGCCCAGCAGTGGACAGTTATGCCCGTGTGGCAGGTTTTTGAATGGATTCATTTTGAACCCAGTTTGACTGTTCCTCCTCACACCCCGATGCCAACCCCAGCCACCGGGCTCTTCTTGACCTCTAATGAAACATATTCATCTTCATCTCGCTCTCTCGTGGCTCTCAAACTCACTTTACAGCATAGTCAATTAAACCCTTAGGGCCCACTCTGTGCGTAAAAGGATATATAATGCTTTGACATTTCAGCGAGTCCACATTAGGCACACCCATGGAGCATTCTGCTTTGGGCTGGATGAAAAAGAGTCACAGCCAAGCCTAGAGGTAAAGCAAAGCCCGTCAGAGGGATTGGGTCTCGTATAAGCTAGTTAGCTCTTTGGATTCAGTTACTTATGCTGATGTAATAGGGCAATTGTAAGCTGATACTCAAGTCTCTCTGTGACCCCTCCACTGGCTCTTGTTCTCATATTAGGATACCTAATATATACTTACTGGTATATAGTGAAACGATAGACTGATAAATAACTGAAATGGGCTTAACTCAATAAAGGAGCATATTAGTGATGAGCATCGAGGTTCCTGCAATTTTCCAGACATGTGTCCAGGTTCTTTTTTCTTTTTTTTTTTTCTTGTCTGCTTGTCTGCTTGATTGAGATCCTTCTAGACATCCATGGAAGCAGCGGGGTCAGCAGTGTAACGATGCACAGGAAGGCTCATATCATTCCTGACGCTCCGGGCTCTGTGCACTTGCATATGTGGCTTCGAGGCAAGTAGTTGATCCTCCATCTCAATGGCATCAAACAGCTTGACGGAGCCAACTTCTCCTTAAGGCTGAACGTCACCCCTTCCCTCTGCCATCACGCTTCTGACTCGGGGGCTCCTGCTTGCAATCTGTGTGTATGTGTGTATGTGTGCGAACTTAGCACAATCTTCTCAAAGGCAACTTCGTACTCAGTTAGGTCAAGAGTGTTCTCTGGAGTTGGTGGTTTCAATTACACTCTTTATTGTTGTGTTGTGTCACAGTGGATGACATGTCATTGTTAAAAGGCCGGTGACTCAGTATTCGTGCACTTTGAAGACAAAGCTGTCACTGCTCTGAGCGCTATCAGCCGGTAAATGCATGTAGTTTGATAGAGGATCAAAAGTCACCTAAGGTCTTTGCCGTGATGATTCTGTATTCTCATTTTGTCACCCCACAAAAAAACACATTTCTGAATTTCATGTCTGAAAATCATGAAGCAAATCAAAAATGTCGTAACATCTAAAAAAAAAAATGAAAAGGGGATTAGCAAACTAAGGCCCTCGTTTATATTCATTTATTTTTTGGGGGGGGGGGGGGGGTGTTTCCATGACAACGGAGGTCAGAGCCACTGAGAACGCAACTTTTTTAACTCGGCACCCAAGGTGGAACTTTTTGAATACGCTCCGACTCTGTCTCTGTAGAAACGGGGGACGACACAACTTCTCTGAAACGCCGTCACTGCACATGCGCACCGTAGTTAATAGTTAATTAGCAGATAATACACTAACTTGTGACCTGCCATGCTAACTACGCTATTTTCAGCATTTCTACCATTTCCATGAACATCATTTTCGAAACACAGTCGTGTAAACACAAACCGTTTCTCAAACAAAGAGGTAAAAACAATGCATTTTCACTTGAAACGTCATGTAAACGGGACCTCATTGCCCTGCTCAAGGGGCTCCTTGACCACCGGTTGAGAACAATTGGATTACAGAAAAAAAATGAGCTTATTCTACCATCAGACTCAGTATTCATAACGATTTGGCCAAATAAACCAACCAGGAGAGCTTTGATGATGTCAGCACTTCAAACCAAATGTGCTGGCAGGGTGCTCCGATTCCTATTTTAAGGTATGTGGTTAAAAGACAAAAATAAGTTTGAATAATCTCTCAGCGAGGAGGTCCAAGATTAACTTTCCCATTGTTGTTTTGCTTCGTCCTGCTGTCTCAGCCAGTGGATGAAGCTTTAAATTCACACCTCAGATCTTCCATTGAAAGACGGATAATACGGCAGCGTCTTGTCCAGGATACTAATGTAGACTATTTTATGGTGGATTGTATTTGATTCCTAGTTGTTGATTGTGTCGGTATCAAAAGATTTGTGTGTCTGCCACTGTTGTGTGTTTGTGGCCAAGACAGGCAAACTCTGCTTGGTATGCCCAGCCATCAATATGTAGAACAACAGCGCTCGGCTGCTATTGTCTTTGAGCTGCTCTATAGGGGTTAGTTGGCACTAAAAAAAATATGAACAGATGTATTTCAAGTCATTGTTGTTCTTTACCAGTGATAAGCTACTACTCGAAATGCCTCCGTGTTCTGATTTATTCATCCAGACAGTGGATTTGTGCAGAGACGCTCAAAAAGGAGGATCTTTTCTGCATGGAACAACGAGCAAATTTATTGTTCATAAAAGCTAATGCATCGTTTCTGTGGCTTTATGTATCTTTCTTTTTGGAGTTTATTTTTTTTCTTCTCTTTATTCTCCCACTCCTCCCCGTCTGGATGGTGAACCAAATTCTCTCAGGCAAAAGGTTGGCAGTTAAATGTCTGTGTTGGAATGAGAAGTTTGAAAGATGAAGCGCTATCTCTGCATATATGCCTGTGTGTGTAAACTGATTTAAATCGCTCTTTGAGCCCTACAGAATGGCGCTTTAAATGTTAAATGGGGGTTGAAGCCTGCCTGAACTAATTTGTAGGGCTTTGCACCATGTTGACATTTAAATGTGATAAGAATAGCAAACTGTACCGCCGACCTATTTTGAAGATGCTTTCGGAATATATTCACATCAGCTGTGGCCTATAATTAATAAAAAAAGACAGGCCTCCCTTGCTCCAGATTTGATTATAATACAACCTTATAAACACACCAGGGATAGATGAGAGGAGACGAAGAAGAGGAACGAGGGGTGGGAATAGAAAGAGAGAGGAATAACAGGAATAAAAACAAGAGAAATGATGGAGGCAGGAATTAAGAGGGAGGTGGATTGCGAACACCTGGTCTTTGAGGCAGATTGCGTTGGCTGGCTGCTGTGCTATCACATTACTCTGATCCTGCCTCTCTTGTTTGTCAGAGAATTGAGAAAGAGAGAGAGGGAGAGAGAGAGAGAGAGAGGGGGAAAGAGAGAGAGGGAGAGAGAGGGAGAGAGAGAGAGAGAGAGAGAGAGAGAGTGGGTGGGGGTGGTGGGGTCTGCAAAATCAGCATGCAAATAACACCACATTGTTAACTTAATCAGATGCAGGGGGAGAAAATATGGAGAGGGATGGAAGGAGTGTGGAGGAGGAGGGGAGGGGGGCAGGAGAGGGGGAGAGGTTGCAGTGGGGGGCTGACAGAGAGGTGAGACAGAAATAAGAGGGCTTCAGTGGGAATGTGCATCGGCAAAGGGACCTTCGACGCCACTTGGCCATCACTGGTCACATCCAGTAGCCCCACAGCGGAACGCTGTGTGTGTGTGTGTGTGTGTGTGTGTGTGTGTGTGTGTGTGTGTGTGTGTGTGTGTGTGTGTGTGTAGCTATTTACATTCCATAAGTATTATTTGGTGATAAACATTAGGTATAAGGTGTACGAAGCAAATATAAGTAACAGATCTGGCATTATCAGACAGTTACACTGCTTTAAACTCCATCACTCAATCGATGATTTCTACTGACCTCCAGCCTCTGTAGACAAAACACAGGCTCTTAACCCAACGCTGGAATAATAAGAGATGAATTACACCTGTTTTCTGCTTTTTACTGCTCATTTTAAGCTATTGATTTTTTCCTCTTCCAATATTTGACCAGATTTTTGAGTTATATGAGGTTTGATGAAGCCAGAAATGTAATAAGTGTGTATTGTTTGTGTTTTAATTGTCTTTAGATCAGAACTTTAACCAGTTCACAGGAATAGAAGTGCCCCGACTTGTCTCCATGCTCCAGTTTTAGTGTTTCAGTAGCAGTTAAACAGATAGAAAACCACACTACATGTGTTTCCTACACAGCAAGTGTTTTCCCTCCACACACACACACACACACACACACACACACACACACACACACACACACACACACACACACACACACACACACACACACACACACACACACACACACACACACACACACACACACACACACACACACACACACACATTAGTCTCAGTCTGTGTAAGGATGTGTATTTGTGTGTGTCACAGTGGGACAGTTTCAGGAGACTTTTCTGTGTGTAAGTTTAAATACAGTTCACACTGTTCATACTTTGCGCCACAGAGGTCATTTTTCATGATAAACGCGCTCTGCTTTAAAGCACTTAGCCCCCCACGCAGACAGAACTCTGTGTGTGTGTGTGTGTGTGTGTGTGTGTGTGTGTGTGTGTGTGTGTGTGTGTGTGTGTGTGTGTGTGTGTGTGTGTGTGTGTGTGTGTGTGTGTGTGTGTGTGTGTGTGTGTGTGTGTGTGTCGTCTCTTTGATAAGTGTATGTGTGTGTGTGTGTTGCTGCCTTTGTTGAGGCAGATAAGTCGGTGACAGTGCTGAAGGTCAGACGGGGCAGGAGGAATGAGGAAAATGTGGCGATGGTCAGAAATCGCAGCTCTGAGTTGATCCAAAGACGTCCCGGCGCCCGGCACTCCGATATCCCCCACCCCACCCCCCTACCCCTCAACACCTCACCCCATCCCAATTCCACCTCCCCGGTCACCTACACATACTTTCAACACTTTTAAATCCATCACAAAATACTTTATTTCAATACAAATCTATCACAAAATTATCTTTTTTTTTTTTTTTTTTACTTTTTTTGGTCTTTATCAATTTAAATGCACACACACTTTATTCCCAATGTATCATCATGTATCTTTATTGAAAGGACCACTTGATAAATAATAATTATGGCTTCCTTCTTATCGAAAAGAACGACTTAAAAAATGCTGACAAATTCAACATTTGTAAGGCTTCAGTTTCAGTTACTGATGCAGTAAAAAGTAACTAAAGATTTCTGAGTCTCCAGTTGCCCCTTTTTGATTGACATTTTTTTAATCTTTTATTTACTATGTTTTAAAAAGCTTTGATCGATAAACTACGCGCAATTCTTCCGTATGTTTTGCCTTTTCTACTACGGTAATTTGATGTTGAAAATTGAGGCTTTCAAAGAAGGAAGGTTTTTCCGTTTGGCTTGTCTTTCAGAGACGCTCAACATCAAAGTGTGGCTGAACACCATCAGACACAGCCACTGTCACCAACATGCAAGAAAGACATGTAGAACAGGGGTGTCAAACATATAGCCCTCGGGCGAAAAACGGCACGCAAGAGGTCGCCCATCCAGCCAAGCCACTAAGAAAATTGTATAAACGTCAAAGAAAGTACAGAATTTATAAATAGATTTATAAAAAGATGCATCATGCAACAGTTATAAGAGAGGTTTTTTGGACTTTTCACTGCATTGTGCACCAGAATGTTTCATTGAGATTTACTTTATGTTTAGATTCGAGTCATTTTCATCACGTATAGTCTGCGCCACAACAAAGAACAACTTTAAAGATTCATTTAAAGGTTATTTTAGCACTATTTTACCGGTTCTGCCAGTAAAATTATGTCACGTGGCCCCTGAACTAAAATGTGTTTGACACCCCTGCTTAAATTAACTCTGTCATTTTGACAAACTCAGAGCAGGAAAAGCTTCTGGCCACACTGGTGATGTCAGACGACCTCCTAAAGGGGCCCATACCTCTGGTTGGGGACCAGTGCAGCGTCTGGCTGATCAGTGACACACAGGATAAAAATGCTCACACACACGACGAGGAATTGTAACTTTTTGTGATTTACGTCACTCATGCAGCTTTCTGCACTGCAAGAGCACAGGTGTGTGTGTGTGTGTGTGTGTGTGTGTGTGTGTGTGTGTGTGTGTGTGTGTGTGTGTGTGTGTGTGTGTGTGTGTGTGTGTGTGTGTGTGTGTGTGTGTGTGTGTGTGTGAGTGTGTGCCTGCAGGAGAAAAAAAAAAAAAAAGCTCCTCTGAGGTTTCTTCACCCAACTTCCTGCTTTAATCACAGCCGCCCTTCAGCGAGTCGCTGGCGTCCCTTTTCCCCTCTCCATTCCGTCTATCATTCCTTTTATTTCCGACGGAAAGCCTTTTCATCCCCCCCCCCCCCCCTCTAATCTTAAGAGCAGTCACTACTTTGTTTTTGTGATAAAGTCTGATAGATAAACATGCTCTCTTCGGTCCCCGAGGCCTCCGCCCTCTCTCCAGAGAGCACACCCCTCTAAAACACTTCCTCCGCAACAATTAGCCCGTGATACTTACACCTGGTCCTCTCTCGCTTTGCTTTTATATTAATTGCTACATTAGCTCCGACTTTTTGAAGAGAGAGAGTGCAGAAAGTACACTCCTCCTTTTTTCGACCTCCTGCTTTTTCTCGTTTCCCGGCCGCACTGAACGAACAACAGCCGTTATGACAGGGACTACTGTAACCATGCGCAGAAAATCGCCAGCATTTCCACTCCAGTCTCAGCTTCCTGATGGCTTTGATAAGATTTAGCGAGCTTTCTTAAACAGGAAACTTGAAGAAAAGACGCAAACACAAACACACGCACGCACGCACACGCACCGACACACACACACACACAAAATAAGTTTAACTTCTTCCCAGAGAGCTGACGTTCCCTTCAAACTCTTCAGATTGGAAGTGGGAAGAAGACAGAGAGGGAGAGTTTTATCAAGTGATGAATAAAGAGAGATTTAACACGGTCATATTAAAAAGACATGCAGCAGGTTTCAATATTTAAAAATCCCATTTGCTTCGACAGAAGAGCTTTTTCATTCAAGAGCATATGGCAGCAGTACCTGTATCCAGCCCTCTCTCTTATCTCCCTCAAAGAAAGACAGAAAGGGGGGTGGCGGGATGGTGGCGGGGGGGGGGGGGGGGGGTGGGGGGGGCTTTCAAACAGACATTCAGACATTGAAGAATCATTCAATTATCGGCAGCATGATGTAAAATAATTACCTGACTCGCTTCCTGTAATGAGCGCCGCTAATTAGCCATAGACTTTTGTTTTAGTTGGAGGAAAAAAGAAAGAGAGACTCCAAACTCCCAACAGCAGAGAAAGCTGTGAAAAGATATGTTATATGTTGAGGTAGCGCCCCATCCTTTCTCCAAACGCACACACACACACACACACACACACACACACACACACACACACACACACACACACACACACACACACACACACACACACACACACACACCCCAATGCACTGTGACTCTTCACTATAAGCTCACTTGGCTTGAAGGCACAATTTACCTCCCCAATGTATGCACACACGGCTCTCGGTAAATAGTCGAGAGTGCAAAAAGATCCTTCTTCTCTTAATTAGCTGTGTAACAATTAAAGTCTCCTCTTAGTAAATTGAACCTTTGTCTCCCCTGCCTCCCCCTAGTTGGATTTCAGCACCTGTCACAACAACCCCTCCTTTACCGCCACCTCCACCGCTGCCACGCACCACCGACTATTACCTCCACCCCCCCCCCCCCCCCCCCCCCAGCCGCCCTCCACCCCCCCTCCGACTGTAGTCATTATGCAAAACTCTAGCAGAAAGCGCCCAGCATGAGTGGAAGAAAACAGCAATTATTTCTGATATTCTGTTATTTAGGCCGTATTGACATTCAAACTACCTTTCTCTTTCTCTCTGTTTTGTCTCTTCCTCCGCTGCCGTCACCTGAAAAATCAGTGAGGACCGCCAAGCGCCGCTTTCTATTAGTCTCAATCCTCCAGTCTCGCGGGGTCGTCTCCGCGGTGCCCGAATCAAAAAAAAAAAGAAGAAGAAGAAGAAGAAAAAAAATAAAGAAAAAAAACGTGACCCACAGATGAGCTTCTGTGTGAGTGTGTGTGAGTGTGTGTGAGTGTGTGGCCCAGGTGTTACCAGATCTTCACAATACCTTTGAACGGTGTGACAAAGATTTGTTTCCTCTGATTATACAAAATGTAGTCTCATGAAAAATGCAGGATCCTCCGTTGATGACATGGAGAGCAGTTCTGTTAATCAGACCACCCCAAAAATTAGTCTATGATAATAGTAAGAAGAAACAAATGAATCTAGATCTAAAATCTATACATTTATTATATAAAATCGCTCCCCAGCTTCCCCATTCTCTCTAGCATCTTAACGCTATCGTCATAGCTGGATGTTTTAACTGACCCGTGCACGTGTATAAATAAAAAAATACATTTAAAACATGAAAAAAAACTACAAAAATCACATTTTCATTTAATTCAATCCAAACTGTGAAAGTACCATATATATTATGTTTATCATGTAGAAAAATATAAATATTCCAAGAATTTGTCTTTTGCTCTTCATGATTTTAGCTTTTAAATCTTACAAATATTAATTGTACTCACTCTCAAATTACATATATATATATATATTTATATATATATATATATATATATATATATATATATATATATATATATATATATGTATAAAATTCTTTTTTTTTTTTTCAAACAGACACCATACAATTAAATACAATACAATTAAAACTTACGAAATGCTAGATTTTTCTTTGAATTATATGAAATGAGCAATGGAAAAAACTGTAAACCCTTTGATGGTATTCTATAGTGGATGCTCTTATTGAATTGAATAGAATTGAACTGAATTGAAAATTGATTTGGCAATTGAATTGAAATGAAATACGTCATTAATCCCAGAGGAAAACTCTTAAAACTTATGACGTATTGGTTAATTGTGTTGAACTCCGATTTACAAAACTTTTAACTAATTATTAGTTTTGTTTGCAGTGGCTTAATATTCAACGTTAAATTTCAGTTTAATTTGTTTTTATTGTTATGATTTATAAAGTATTTGAAACAAATCTGTAGATGTTAATTGTGCGCAGACCTGCTTTAGTAGAGCTTCTGCAAAGGATTAAACAGAGCAAATAATCCTCTGTGTAGGTTTATGCTCTTCAGTGATTAAAAACAGACACATTTTGCATACTGACTTATGCAAAATGTGATGATCAGTAACACACTGATCATGCGTTTGCCTGATCAGTGTGTTACTGTCAAGTTCAGAATGAAGTCAGAACAGACTGAGTCGGAGTTGCTGCTGTGCGCGCCGGCTTTACCTGATGTTCCCCGGAACAGACGGGGTGGCAGGTGTGACCGCTGGGAAATGGATGAATTGACAGGTGAAAAGAAGTCAGACAATCACACCTTTTTCACACACTCCCAGGTGTTTGCAGACTAAGTGCAGATCAAGTAAGATCCTTTGTCACATATTCAGCGGAGGTACATTAAAATATTTGTTCTCTGCATACGAGCCTTTTACCCACAAGGATTCCAACCCAGACACATTACATATGTGGAGCTGGTTTGATAAAAAACACTGGTTTTTGTTGAGTAAATCAGTGAGCTACGACTGTGTGTGTCAGACAACAAACATGGCAGTGTAAAGTGTATTGGGCTTGAAAGACAATGAGCGCACTGTATCCGTCAGCGCTTACAGCACTGCATCGCACTCTTCCTCTGCTTTATGTCACGCACACACACACTCACACGGTGCTAACTTTGGGGGAGTTTCCCGTCGAATTACTAGAATCTTAACCATCTCCTAAGCCCACAAGATGTATTTGTCTCCTTAACACACCCAGATTTGTGATGTTTGCATGTTTTTTTCCCCTGAGAGATCCAAACTAAACAGATAAATTAAAAAGCTTAAGGACAGGAGCTGAAACCCAACTTGAAATTTTCCAGAATTAGACCAGAAGCATGAACGATCCATATGAAATAACGATCGAAGTACCTAAAATAACTTGGATGCTGTGTCTTTACATGAGAGAAAGTACCACTTTGCCTCCTAGCTTTTGTAAAGTATTCGCAGAAACATCATGCGGGATCCTTGGGATTTGCACCGCGTGCAGAAAAAACCTGCACTGGTTTCAGTTTTGAAGCCCGATTCCTGCAGACTCTGCAGTCCAGTTGCAGCCACGTCAAGTAATCTAACAATATTGCGTCAATTACTGTCATTTCTCTTTATTTTCCGCCTTTCTCTCCCGTAATGTTACTGTACACAGCACTGAGACAGGCTGCTTAACAAATGTTTGACACTGTTAATCCCGTGCTCGCGGCTCCTCTTTATTCGCTGCTGCAGGGGTCCGGCCGCGCTACTGTGACCTCTATTGTTGCACGCTCAGGAGGGGAGAGGTGTTCACAGATCCACACACACACACACACGCACACACACACACACACACACACACACACACACACACACACACACACACACACACACACACACACACACACACACACACACACACACACACACACACACACACACACACACACACAGACAGAGACATCTGCAGGTCATCATCATCATAGTGGGAATAATACCAGGGATGGTTATCATAAAGGGAAGCTTTGAGCTCCCGGCCGTCTTGGGAAGATGATTTGGCTGGCCCCGGAACAATGAACTGTGGGAATCCGCTTGTCCCGCATTGATCTTCCTCCCATGGCATCCCCTGCAAGGCTGTCAGAGCGATGGACGGATAAAAAGACCCACAACATTTTTCTTTCTCTCCCTCCCGCTCCCCTCCCGGTGTCTTTCTTTTCTCGCTGTCAGGAGGGCTCCCACTGATCAGCGGGGATGAGCTGAAAGTTGAACTACCTGTTGACAGGACCTCTTAAACAGCCCCTCAATGACATATTGTGCGAGAGAAAGAGGGCAAGACATAGACTCCTGTTCATTCACATTTGTCACAGATCTATTGAGTGTGTCTCAGCCCGGCTCCCCTCGCTGTGATTTTTCTTGGTATTAAAGTGAAGCGAGTGGCGGTGGGGGGGGGGGGGGTTATGCAAATCCACCGATCGCAAGTTTTTAATTGTTAAATACTCTGTGTTGGTGTAAATAAAATTTAAAAAAGCCTCTTTGTTTCACCAGTGCTGTGCTTTGAGAGGTGTCGGATTTTAAAGGCCACACATCAGTTTATAACGGCGTAGATCAGAGGCTTCAAACAGTCTCCCCCCACCCTGCAGAACCCATTGTGAATTTTGGTACCCCACCAGGGGAACCACTGCTGTAGATTTTATATGATTGGGGCTTTTACAATAGCCTTTTCAACTAAGTATCCATTCATCTCGACTGTAATTCTGTTTTACACCTGCTTGTTCTATTTTTTTTTGATTTTGCTGGTCAGATTTAGATCTAGAACTCATCAATATCCCCCTTAAGAAAGACCCTGGACCCCTGTCCAAACAGTGAAGCCAAATGCAAATAGACACACCCACTCTCACTGATATATGTCTAATACAGGGGCGTCACACTCAATTCAGTTCAGGGGCCACATACAGCCAAAATGTCATCTGGAGTGTGTTGGATCAGTAAATTAGTGGCATTTTAACCTTTAAATTTAAGTCTGTGTGATGAAAATGTTGATATTTTTCACAAAATGAAACAATTACTATAGAAAATGACTACAGTCGCAACATAAAGCCAGTTTTTAGTGAAATGTCTGGAAAGCTTCTCCTATAGCTGTTGCATTGTGTTTTATTACAAACTCCCCCTGACATCACGGCTTTGAGGGTAAAGCGAGTTTTTCCTCGCTTTCATGGCAGCATCACTGACATCTCAGCTCGGGTCTCAGTGTTGCGTTGTGTCACTACTCATGAAATCTGTTTAAAAACAAAGTGCTTAACATTTTTACATCTGCTTGATGATCTGACCAGATTGAGGCCTCTTGCGGGCTGGATTTGTCCCACGGGCCTTGTGTTTGACACCCCTGGTCTAACAGGTCTGTTTTCCTTTGACACGTCTACATTTGACAAACCTCAGAGACTCTTGACCCTTTTG
Source organism: Lipophrys pholis (assembly GCF_963383615.2). Taxonomy (NCBI): domain Eukaryota; kingdom Metazoa; phylum Chordata; class Actinopteri; order Blenniiformes; family Blenniidae; genus Lipophrys; species Lipophrys pholis. The sequence continues at coordinate 22,512,964 of NC_137636.1, read as the reverse complement.
GGGCCTCCATATGGAAGTCCCAACCCTCACGGTGGGAACCATTGGTGCTTTTGTCCAACCAGTTATTGTTCAAACTTTTTTTCAAAAACTGGCTGGAAACACTGCCCCAATGATCCTTTGAAAGATGAGGTTGTCTTTATTGTAGATGTAAGATTTTAAATGTTTAGTGGCACCATGTCTGATGTGGATAAGCTCCGACCTTGACCAGGTGTACTCTCCGACTCCTCTCTCCCCCCCACCCTCCCCGTCTCTTTGATAGTGCCGAGTTATGAGTTTTGATCAAGAGGCTCTAGGCACAGGATGAAGTTAGGATTGAATCTGGCAGGTGCTGTGTGACTGTTTTCTATGTGCAGCTCAGTACTGAGTGTTTTCGCCTCATTACAGAAAGTAATAATGCAGCGAAGTCAAAGTGCGGGAGAGAGGAAGGAAAACAAGGCAGCTTTTTTTTTTTTTTATTGGATTAATTAGGCGTCTTGCAAAGACCACCTGCAATTGAGCAAAACACAAACGGGGTAGAAACTCATATCTGGTGTGTTCCACCTACCAAATCACTAATGTGAACTAAACCATATTTTGCCAAGAGGATCTTTGAAAATGACGCGGACGCTCTGTTTGCACTTATAAGGCTTTCTTTAATGAACCCGGATGGCCGTGCTGCTCGTCTCATCAACAAATGTTTGCCTTCAAATGTCTCGTGCATGTAACATATGGAAAGCCCAACATCGTCCCTCTGACATCAGAATCCCCCCCACCCCACCCCATCACCCCCTCACCCCCCATCTCATTAATGATTTGGTGCAAATATGATTGAATTCAGTGCATTGTGAATAATGATTGATTTGTTTAATGCAATGAATTTGTTCATTAGGACTTAATGAGGTATTGCATTGTGATTAGTCGATGAGTTTTGCGTCGATACATGACAAAATAACAAAGTAAAGTCCAAGTAATGGCTTTTCGATCCTTCAGCACCCTCCGCCACCGTCAAAAAAAAAACAAAAAAACGTGGTCTTAAATGTCAGGGAAAAGTTTTTTTTATGAAAACACTCCAGTGGATTGTCTTTGAAATAATTTATTTTAATACAAATGCACAATAGGTAGGAAATATTGAAACTGCCTTTCATGTTCTTTAATTTATATGGTTACAATTAGAGGGGAGCACATTTAAATCCCGCGTGCATTTAAGATGCATGCTACTTTTGATAAGACCGAAATGAACCGAGCACATTGAAAATGGTGACTGAAATACACTTCCATTGTGTTCCAGATACCACTTATAATTAAGCTGAGGATTGAAGAGGAATCGCTTTTTTTTTCTCTCTGAATGTGCACAGGCTCCGACGTGTTTACGGGGCGCACGTGGTGCTTCGCTGAATATTAAACCACAAACTATAAAGACAACAAGTGAACCGTCGTGAGAAAACGCTGAAGGAAGTCTTTGTGGTTTCGCTCTCTTTTTTTAAGTTAACAGAGGAGCCAATAGGTTTAATGAGGCTGCTTTGCTGCACATGCCAGGAAGTGATAAGGCCGTACAGGTTAGACTAACGGCAGACAGACTCTGTAGGTGCACCTCTTGTCTGTTACTGCGTCGACACAGCAACTGCAGAGAAAGAAAGACACAACTGTTCCTCTGATTTGACTGGTAAGATGAAACAAAACTCAGATGCAGTTGTGGTGCGTGTTGTGCAGGAGACTCGCAGGAAGGCGAGCGACTATATGGTGAGAAGAGCTGTTGATGTGAATTCTGTGGGCAGATAAAACTGAGTCTCAACATGCACACCGTGTCTTTTAGAGGGCATCCGCATATTGAATTGTTGTCTGTAGTGAAAGGGTTGTGTTGCTCCGCTGTGTGTCTATGTGTTCGCACTTGTACGACACCCTCAAATTCCCTCGCATGTGTGTATTGATGTGAGCAGAGGGGGGATGTCACATAAGAAATGTCCTTTTTAATCAGGGGAAAAAATATAAAATGACTCGGGAGCAAGGCAGGCATATTAATGTGCCTCATTTGCATACGCTCGTCAGCCAGGATACGTTTATAAAAAACACAAACTGGATTCGTCAGTTCATTTCACATTATTCCATTGTCTATCTGCCTTTGTTATATGTTAAAGATAAAGGCAGAAATCAAATTGAAGAAAAGGGCAAGCTGCTATCTCCCCAAATGAGCAACAGCTCATCAGCCTAGTTTAAATCACAGATTTCTATTCCAAAAGGCAGCCGCTTCTGTAAAAAAGGGCCCATTCAAATAAGGTCTGCTCCAATATATGCACGGCTGCTGATGGAAGCCGGGGTGTCACATAAATACAATTTAAAACCTAAGTCTTTTAAAGCAGGCGAACAAAAGTTGTAACTTTGATCTTGCGCAGTAATTCTCAATTCTCATAATAAATGTGTGTATATATGACCGTGAATATATCTCTCATATATACATACGGAGCACAAACCCCCCCCCCCCAAAAAAAAAAAAACCCAAGGAATTTATGTGTGGTAGACTATTCCTTTGTTTTATCATCGCTTCTTGGCAATCAATCCCCTATTGTCGGAGAGGCTTTTTATTCCTCTTTTGAATGGTAGCATATTTTTGGGGATCATGCATTTGTTGGATGAGCAGCTGATCTAAATATGTATGAAGTGTATCAAGCTTTTAAAGTAGTTGTATTGTTCAAATCACATGAGGATACAATCATAAGATCTGTTGTAGCTTTTAAGTAGACTCTGACAGAGGCCTACCACCCGGCCGGCTGAACATAGCATACCCATTATGTTCCTGATGACTTCACGAGAATCGCTTTACGATTCTTGCGGGGAGAAATAAATGGAACACAAAAGGCAACCCACAAGTGTCGCATTCCTCTATGCACAAGTTAGAGAGTGGTCACAGTGTCTGATTCATGTCCAGAAGATAAGAATCCACCATGGACAGTGTGTTGGAGGGGCCAGCGGCGGCAAGAACAGGCGCCCCTTATGTCCACTGACCTCCCACTGACGAGAGAAAGGGAGAAAATTGTCAAGTAAACAAGAAAACAAATGGAGGGTGATGATGAAGAAGAAGGACAGAATCTCGTTTGCCCTTCATGCCTTATAAAGTGGAGACTGAACATGTGTGCACATATTTATTGTGGGTGTGCCTCACTGCTGCCAGAATGCTTGTCAAAGATTTCCAATGCGATACCAGCAAACTCACCTAATGCTACTTCTCTAGCGCCTCAAAGGATTCTTTTTTGATGATTGCAATCGTACATTATAGCCCAGTGGCTGCCACTGTTACCAAGCAGCATACTAATCAGCTTAATGAGATATTATACAATATTTTGTTGACCAAAGCAGAACCACGATTATTGTTTCTGAGGGTTTGACCCCGGCAAGCAGGCAGGAAGTGCGCAGATAGATGTTTATACCTCTCCATCTGGAGAACAGATGGATCAGCATTAAAACCAATGTTATTCCCATTTTTTTAATTATTTAACCACTGATGTCACACATATGGAATGAAAATATTCTCAGTGATGGTACGGCATGACAGTCTGAAAACTGTGTGATACATCTCAGTAGAAGTAGTGTCCGGGGGTTTAATCCTCCTACGTCCAGTCAGGTTTGATGTCCTCTACCTTGTTTTTTTTGTAGTCGTGAATCACCTGATGAAATTTTGAGTGCATCACAAACCCCTTTCATCACAGCCGGCTGTTATTTGAACTGTTGTTTTCTTTTCTTTCTTTCCTGGAAACAGGAGAGAGTCAGAAGCAGGAGAGAGAACTGAGTGATGGTTATGGGGGTAGGGGTGGAGGGGTAGACACAGGCAGGAGGAGAGCAAAGTGATTCACATCAAATGTAATATGGCTCTTTAATGGAATATTGCGCCAAGACAAGTGTCGTGGCACCAAGATAAGGATGTTGTGTTTACTGGAGTAACCCCTTGGTTTTAAGTGCTATTGTTAATATCGTAATTGTAGTATTGCGGTGTCTTCCCGACAATGCAGTTGCTCCATTTCATTAAGGCGTGTAATTGGAGGAATTCTGATAGGATGGGCACAAGTAGCTTAATTATACACTGCTCACTGTGTTTACAGAGTAATTATTTCATCCAAAATGGTTTTACATTTTGAAAAAAGTTCTAAGGAGTCACAGTATCTCTCCGCGTCCTTTCTGGTGACAATTCATGTCTGTACATCAAAGACGATCATCTTTATTTCTCTATATCATGTAATACACCGCAGGTGTTGTTATCTTGAGAATTTCTCCAGAATGTTGTTTTCTTAATGTAATTGTTGATGTCGGTGGATAATCAGCACCTCAATGATGTATTACTTTTAAAAGGCAACCTTTAACCTCAGTAATTTCTCACCGAGTTCTTTCTTTCTCTCTGATTTTTCAGGATGGAGGACTCGAGTTTATGTCTTGGTGTGTCGTCAGTGGTGCCTGACGCTGATGCCCATCTGAGCAGTGCAGTGCTAAATGGACGCTACCCGATAAGTCAGAAGCTTCACCAGCTCACCGCCCAGCTAGGACACGCGTTTCCCGACCTACATCGCCCGCAGCAAATCCCCGAAGAGAAGGCCGCCACACCGTTGGATGAGAAGACGCACCACGCAGCCCTGGCCAGCCAGCCCATCAGCAGTCAAATGGCCCTGCTGGCCAATCAGCTCAACCGAGACATTGATGCAGGGGCACTAAGTGGGTTGAACGGCCGCGTTGACTTGCAGCAGTTTCTCAACGGGCAGAACTTGGGCATTATGTCCCAGATGAATGACATCGAAGATGACGCGCGTAAGAACAGAAAATATCCCTGTCCATTGTGTGGCAAGCGCTTCCGCTTTAACAGCATCCTCTCGCTCCACATGCGCACGCACACTGGAGAGAAGCCATTCAAGTGCCCCTACTGTGACCACAGAGCAGCCCAGAAAGGAAACCTGAAGATTCATCTCCGCACCCACAAGCTAGGAAATCTCGGCAAGGGTCGTGGCCGCGTCCGAGAGGAAAACCGGCTGCTGCATGAGCTGGAGGAGCGGGCCATCCTGAGGGACAAGCAGATGAGAGGCAGTGGAAGTCTCCTTCCGCCCCCTCAAACACCACATCTGAGCCTCAATAGCAGCTCCAACACCCTTCAGCAGCCGTTAGGCTCAACCTGCGGTCCACCACCCCCATCAGGCCTCGCCACTCCGGAGACACTGTCCCAGCCTTCCTCTTCACCCAAGCCGGCCGGCGCCCAAGACGAGCAGTCTATGAATCCAACGACAGGCTTCCGTTGCACCTTCTGCAAAGGGAAGTTCAAGAAGCGTGAGGAGCTGGACCGCCATATCCGCATACTTCACAAGCCCTACAAATGTACTCTCTGTGAGTTTGCTGCCTCCCATGAAGAAGAGCTGATCAGCCATGTGGAGAAGGCCCACATTACAGCTGAAACAACACAGGGCGCAGCTGGTGCTGGAGGTGGAGGTGTGCAGATGGCCACTGAATTTCGTTGTGATGTGTGTGGCCAGGTGTTCAGCCAAGCTTGGTTCCTCAAGGGTCACATGCGAAAGCACAAGGACTCTTTTGAACACTGCTGCCAAATCTGTGGCCGTCGCTTTAAGGAACCCTGGTTCCTCAAGAACCATATGAAGGTTCACCTAAACAAATTGGCTATCAAGAGCAAGCCACCCCAGCCCAGTGAGCAAGACATAGCTGCCGTCAATAGCATGAACAATCTGGCTCAAGAAGCTCACGCTAACCTTTATTCCCGCTACATCTCATGTCTCCAGGGAGGCTTCCTTTCACCAGACAAGCAGGGTCTGAGTGAGCAGCACCAGATGTTGGCCAAGGCAGGGATAGCCATGAAGGAAAAGGAGATGTTGGGCAAGCTGCTGGGACCAATGGCAGGTGGAATGGGACACGCGTTGGGAGAAAATGAGAAGCGCTCGCTCCTTGGTTGTCTCAACCTTGTGCCACCACTCAAGTCGAGCTGTATGGAGCGCCTCCAGGCAGCTGCAAAAGTTGCAGAGATGGACTCCCTCAATAGCTACCAAGCATGGCAGATAATGGCTCGCGGCATGGCTATGGACAGAGCTTTCATGCCCAAGGATCAGCAGCAGCATCCACATCATATACCCACAGGGCAGGAAGATGAGATGAGTGGCGCAGGGGCCTTGAACTCCTTTTCAAAAGATAAACAAGACTACTCCCTGATTGCTGCTAGCGATAGCTCAAAGCAAAAGCAGCTCTCTGAGGCTTTGCAGGGATCCAAGGTGTCTGGCGGAGCCATGATGTCCTTGAAGGAAGATGGAAGAGGCTACGACAGTCATCGTGACTTAATGGCTCACCATGGTGGTGCTGATGCTCCTGGAGCTCTGGCTGGCTTGGGTAACCCAAATATCGACTACAGCCTTTCCAATCTGTCCAGCCTGAAGGAGAAACCTTCAGAGTGTCCCGACTGTGGACGTGTCTTCAGAACCTACCATCAGATGGTCGTCCACTCAAGAATCCACGGTAAAGACAGAAGAAGTATGGAAGAAGCACTTCAACAAGGCCTCGACGAGCGCCGCGGGTCAGCAAGTGACCCCGAGTCCCAGTCTATCAGCCGCTCCACCACCCCGGGTTCATCCAACGTGACAGAAGAGAGCGGGGCAGGCGGCGGACACTCGCAGACAGGAAGCATCCAGGATGACAGCCCACATCCCTCTTCTCCATCCTCAGGTAAGAATACGAAAGAGTACACTTTCACATCACATTCCTATGTAGTTTTCTCAACAAATCCCCGTGTATATCACTGTATATATATCAGTGGGGAAATTATCTTCAAAAGGGAACAAAAATTGAGTGAGAGTCATACATTCCTCGCATAACTCAAATACACACAAACCCTCACACACCCTTGCAGTGCTTTGCTTATGTAGGATCCTTTAAACACACACATCCAGACAGTTGTATAACCAAGGGTACGGTAAAGACATTCACTTCAATTTAATTAGGGACATATAAGTATCTCTCATCACTTAACACTGCAACACTGAAAGCTCACATTGAAATATAGAGAGGATCACACATACCTACTCATGGGCATTGCGGTAGAGAAAAAAAAAATTATAATCCATGCCAGACTGTCTGAACACAACTGGTTGGGGTTGTTGGATGGCAAGGGGAAAAAAAAAACAAACAGTCTATAAGACAGAGGTGTCAAACATAAGGCCCCTGTGCCAAAACTCGCTCCAATCCAGCCAAACCACTAGGATGTTGGTGGTGATGAAAGTGAGCTACCTTATTGCAACCATTATCCTCAAAACCATGCTGTCATTGTGATTGTAATTGTAATTCATTGTAATTGTGTTTCATTCAAATTGGCTTCACGTTGAGATTGTTTTTTTCACAACAAAGAAAAACTTTGACATTAAAATTTAAAGGCTATTATAGCTGGGCTTTGGGCTTGATGTGGCCCCCGAACGGAAATGAGTTTAGCCGCGGTTCCACCGCACTTTTTGTTCTGGGAAGTCGCGGGGCGGCACGGGTTTTCGCATAATCCGACCAGAAAAATTGGGGATGGTACGGAAAAAATCACGACCACCGGCTCCGTTTTTCCGTCACCCCTCTGTTGAGGTATCGAGCACTGAGGAACAGATCTGTGAGGAGGAGCGACAACACACCTGTCTGCTGATTGGTAGCTACGAACATCACTCTGGACTTGTACGCAATATTCAAATATTTTATCAGCCGTAAATCCTCCCGTTGTTGTTTACATGCGCTGCTTTGCGCTCACTGGTTGTTTTGTTAACTGAGTATGCACAACATCGTGGTCTTCCAACAAGGTGCAGACGCTCCTCTCAGTAACAGGAGGAGGAGATTCAGCCTGAGCTGGACGCTGCTGTTCACAATGAGAAGGTTTAGGCTCTGTCACAGAGAACGAGCCTCACGGCTTTACTCGGACGGCTGCAGAGTTGCGGCTGGGTGAAGCCGCTGCCGGCCGCTTCCACGTTCTTTGCCCACCGACATGTTCCCGAGTCGTTCACAACCCCGCCTACATTTTTATCGTACTTTCTGTGGTGGGACTGCGCGACAGAGTTTGGCCTGGGTGCGCTTTGCCGTACCGCAACCTCCCGCTCCGTCCCACTCTGGCACCGCGGCTTTTGACACCCCTGTTTTAACACAACCTTTACCCATAAGGCTTTGCTCCCACTACTCAGATCTCACGCCAGGACACAGCTACAACACTACCCAGTGTTGTGTTAGCGTTGCAATCCATCGGATTAGGTCAAAGACTGGCTCCATCACAGCGTTCTCATTTGCAGGTTAGCAGCCTGGATCCCCCATGGAACACGAGTAAAGAGTAGGAGCGCAGGGACAAAGTCGTTTTAACCACAGTGATTAATAAATGTCTTTAATAAACACGTCGGAGACAACCAATCCCCTCCCTTTCTCCCTTCCCAGCAAACACAGGCCGGCTGGGGCTAGATAAGTGTATGTTTAGAGGGATTAAGGGAGGCTCATTGCTAATGATTACACAAGTTTTTAAAGGTAACTTTTGGTTGCTCCTCAGGGCACTGTGCTGGCGTTAAGAAGCGTGCGCAGTAATTAGGTCACGAATACGCGATAATCAGTCGGTTTAAGCTAAACAAGACACTAATTAAAGATATACATATAAAGCAGGTCAAAAAAATTAGTGAACTTCATTTGCAAGCGTGAGGATGTGCTTTTAAGTCTTTTGAGAAAGAAAAAAAATATAAATAAATATAAATATAAATCAGAGTGGCTTAGCTTAAGGCTGTAAGCAACTTAATTCCACCAGTGGAGACATAATTGTTTATTTATTCACAGAGGCATGAAGTCCTTATCGTGCCCGTGTAGTGTGATGGGTTTGAACATGGGACAGGCTATGTTTATTTTAATCTAAGAAATAATAACAGACAACCCCCCACCCCAATTAGGAATTAATGAAAATGAGAGTGAGATAAAAACCTATTTTCTTTATAGAGACTATTAAACATAACACTTTCTCAACAGGGTGGGGGTGTAGCGGATGTAATTATCTTCTGAATTTTAATGCTGGAAGTTTCTTCCTCCATATCTCTCTCTCTCTCTCTCTCTCTCTCTCTCTCGCTCTCTCTCTCTCTCTCTCTCTCTCTCTCTCTCTCTCTCTCTCTCTCCCCCTGTCTCTTTGACTCAAGCACTTTGAATCTGATGGCTACAGCTCGTGGCATTTCAACAACTTCAGAGGTACTGTAAGCTGTATACAAGAAAGAAAAAAACTCATAAAACTGATAGTATTTACTACCAGATGAACAAAGGACAAAGCATTGCATTAGATTTAGTGGAGTGGTTAAATCTCGCCCTGAAGACGCCACCTCTGGAGAAGAAGGGCAGGATTAAAAAGTAAAATCTACGTACAGAAATTCATTCAGACAGTACGCTGGTTTCCACAAGGTCCTGATGTTGCTCTTTGTGCTGGTGTGTGTGCGAGTTTTGTGCAGGTAGTGTGTCCCACCCTTTTCCAGAATAAGATGTCAAAGGTCCCCGTTTACACGACAACGTTTTCAAATGAAAACTGGAAATTTTCGCGGTTTGGTTGTTCGTGTCCATGACAATAGAGTTCAGAGCCACTGAAAGGACAACTTTTCGAAAACGCTATGACAATAAGAACAATGTTTCCTCCAGAGTGTCTCCTGGGACAGTCACTGTAATAACAATCCAACTTGGTCGTCTGTCCATACGAATATCCGTGTACTCCCATTGTTAATATGCATAGCGTATTACTCTCTGCTGTGTGCGTGTGGTTTCATTTAAAAAAAACTAAACAAAACAAAACACAGCAAACTCGTGGCCGGGCATGAAAAATGCATCGTTTTCAGTGTTTCTGCCATTTCTGCATAAATGAACATCAGTTTCCGAAAAGTTTAGCCTCTAAGTGCTAAAATTTTCGGAAAGAAAAATGCAAAAAACTATGTGTTTTTACTTGAAACGTTGTCCTATAAATGAGACCAAAGTGTCGCTAGCGGCGACTCTTTCCATCACAAAGGAGAAAAATAGATTTGTATTGAAGTGGAGTCTAAAGATATCAGACGGCAGCCCCTTTTTCTTCAACATTTTAGAAAACAAATAGATTTGACATAAAAACAAAATAGTAACAATACTTATTTTGCCACTTCCTGTTTTTTTTAATCAGTGGTATAAAAAAAAAAAAAAACACACACACAACTTGATTTGTCGCTTTTCACAACTTACACAATGTGAAGCACATTTGGAGCTCAGGGACTCTCAAATTAGAAGCTTTGATGTGTGAGAAAAATGTGTCTGAGTCTCATGTGGAGAAAGGTGCCATGTTTGTTCAGTGTGTGTGTGTGTGTGTGTGTGTGTGTGTGTGTGTGTGTGTGTGTGTGTGTGTGTGAGAGCATGCTTTATAGTATGTGACATGTCACTCTCTTCTGCAGAGAGCAGGATGTGGCTACTGTACCATTGTCTTTATCTTAATATCTCAGCCTCGTCTTTCTCTCTCTCTCTCTCTCCGTACCTACGAGGCGGCGCTCCATGAGCCTCATGCCCCGCCACCTACCCACAGCAATTCTGAGTTAAACTTAAATTATAGTAATCAACAATAACATCTCAACTGTGAAAGAAGGTCAACTCTGCCACTTTTGTCTTTGAGACGGCGCTTGTTTAAAAGCAACGAGCGAGAAAAAAAAGAGAAGAAGTGGGGAAAGAAGAGCAGAAAAAACAAAGGCCTTTGTCGGAGATGTCCTCTAAAGACCTTCCTTATTAAATGCAGCTCTGCAGCTAACCTTCAGCATGTTTCTTCCTATTAAAGATAGCCTCTTTTATAAAAAAAACAACAAAAAAAAAAACAGAAAACAAAAAAGCTAATTACATATATGCCCATCACCGTCTCCTGTTTTGTTTTGTTATCCTTGAATTGACTTCGTGTAATTGTTTTCTGTGATGATCGGGCTTCAGAAAACCTGGAGGAAAATATAGTGCAGTGGTGATGTTCAGCAACAGGTATTTGTGAAAGGCATTTATCTCATCCCAAAGAGAAGCCTTTCACTCCCTTCTTACATGCAAATAAATCTCCATAGAAAATCCACATTTTGCACGATAGCGTCCTTCCATTCTGCCGCCGCGACACGGGCTAAATGTAGCCGGAGCTGTATAAAATTGGCTTTGCGGCATGCGTGCGAGGCCTACAGCGGCAGCAGTCCTCCTCGCATGCGTCTCCGCCACCTTCCCTTTAAAATAAAACACTCCCACCTCTTTGCTCCTGGCTGTAAAAGACTCCATACACTCCCTCCCTCTCTCCTCTCTCTCTCTCTCTCTCTCTCTCTCTCTCTCTCTCTCTCTCTCTCTCTCTCTCTCTCTCTCTCTCTCTCTCTCTCTCTCTCTCTCTCTCCCCAGAGAATCCCTCATGTCTACATTTTTTTTTTTTTTTTTTGCGTTTAACATGGCAGGGATTAGCCTGCATATCCCTGGTCTTACCACGGCTCAAACAAGCAGGCAAAATGCTTGCTCCATACAAATTGAAATTGGATTTGCCAACTTGACGCCTTAGGTTATAAAGCATGGATATTCATCTAATTGCGACTGTACAATGGGGGCGTAATTACACATGCATACAAACTGTTACAGAGTAATTACTATGTCATTAACACCGGCATAAAGTAGAGTTGAACAAGATCCAGACTGCTATGAATATAAATGATGCGAGAAATAACCTGTTACAACCTGATATTAATTCAAACATCGTTTAAATTAAAGAGAAAAAAACCCTTCCGGATTTACCAACTCTGGATTTCCCATAATTCCTTGTGCTTTGTATAGCTGTGTGAGTTATGCTCCATCACCTGGGATTTCCTCCGGCCCCTCTGCAACCATGTAAAGGATAAGTAGATATATCTAATGGACAGAGTGGATGTGAAGACGAGCGCAGTAAGCACATTATCCATAGAAACATTCCTCCACAACATGCTGTAACATTAAATGTCATCCAGTAAAAGTCTCTGCAGACCAGTAGTCTGCTGCTGGAGGAATACTTTTAATAGATGTTCCACTGAGAGTTAAACACTGATTTGTTAAAAGGAACCAATAAAGACACGTGGGGATGATATGTTGTTATTACTGCTGAATAAGTAAAGAAAGTTAGCAGTAACATTCAGGAGGGAAAAGTTTGACTTATTTACTTTTATTTTTGGTTTAATTTGCAATAGTTACATTAGTTTGTAACAACAATATATGCTAAAATCAGTTTTTTAAATGCAGTACTTCATAAATTCAATCTCAACTTGGTGGATTTACTTCAGCTGTTGCACTTGAGCAGAGCAAGTCACCTGGGAAAATGGAAGGGTTTAAAAGTTAGATTTTGTTTTTAGCTGCTGTAGCAGCTAATATCTATATGTAAGTATATGAATAAATTAAAATCTGTATAAATTATTTTAACTTTTTTGTGGGGAATCTCTATCTTGTATATATTTTGACATGTTTACAACAAATAAATAATATAAACAAAAAAAAGTAACATGAATATATTTATATTAAACACTTTCCCTAATAATTATTGTTGAAATTTGACTGGGTTTTGGGGCAATAAGTAGAAGATGCATGCTCTTAATTTGTAATATCTTATCAGCCTTGATATGTAGTCTTTAACTCTCACAGCTGTAACGTTTTCTTCACAGTTTTGCTCTTTAACTTTATTTACCGTCGTGAATTCTCTCAAATGCACTTTTATGAACAAAGGTTAGGAAACTGCGTTTCCCCAACCATCAGATTTTTTTTATCAGATTTTCTCTCATTGAAGCTCTCTGGCGCCCCTCGCTGCCCACCCCTGGAAACCAGCAGCTCAATCCAGGCTGTGAGCGAACAGATATAAAAACTTAAATAGAAGTAAATCTTAACCAGATGCAGATCCAGGCGGGTTTTTTTTTTTCTTTTTCAAAAGAGTGAATCTAATCCAGTTATTCTCGGATGAAACGCCACAATAAGTTATACGTACCTCGTTTACTTTATACTGCATTATTCCTCCTCTGACAACACTTTGAAACGAGGCCAGCGCCTCCGTAAAAAGTCTGCGCCTCGCTTACATGTGTGTAAAAGTATGTGCATTAAAAAATAATGAATTACAGCACAGTGTTTTTTTTTTTTCTTCCTCTATTTCTCTCGCAAATGACTTTGTCTTTGTAATTGACATCCGTTCATTCGCTCCTTCCCTCCTCTCGCACCATTCTTCCTCACTCTATAATCAGAGAACTCAGTGGTTAGAAAACCTGAGACCCCCTCCCTCCACCGCCACCACTCATTTGGAGAAGTCTGGCCTGTCATATCTGTATTTTTTATGTGTCACCAAACTTAAATAGACAGTCATTGTGTTACAGGCACATTCATTCCCCCCCGAGCTGTATTTTTGTACAGTAGGGTCAGGACTCTGGTGTCTGGTAAATGATAAAAGTTCTATTCAAACGCACTAATTGTCAGTGTGCGGCTCTGATTGACACGTCTCGGATAAATGCAGACTTAGTATTTTTGTACACGCTTGCACAATATAAAAGGCCAATTTATTTCTCTGTTCTTCTTTCTCCTTTTTCCTCGCAGTTCATTTGATTTCCTTTTTTTTCTTCTCTCTCTCTTGCCTCCATCCCCCCCCCCCCCCCCCCCCCCCCAACCCCGTCTCTCAGACTCAATTTGTAAATATTACCCATGGTGGGAATTAGCCTTGGCTTTTCAGATATTTAAAAATTTCAATTGTATTCCAAACGGCTGTGTTTGATCGAGGGAAGTGGCTGCGAGAGACCGGCTTCGCTCCTCAGTATTCCTGGGTGGCTATCAGTGGCTAGCCGTGTCCTTATGAAACATTTATCAGCCCGTTTTATGTCTTAATGATCACGTTAGGATTCCCCGCTTGGTTATGAAGCCAGGACATGGTGGAAAAAAGATGAAAAAAGGGAAAAAAAAAAAAAAAAAAAGAACGACATGGGCAATCCGAGTGAGAGTGGAGTGGAGGGGAAAAAAGGCAGAGAAGGGATGACAGGGCATCACATTCTTCAGTAAACAGCAGTGCATTATGCCATCCGCACTCCTCAGCTCCAAATCTTTGCCAAAACATCCCCTGAAATAAGCTCACACACACACACACACACACACACACACACACACACACACACACACACACACACACACACACACACACACACACACACACACCCTCCTCTTCTTCGTCTGTCTTCCCCATTTTCTGTTTTATGTTTTTATAATTAAAACATAATATTTATCTTTCCACAACAGAAGGCTGCCTTACACTGTCAGGTAGACTGCGTGCATATTAATATTCTTAATACATCAATAAGCTATCTTCTCTGGTGTCAGTGCTGAAACTCAGCGAGAACGGAGAAGAGGAAAAGAAAAAAAAGGTAAAAAGAGCGGAGACAAAGCTCACAAACGGCACCTTTTCTAGGTCCGGTTTACACAACAGCGTATCGAGTGAAAACGCTTTTACGTTTTCATTTAAGAAAAGTTTCACGTTCGTACGGCAGTGTTCTGAAAACTATGCCCGTTGAAACGTTGAACATTATGTAGTTTTCATGTTGGGCCACTAGTGGGTGCTGTTGTTTGTGTTTGTAATGAAACCACACACACACGCAGCAGAAAACAATGCAATATAAGCATTAACACGGACATTTGTATCAACGGATTTTTAAGTTAGATTGCGATTCCAGGTGACTCTCAATTATAACACTACCGAGTCCCGCCCATCTATTTGCGCGTGTGCAGAAGGACTATTTATTACAGCGCATTAAGAGTGTTTCCGAAAAGCTGTATTTTCACCGTTTCCACTGAGATGGAGTTGGAGCACTTTTGAAGAGTTCCACCTCGGGAGTTATCAAAAAGTAAAAAGAAGTTGTGTTTCCAGTGGCTCCAGCCACCATTGTTGTGTAAACTGTCACCCAAAATGCTACAAAAAGCCATTTTGTTTTTGCTTGAAAACGTTGCTGTGTAAACAGGGCCTGATTTAACTTGACATGCAGGAGGGAGGGAGGGAGAGAGGCTCAAAGTAAGAGGAGAGGAGGAGAAGAAAAAAAAAAAAGACAGACGTGAATTAACATCACAGTCACAAGTTGCTGTGAGTGTGTTTACCTAGCAGCGGCATTGAGATGCACATGCAAATGCAAGCAAAACTCTACAGTGGCGAGAAAAAAAGTTTCTTTGATTGTTTATGTGTGTGCTTAACGGACGGGTCGGAGGAAAGGAGGGAGGGAGGGAGGGAGGGAAGAAGGGTGAATGCCAAGTTTCCCCCCTTTCTCTCTCTCTCTCTCTCTCTCTCTCTCTCTCTCTCTCCCGTCTGGTGACAGCTGTCTGACTCCGTCAATGTGGGATTCCTGTGAAATGAGGCAGGGCTCCCAGTCAGGGAATGCAAATGATGGCGGTGGAGGGTGGAGGGGGGTGCAGAGCGGGCACAGGGTGGTAGTGGATGGGTGAGGGCGGCTTTGTTTAAACCAGTTAACTTGGGCACGATCTGGTTTGATGAAAAAAAAAAAAAAAAGCAGCTTGAGAATACGTTGACCTTTGCCTCGTTAAAGACATGTGATGCCACGACTGAGGAATTTCGTCTTCTTCTCTCTCCTTCACTTCATCGTTCTCTAGTTTTTCGCTCCTCCCTCCTGGATCTCCTCCTCTTAACCCCATTGACAGGTCACATGAAAAGCCTTTTGTGTCAGCATCAGGGCGCTGACATGAGAGCAGAAAGCTACATGAAAAATTACATCTTAAAAAGAAGAGGGGAGGAAAAGAAGACGAGAGAGAGAGAGAGAGAGAGAGAGAGAGAGAGAGAGAGAGAGAGAGAGAGAGTACAGCGAGAAAAAAGTGAGAGAGGAATTAAGTCCAGGGATTAAGATCTCTCTCTTTTTTTTTCTTTTTTTTTTTGCACCCCTCTCTCCCCCTGCCACATTCCAATTGTTCTTAAAATATTTGGCAATGTCAATTAGTAAGTGAGCAGAGCTAGCTGATGAACACAATTTTCCAGGCGACTGAGCACCCTATTGTTGTGGAGCGAACAGCAGATTTCTGAGGTCATTATCATTCCCTGTTAGCCGTGCCCAGCTGCTCTCCTCTTGGCTCCAGCCAAACTCTGCTCTCCCTCTTTTTTTTTGCTTGCCCCCCCGCTCACTTCCTCCTCCTCACTCGCTCTTATACATCATCTCTGCCCTCCTCCTCCTCCTCCTCCTCCTCTTCCTCTTCCTCACCAGTTCAGGGCTGGTTGATAGCGGGCAGCAACAGGGGGCCTTCAACAAGAGAGAGGAAGGTGGGAGGGGGGTGGTAGGATGAACGTTGCAGCAGACGTACAGTTAAGGCTAAATGAGTGAAGGGCGGTTCAACACAAAAGCTTGTGAAAAAAAGTCTGAAATCGCTACATTAATTACCCTTTTAGGCCACAGCGCTTCAAGAAAAAATGCATAGTGTTTGTGTTTTCATTGCAGCAATGACAGAAATGCTGAAAATGATGTAGTTAGCACACCGGGCCATGAGTTGGCGCTGTTGGTTGTTTCTGTAATGAAACCACACACGCATGCAGCAGAGAACAATCCGCTCTTAACATTAACAATGGGAGCACACGGACATTCGTGTGGACAGAAGACTAAGTTGGATTGTTCTTACAGTGACTGTCGACTATAAAACCACCAAGTCCCAGGAGAAGATGGACTGGGAGTCGTGACACTCTTGAGGAAACATTGTTCTTATTGTCCAGCTCCTGAGCATGTGCACAACTAGGAGTTAGTACGGTCGTGGTGCACATGCACACGAGCAGCGCTTCTGCCATTTCCACGGCGACAGAGTGAGAGTGTTTTCAAAAAGCCATTGTCGTGTGAACAGACCTTTGTTTTCATATAGATCAGGGATGCCAAACAAATTTCAGTTCAAGGCCCACGTACAGCCAAACCTTCATTTTAGAGTCTAAACTCCCCCTAACAGCATGGCCTTGAAGCTAGTGCTAGTTTGCTAGTGCTCATGATCACCGATATCTAAAGTTTGGGTCTCAGTGTTGTGTTCTGGCCAAAACTCCAAAGAAATTTGTTTACAAAATTCTTTTTACAATTTTCTTGGGGGTTTGGCCGGATTGGAGCCTGTCGCTGGCCGGTTTTGGCCCACGGGCCTTATGTTTGACACCCTCGATCTGTGGAGGCTCATTTGGCATAAAGCAACACAGTCGGTTGGGACTTGATGTGCTTGTTGTTGGCGTTGCTGGCATTGTTGTCCTGTTTATTTCGATGTGTAACATCACTGTATTTTCACATATTCAGCGTGTTCTGTTATGCTGTTTGTCCCTTTGCCCCCTTGTTTTTAAAGGGTTAAATAAAAACTGGTCAGATGATCTTTATGAGGCCGTTTTCAAGATGTTGCATTGCTTTTACCTCCTGTGCATGATCAGGAGTTGGCATAAACACCGATATTCTGCTTTAAAAGCTTCCTCGCTTTAGAAGACATTGTTTGCTGTTGTGACCTCAATTACAAACATCACACAGGTTGCACTTAAAGCTTTGTCATTAAAGAGAAAACACACTGCACACATACAGCTGTACGTTCAAGTGCTGCACAAACGATGCAGATGGGAGTTAAGATTAAAACAGGAGAGAAGAAAAACACCTGCCTGCTGTTACAGTTTTATTCAAAAGAATAGAGTTCTCTTTCATTCTGCATAAAGCATCCAGGTATCTGCATCTAAACATCCAACGGCGCCTTCCTTTTTTCTTTTTTGCTTAAGAAATGATGAAAGATCTCTTTGTGAGAGTTGGAATAAGAACGAACCCCCCCCACTCCCACTTTCCAGTCGTACATCTTAATGTGTTCCCAAAGGCCTATTCACCCTCCTCCTCTTCACTTCTCCTGTACCCCCACCACCACCCACGGGTAACCCCCCCCCCCCCCCCCCCCCCCCCCCCACACACACACACACACACCCTTCCCGTTGGCTTCTTTTTGACAGAAGATTCTTCGAAAGCAGGAAACTTGTATTTCCCCTCCGTCCTCATTGAGTAGTACACTTCCCAACCTGGGGTCCGTGGCAAGACAATACGGGTCTGAGCCCTTCTCAAAA
>NC_137636.1:22471184-22494727 GCF_963383615.2 Lipophrys pholis | reverse complement strand
TTCTCAAAACCTTTCCAGGCTCTAGAACAGATATCAGAGTTGTAGGAAACTTGGGTCAAGAACCTTCTGTACTCCAGGACTAAAGGTTACACCTCAGTTTACGACCTCCGCGTGCGGTCAGTTCCTCCATTTCTCTCGTCCGATCTGCAGAAAGTTTGAGTTAACACTGGCTGGTAGTGGGTGCGTGGGTTCTTCATCCGAGTGTGTGTGTGTGTGTGTGTGTGTGTGTGTGTGTGTGTGTGTAACAGAAAGAGAAGGGAGGAGAAGGAGAGAGAGGAAGAGAAAGAGTGAGAGTGAAAAAGGGTGAGCGGCATCAAAGCGTTGCTCTCAGCTGCAGCTGCCAAGCTTCCCCGTCCCCAGTTAGCAGCCATCCAGCTGTCAGGCTGCGCGAAGAGGAAGAGAGGGGGGAAATCTCTCACCAGCCATATGGTCCCCAGTTCTGTCAGAGACACTCCACGCTCCGTGGGCAAATGGCAAACTCATATATCTAATCAACACTCTTAATATCCAGACCTGAGACCCGGGATATTTTCAGAGTCTTGCCTTTCAACAACATGGCAAAAGGGAGCTATTTGGGATTTGACCCGAGCACTTAGCATGTGTGTCTGCTGCATTATGTGTGAGCCCGACCGGGTTTCACACACAGGTTACACACAATTACTGCGCATGAAAACTTAAAGAATGATGCTTGATCGTGTCAGTGGGTCCAAAAGCTGCTCCCGAAGGCATCAGAACAGAAAAATCCTCCAAAAAAGAAGTGGGGATAAATAATGTATTCCTTAAAGAAAGACTGAATAATTGTCTCAAACAGCTGCAGACTGTAGCTTTTAGCTACCATTACTCCAACAGGAAAGAATAATGGGGGCGAATGAAGTGAAAAAAGTTATTTCTTTTTTGGGGGGTTTTCACAGTCTTGAGTTTACAATATTTCACTACTTATAATCTTTTAAACCTCCTTGGTACACAGAAGAAATGACTTGTATTTGTCTTCTTTGTCATTAAAATCCCAATTTTTTTCCAAAATAAATCCACACAAATGGATTCATTTTGCCTCTCAATTCTATGATATGGAAACTTGTAAATTATTAAGTTGGCAAATTCTTATTCTAATTATGAACATTTTATCAAGAAATCAAGCCACTGAAATTTTGATTTCTTTGCACCTTCACAAGTCAACACAAGGAGAAAGCAGTGCCAGTAAAGTCTATTTGATCAATATTGTACAGTTATAATGGCTATTTTCCATTTAATACTGTTCGTTTTTCAATGGCGTCACCAATAAATACTCTGTGGCTGATGCTTTTTTTTTCCCTCAGTGAAGTTGGAACTTCCCCACTTCACATAATTTCATAAATACTCGTCATCTATATTCATAATCAGCTTCCTAAAGTCCACGATGGAACATTTGCTTGACATTTCCTCTGTGCCCCTACCCCCATCTGAAACAGTAATTTGTGCTCTGGATTGGATTGAACCCCCTCTTAGCTGAGCAGAAGCTAGCTTTAGCATTGCTAGCCCCAGAGAGAATGGGCTCGGCTGTGGCTTTGCGCCGTATCTGTTAGCGGGATGCTACACCTGCTCGTCTAATCCTGGCAGGCCTCTGCCTCCAGTCTCTCCGGCTGCAGAGTAACATGTGCCTTATGGCACGGCAAGCCGCGCCGAATCGCGAGGAGGTTTGTTGGTATTACAGTGACATCGCTGTGCAAAGCTTGGAAACAACCGTCGCCCCCTCCTCGTCAGGATGGGAAAGTGCGAATCCCTCCCCAGCTTCTTTTCGGCAGACAGCTATTAGAGCGGGGATGGAGCATGTGATGCGGGCTAGAGGTAGTAAATATGGAAATAGATACGCGAGGGGAGAGTGTGATATCTGGAAACAATGGGAATTGAGACTGCTTCTATTCTGTGTGCGACTGAAGCAAGAACCATTTATTTTTCTGCCATTTTCTATGTACATAATATGATACTCAAAGTAAGAGATTATTTAATTTTTGTTGTGGTTTTGATTTTCTGTTACTGTGATTTTACAGAATTCATCTTGCTCATCTTCTTGTTCAGCCCTCTTGTAGGCATCTTATTTTTTAAAACTTGAGGGACATTTAATGAGACACACAGTCACATTCATATATATATATATATATATATAGATATATATATAGATATATATATAGATATATATAGATATAGATATAGGATTTATTACATACTTACTTTGCATTTATCAACACAATTATATTTTAAGTTGGCCAAACCACTAAATACTGTAATAGCAATCTATAAATAAGTAGAACTCTAAATCTCTGTCTTGTTTTAGTGCAACAAGGTATTAATATATCATTAAGAAGTTCACATTCAATTAACTGTATTTTTAAAACCTGACATTTCAACAATATCATGCATCGCTTCCGCATGTGCTTTACAATTAACAGATTACAGTGGATTTGTTTCACACTGATTACATCTCAAAAGGCTTAAAACATTTGGCCACATGTAGCTGGAACTCAAAAATATAGTCCATTAGTTCATATTATGATTATGTCAACACATTTTTACATTTGTGTAGCAATCCTGATCACTTGAACTGATCCACTACATGATACAGACTAAAGTGGAAAGAAGATGTTAAACTATGTTACGTTATGTAACCTTACGTTAAAGTCCTGCCTGCCCCTGGTGGTCAAAAAATACATTCGCAGTTAATGTCGTAATTTCTCACAGCTGACAAATTTCATCTCACAGGTCGAATCGAACTCTCTGGTGGGCCGGGTCTGGCATGAGTCACCAGATATCTGACACCGTTTTACAGGAGGACATAATAAGTTTAAGATAGCTCGGAACTGGAAGGTTACTGGTTTAAATCCCTGGGTCAGCGTGCACTGTGGGCACTTGAGTGTGGAACCCGATTTGGCCATAATTTTGATTCTGCAATGTTCTGCTCATTATTGAATCAAACTGCATTCATTTAAACTCACAGGCTGCGTGAGGAAAAGAGAGAGAGAGAGAGAGAGAGAGAGAGAGAGAGAGAGAGAGAGAGAGAGAGAGAGAGAGAGAGGTTTAAATAGAAATCAGGAGATTTGGTTTGGGGGTGGATGGGGAAGAGGGGGGAGGAAGGGGTGAGATCCAAGCCCCACAAATCTTTGCTCAACCCAACAACCTGAAGCAGAGGCCATTAAAAGCAGGGAGAGCCAGGCGAGATATCAACCTAGATGGATATGGTGGCAGCAATGGTTTGGAGGGATGGTAACTTTAATGGCCCCACTGGGTTTTTAATGAGTGTTGTGCCCCAAACAAAATGAGCTAATTAGTGTTATCATCCATATATCAGACCCTACGCACACCCATGCGTTCTGAGGCAGACACATACACACTGCGCTGCTGTACGTACTCACAGGAAGCCCGCTCAAACTATCCAAAGCTTTTCGCCCCCCCCCCCCCCGTCTTTATTATTATTATTGCATGTTCTACACATTACTTTTCTACACATCAGCTTAATAATCCCGATTTCCCCCTCAAAGGACAAAAATATAATCATGGGATTTTGATAAACTCAACCTGTGTAGTCTCGTTCTGCCACAGTGGTATTTCACGCCCCCCCCTCCCTCGGCGCCGCCCCTGCCAAACCTCTTCATCCCACAACAACAAAAAACTACACTCTTTCTGAACCATAAGGCCGTGCCCTGTTTGCGAGAGGAGCGATTATGTCTACACTGGTTTAAAATCAGGATAACAATGCCATGAATGGGTATTTGGGGGGAAAAAAAACTTTGAAAAAAAAAAAAAAAGGCTCAAGCCAATATATCCCGGCATTTGGACTCAAAGCTCGCTGTTACCTGCACGTAAGCCGCGTGTTTGTCACGCCATTGCCTCTGGTTGACCAAGCTGCCCCGCCAGTCCCCCACTTTATTTCTCTTTGCACTAAGCCTATTATAAAATCAATAAACAATTGAGCTTTTTTTTTTTTTTCTCTCCCCAGTCCTTTTAAATCTTTTTCTCCTCTATATATCCTCTGAGATGAAGGGGAAGCATGCAGGCGGCGGTGTGCAGAGCGCGAGAGGAAAAAGAAAAAAATAGTAACTCAGTAACCCCTTCCTGTTCCTCCGCATTGTGCCCACTCCAGGAGACTGAGCCTCTTGGTTATCACCAGTGACTGCAACATGCTGGAAATTACCACTCGACTACTTTGAAAAGGAGAGGAATTAGTTTATTAGTTACCAGCAATAAACACTAAGGAGTTACTGATGTGGACATAGATGTATTGGGGTAGTGCGACTCAGACGGTTTAGCTGCCGGTGTGTCGGTTTGAAAACTGCCTCGCTCATTAAGTTAAGCTGAAGTTGCATCTGTTCGCGGGAGGAAGATGCTCTAAAAGCTGGCCGTTAGAAAAGAAGCAGCAATAATAAAGCTGAGAAAACCAGACGGCAGCAAAATGGAATGGAAGCTAACAGCTAACCGCAGCTACTGTGGACACGGGCCACACATGTGACTTTCTCTCTATGAAAGACAGAGTTAGTTCGGAAATAACGAGGCACTCTTCAAGTCAGCGGGAGTTCAGAGATGTAGTAACAGCTAAAGAGTTCCTGCCAATGCTAAAAGATAATAGTCGGATCATTAATCAAGACAAGGTGAGTTAGCAGCTCTTTTACTGTTTGCATGTTTAGCACAAACACAAGTTCTAGGTTCCACTATAAGCGTCATAAAAGAAGTCACTTTCCAGCCAGAGTAGAGATGTTACAATAGAATGTTACTCCCTTCACTGGTTAGACCCTCAGATTTTTCATTGGCACAGAGCCTGCAACGCACTTACAGGAGTTCTGTCAAACTAAAACTTGTGAACAAAGAGAGACACGTTTTCCTCTCAGGATGTGATGTTTGTCATTTGTATTTTGACCCCACACTGGAGTCCCATCTACTTTTGTCACTTTATATTACTTTCCCTGCCGGCGCGGTTCAAGAAAGCTCATCGGAATGACTGAGGGATTTTTCATTGTCACATTCGTGAAATGTAATAACCCTCGAGTTGATAAAAATCAACAAACACCACTCCGATCGCTGATTTTCAAATTAGGCATCAAAAAGTGTGGCGTTTACAGATTTTAATTCCCTTTTGTCAGTTTAAACTCATATTTCAAACCCAGCCGCGTGGGGAGATGACAATATAAACTTTTTTTTTTTTTTTTTTTCTTTTTCATTCCAGCAGTCACAGAGAAGTTGGAAATTAGAGTGTCTGAGTCTGGGCCCACCCCGTTTTCCCATTTCTCCCACGTTTTGCAGCCGTTCACTTTGTTTACTCTTCATGGAACGCAGATACAGTAATTATCAGTGATTAAAAACCAGCGCAGGTTTTTCTGTGTGCGTGACATTGGGTGTCGCCACATTGCCAGTCACGTAGAAAACGAGTCATTTGTGGAAGATACGTTTTTGACTAATGTACTTTGGTAAATCCACTGCAGACAGGATGAAGTGTTTTCCATAGATTGGGAATAAAGTCAATTACCACACAACGGCTGAAGATGATAACTGGAGATAACTCAGTGCAGTCAAAGTCTGAGCTTCAGTTCTTTGTTTGGGGGGTGTGAGCAACACAAATCATTTTGAAGAAGATTTTTTCAATGATTAATAACTAATAATGCTGCCAAAGACTTTGTTTTTATGGTTTTGAATGTAACTTTCAAGCTATGTTTCAAATTGTTGGGACACGAACCCAACAAAACACTAGTTATGACTGGGGGACTGTTACACACTTCCACTGATCCCTCGGCAGTGCCAGTATTTCATTGTTAATATTGAAGGTGGAAACGTGTAGTTTTCAAAGTTACAATTGCATTATTTTCCTAATAAACTGGCTTCAGTTATGTGATATTTGCCTTCAGTTATATTTATTTTTTGTTTTAAATTATGTAATATCATTAAGTTATATGTTGAGGGTTGCAATTGTCTCTTTTCCCCATGGACATCATTGTGATTATTGCCATTTATTTAAATTCTATTCAGTATAGGTTTCAGCTCCATAGAAATTCACATAGATTTAGTTTTTATATGTGAAATAATGCAGGGATTTGGAGGATTTTTGTGGCAGTCGCGCCTTGTTTCTGGCGTCAGGCATACATGCGTCCACCACGCGTGCTGTATACTGTCCAGTGGCCGGACTTTTGACTGCAACAGATTTCTGCAAGCTGTTGATTGTGTCATCTTGGACTTTTACTCTTCGAGCTTGCCTTCTTGGCTGACCCTCTCCTCAACATGTCTGCTATTGGCTGACCCTCTGTTTAACCAAGTACTTGCTGGCCAGCGAGCCCCGCCTCCCCCGCCCCGCCGTCTCCAGCCAAGCCTTGATTGGATGATCTCCGGGACGCTCTTGTCAGGATGGTCTAAACGAGGAGAAGATGTGGATTATCGTGGTCAATCGTACGCGCTTTTTTTTTCCCTCCCTCCATTTGGTCCTGGGAGACGGGGCTCGCCGTGTGCCCAGAGTGTGCCGATGCTGGACGAGCATTTGGCCGGCGCGCTGCTATTCCCAGGGTTTGTCCCCCACAGAGACCCTGTGTGGGCCGCTGGTGGTGACTGTGCTTCGGGCAGCATGGCATGGCCATGTGTGTCACATCCCCTCTTGTCATCCCACCAGACGGAGGGCTGTATCATGGCTATCGTCCTGTCACACTTGGATGATGCTTGTTCGCCTCGGAGTTTGACAGTGACTCGCCTCGGTGACAGCTACCATCAGAACCCGCCTTTCTCATCCACCTGGTTCAAAAGGTCTGCGCGCTGAAGATTGGCAGGCGGCTCGCTCTCCCTCGCCCACTGCTGTCACGTCTCTGTCTCTGGTCCGCTTCTGTTCCCGCCTTTGTCGTGCCGTGTTAACCATCCCCTCTTACATCCTGATCTCTCTATGCGTGTGTCCGTCCTGGCGCTGATAGCGGGCGGCTCCAGTCTCAGTCCGCGGGGCCTCTCGCCACCCTATCATAGCCTCATTCAACAGGAGAGCCGCAGAGAAAGAAAGCCACTTTGTGAGCATCCGTGGTCCCTTCCTTCACTCGCTGTGTTTTGCTCCTTCTTTCGCTTATTTCCACTGGGAGGAACACTGACCTCATTTGTGAGGACAATAACCCCCTTGACTTTGGGGATTAAGACATGAAACCTTTGTGGATTAATTAGGTTCAGAGCTGAATTCATTTTGTCGCCATGGAAAAGAGAACCAGGGAAGAGGAGGATATGGGGCCATAGGTTCTATCATGAATTAGCTATTTCGTCCAGATAAATATATTAAATGCAAATGTAAGGAGAATGGGGGGGGAGTGGTCACATTTTAAATCCTCTGACAGAACGGAGCTGCATTTGTTCACCGGGCCAAAGCACGGGATGGAGGAGTAACATAAACTATCAAATCACAGCAAGCATTACAGAGTGTTAGACATCAGTGCTGACTTCAAACCGGGGGTTTTGTAAGCGTGGAAACAATGTTAGCCCGCTGAGCTTAACTCTCTGGCAAGGTTACACATGCAAATATGGTTTGCCGGACTATCTTCAATCCGCAATATAGGCTGGAGCCTGAATCGGCGCATTCATGCCCCTAGATCTACTCTTAAGCTTGTCACACATAATGTAGCAAGTAGGAGTCCTGACAATGCCGCAGGAATCACATTATCTCAGTTGTCTTGGTAACAAAGCAAAGTGTTTGTTTTCCAAGATGCAGTGCAATTGCAATTTAGACGGTTTACACCTATTGTGTGTGTGTGTGTGTGTGTGTGTGTGTGTGTGTGTGTGTGTGTGTGTGTGTGTGTGTGTGTGTGTGTTTTTTAGTCAAGAGCATATGTTATTTGAATGTATCTTTAGCTCGCAAAAGGGGCTGTTTGTTAGATGTTTTGTTTACAAAATAACAAAGGTGTTTGTTTCACCAAAGGCATAACAGAAGATGTGTTAAAGCATTTTTCATGTCATCTCCTGCTTGTTGTAAATAAAAAGAGACTGTTGTCTTATTAGAGTAACACCTTCTAAATGCGACAGCCTCAGGTATAGCTCCCTTATGGACCAAGTGTTGAACATGTGCTTGATGAGATGCCTTACTCGCTTTCATTTACAGCTCCTCTAATGAACCCAAGTCATCTCCGCCGACTCCCCTTATATGTTTTCTTCCTGCATCTGCCCTCAAGTTAGCATTGCCCAGTGTCCCGCACGCCGAGCATATGTTTATGCTGATGATAGGTTGTTATAGCAAGTAAATGTCTCTCTTATCTGCTCAGTGGTGGCATGTAAAACATAAAGTGTTTGAGGGAGTCATTCCTGGGCCTAGATTAAGCCTTGGATTACTGTGCATGATAATACACAAAGAACTTGATATTTCTAAATCAAAAAGTTTGTCAAAGAATGGGTTTAACTTTGGCTTTCGCTCTTTCAGCAATGTCTTTGTGTCTGTATCGCAAGTGACGTCTGGAAAGTTTAAACTAAACAAGGACACTAAGGTACCCCTCATTTAGGCTTTTCTAAACATGGTGGAGTTATTCCTTAGCCTTGAACGTCTTGGATTAATACTTATGATACCCTTGGAGATCTCGACATTGGTTTTTCTAAAACAGAATTCACATAATCAGTAGGTTTAACCAAGTGTTAGCTTCCTTCATCGATGTTCTGGCATTCTTTTTGAGTTCAGAACGATGTAAGGTATGTCTGGAGAACTGCAGTACTATCTTCCCACACACTTAATAAATTTCTACTCACCAAAAAAAAAAAAAAAGATTCTACAGCTTTAAGATTTCTCAAGACGTCAGCGTAGCCACTATCATTTCCATTAAAGGTTAGCATTGTGTAAATATGCACCGTGTAAAAGCATTTGAAAGTGATTCCTTGGCTGAGGTTAGGTCTCGGGCCACTACACATGGCCCACATTGAGATCTCAGTCTGGATCTTTCTCAATCAGAAGTCACTCAGAAAGTTCTCAAAGGACTTGTGGCTTTCTTTCTTTTTGTCTAGAAAACCACAAGTGGTGTCTGGACAACTCTCCTTTTGTCTTTCCGCACTCTCAGTAAGGTGACACAAGCCAAGGACACAAAGGTTCTCCTGTCTTAAGCTGTCTTGAGACTTCAGCGGAGCCACTTTTAACCTTTGGGTGAAGTTAGCGTCTTCCCTCCTGAGAACAGCGGGCTTATCCTGCGCTTTTATGGAAAGAGAAACCCACATGTTTGTCCCAGTGGTCCTTCCGGTTCCATCCCCTTCCTCCCGTCTTAAGACATGGAGCTAAGTCGGGGCTAAGCCACCAACCACCCTCATGGGAGGACGGATCGGCCAAATGCCACCTCTCCTGGCAGGGCTTACAGGTAAGGTGTAATTGTGCCGGGGAGGCACTCTCAGAGCCAGAATTTCCTATTAGACACAGAGATGAGGAGTGGATTTTCAGGAGCAGGATGCGGAAAGCTGTTTTGGTCAATCCTCCCTCCCGCTCAATGCCACAGTGCTTTCTGCTCCCTGTTTCTTCCTCTCCCCTTTCTGTCCTTCCTGATCCTTGAGCCCACCTTGTTCCTTCACATTCCTACCTGCTTTGCTGGTACTTGACAAGATGGGATTTTGTCTTTTGTCTTCCCTGGCATTGGCTTTTTCTCTCGTCTTTTGGAGAGAAGGGCAAAAAGAGGATGAGGGATTGAAAGTTTGTGGAGGAAAGTTTTTGGAGGACGTTTCTGGATTATGTTCACAAGGCACAAGCTGCTCACAGTGTGAACATGGCACGTTGTCAATGAGATCTATTTCCATGACGATTATTTTTATACTCCAACAATCAGGGAGCCGACAGCACAGTACCACAGGAGGAAAAAAAAAAAAAAAAGTCCGTCTTCCAATTCGTTACACTCTCAGTAACATTTTAGCTGTAAATACTAACAAAGCCATGAGGGAGAGTATAATGACAAGATATCAACCTTCTTCTCTCACAAAATTTCACGTTCTAGCTCGACTAAGTGTCCTGTTGAGTTGTCAAGTGTAAGTGCACCGAACCTCGGGCTGCGCACGTCTCCTGATCGGATGCTCTTCACTGTTCAGTGTTGCGGTAAATGCAACATCTGATGGCTTACTGAAATCCAGCGTGTTGGACAGGTGAGATGCTGCAGCGAGCATCACTTTTGAGATGTGCGTTAGCACCATGTCACCCTTCCCCATCTGTACGCTTTCAACATTCTATGTTCTGTGTGTGTGTGTAAGTGTGTCTGTTTCAAGACGAAAGAAGAAGTAATTCGGTTTTATACACCGTGCGTCCAAGAATTGTAATAAAACTTGTAAAAAAAAAAAAGGAAAAAAAAAAAAAAAAAAGAACATTTGTGCAGTCTATCAAGAATATGGCAACTAAACAACAGATTTGGAATTCACTGCTATATTCAGTGTCACTATTTGACTTGGTGTTTGGCAGGCTAAAACAGGGTGCAGATTGAGAGACAGTGTCACAGGGAGAAGGAAATGTCTTGCCTCCTTCATCTGCCATTTAAATTGCCTCCATTTGTTGGACTAAGCTTTTTTTTTCTCCCTTCTTCCCTTTTATTCAAACCTGAAAGAAATGATCATTACCCCTCCTGCTTTTTACATAAAGTCGGCGGCGACTGACGGGCTCCGTCAGATACAGGGATGCGTTTTGGGCTCCTCTCCTCCCAGAGTCTTGCATGCTCAGTGGGCTGCTGGAGGGCTTTCTGCTAGACAGAAGGGCTCGGCTGCGGAGTGGGGTGAGAGCCAGGCATCTTGATGATTTTTTCGGGGTGCATCACCATCTCTCTGTAAGTGCCAAGTATGCACCAAGGCCATGCCATTCACTGTAGAGAGTGTGTGATAGGGGCACGCCATCTCCCATCTCTTCCAGGCGTCTCATAGTCCCCCCTAAAACCAAGATGAATCTGGTCGCCGCATTAAAGACAAACGCTGTGATTTCTGCGAGCAATAAAATTGTAATTCAGCGAAGCTGTAATAAATGCAGTGAAATGGTTGTCTAGTGAAACATTTTGTGAACTCGATTAGAGGTGCTAAACCATTTATTTGTGAAGTCTGTTATTGCAGACATAATTTGTGGTGGCAGCACAGTTTACCTAATTTTATTTATGTATTCCCTTGGTCAATGTTGTTTCTAAATGAAGAGGAGATTTTTTTGTCTTATTGCCTAATGCCAGGATTTTGTTTGCCACTATGAAAAAAAAACAAAAAAACAAAACAAGTCCCATACAATTGTCTGGTGTGTATTAACTAATCTATTCAGTTTACTGGTCCCATGAATAGTAGTAAATTTGTTTTTACCGCTATATTCTGAGAAATTGTGACTCTTAATTTCAGATCTTTCACATGAATGCCTTTGTTCTTCAATGAATTAACCTGTGAAGCACATGCAAAGCTTATTTTGTCTGGGTCTTTTTCTTCTCCCAGCCTCCGCCCCCCCCCCCCCCCCCCCCCCTCGTCTAAATTAACACCACACAGCACTGATCGATGGATTCCCGCTAATAGCGTTGGATGTTTTGTTTTAAAATACCAGTGCCCAGCTGGTGGCTCCTCACACTCACTGTTTGTCTCTGTTGTGCTGATCTCTGTCTCTCTCGCTCTTTTTCCCTCCAACCGACATCTCTCCATCCATCCATCCATCCATCCATCCATCCATCCATCCATCCATCCATCCTCTCTTCCCCCATCTTCATCTCAGTGTGTTTGTTTTCCAGGATGGCAGGGATGGGTGGGGGTGCTGGATGGGGTGAAGTGGGAGGGGATCTGGCCCAAATCCTGAGGTATCACATATCTGACCGTATTTCAAGCCCAAATGAAGCATGTTAAAGGAAAAAAAAAATCCCTCTTTTTTTTTGCTTTAAAGGTCAGACATTAGTGCTGGTAAAAATTGATCTGTGGATTTATGAATTTAGCCCCGTTGTCGAGGCTCCTTTGTAATGGAAGATTCAGTGGGGAAGCTTAACATTGCATTGTTTTGCTTTGACAACGCAGCCACGAGAGCCCGTGCAGCTGTTCCCCGTGCTCACAATGGCAGATTAATTAACACAATCATGTGGCGCTGGCTCGGGCTCAACAGCCAGGTCTGCTCGGGGATAGATAGGTAAATCCTATACATGCATTTCCAAACTACCACTGAACATTCCATGTGATGCGCTGCCATAACTAGATAGATTTTTGGTCGTTGACTGGTCAGCTGTGGGCATAAAATTAAGGTTGAATGGGGAGGGATCGCTCGCTAATTGCACTGATGTTTAAATTGTCATGCGTTTGGCGGGGAGGGGGGGGGACGCTTTCTGTGAAGACTTTTTTTTTTTGTAAACGGATGCAGACATACGAGATGATTTCTCGTACGCTGTGTGAACGGGTGCCTGACGTGTGTGTTTATGTCAGCATGTATACGTGCATCTGCGAGACATTTCTCCTCCACCACCACCCCCACCCGGTCTAGAAAGCTGCTGCCATTACATCGAGCCGTTCTAATTAACATTCTACCGGTCGACCCATCTCTCTTACTTACTCTTACTCTTACTTCCCTGACATTTTAAACTGTCTATTATGCTGCTTGGCTTTCAGGTGCAATGCTGTGTAAATGGCAAGTCAAAAAATTATGTATCTTTTACATACAGTTATCCATCAGGGACCGGGGGTGGGGAGGGGGTGGGGGTGGGGAGGGGGCGGCTGGCTGCTTGATAGATCAGGGCGGCTTTTTAAATTATTACCGGACTCTGTGATCTTTCCCGATTGATCATATCACTCACTTCACGTCCTTGCTGTCACTCTCTCAACACCTCTATTCCTCCCTCACGCCTCAGCGTACCTCCCACCCATCATCCCATCTTTTTCCTTTCATCGCGCTTACTTCTCTTGCCATTGGTTGATTTTCTTTACCATTATTATTTGTTTAATATTTTATCGCCCCTCTGCAACGCGCACGCACACGCGCACGCAGCTCTCCTCAATGTTTTTGCATGAACATGACCGCAGTTTGTCAATATTTTACCCTTGGCCCATCCCCTGTGTTGATATAATGATCACTTAACAGTCAAGAGTAAGGCGAGGAGGAAATTAGGGCGTCGGCGGCAGAGAGGACAACAACACTGAAGCAATTATGTTTCTTTCAGCCCAAGCATTCTCACGTTAATGAAATCCCTTATCGTTAGGGGGAGAGGAAGGTGGGGAGGGGAGGACAGGTGCACGAAATGTACGTCGTTCATTTATCTTATTCTCTGAAATGAACGGAAGGAGCGCTGAGAATAATGCTGAGATAAAAGTCCGGGCAACAAGTGTGTGTAGTATTTTTTTTTTTTCTTTTTTTTTTTTTCTCCTTCTTTAATTTCTCCTGCTCGCCGCGCATTTCGCAGTGACAGAGGAAACAGAAAAGAGTTTGAGCGGCAGATGAATGAGAAACAAAGGAGGGGAGGGGAGGGAGGGAGGGCACGGTGTATCACACGTTAGCATCTTCCTAAAGGACAAATCGAAGACACTCCCCAGGCTAACATTTCAAGTATTTACCTTCCTGCAAAATGTCTGCCCTTTTCCTTTGCAGATGAGATCAGTCAGTCCTGCAAAGTCATAGAAATCCAAGTGAAAACCTCGTGTCACAACGGGAGGAATCCAGGTCTGTGTAATTAGCTTTTTCTTCTGTTTAAATAAGAACGTGTGTTAGACGTCACTTCACTTTTCTCACTTCCTTTTGGAAACCATTCTGTGAATGACTTTCTTCTTCTGTGATGGTATCTAAAGTTTTCTTCTAAAGTCAACCTGTTTTTGTTCAGACAATGTGAGGTTGAAGGTTTTATTGATGGTCCTTTGCTGAATATGTATTTAGACCCTTACGTTTTAAAGGATACAGCCAGTCTGCGTGCTTCGATCATTTTGATTTAAGTACAGAACAAAGAAACTATAAAAAAAAAATTGAGATTTAATTTGTCTTGTGGCGTGTTCAGTAATCTTCATACCAGACGCAGCCCACCAGCATAATGATGCTTCCACCATGTTTTACTGCCGGTAGACCTGCCGTAGAGCTTCATTCAGAAGATTATCAAACAAACCGATGGACTGAATTCCCAATGAGTTCTGCTTTGGTTTCTTGTGTCGGTGGAGCACTCTTCCCGAAAGACTGCGGTGCGTCTCTGACACTTGTTGCCTTTTTGTGCCTTTCCTTGCAGCAGTGTTGTCCTCTTTGGCCTCGGCCCATGGAGTCTGCTTGCCTCAGTGTTTGGTGTATGGCACCGGCTGAAAGCAGCACTCCACATTGTTCGGGCCCAGCTTGAAGCTCTTCCCATGACCTGTTTGCTGTTTTTAACCTCCGCACAGTTCTCTCATTGAGCTCCTTCCTTTCTGCACCTTCAGGTAGCATCTGAACACTTTCAATGCAGTTAAGATTCATAACGACAATACAAACGGTTTTTGGAGATTGCTCAAACTCTTGGACTCTTCTCACCCTCCAGAGCAAGAAAGTGAAAACAATCACCCCCTTTTCTCCCTTGGAGCCGTCACCCAGTGGTTAATTCAGGTCATGTGAAGAATGAAAGTTAGTCACAATCTGGCAAACCCTGGAGCTCCGTTGTGTGCAACATCAGCTGCAGTGACCCTGAGTTTCTTTGCTGTTTCAGTAATCAGGTTTTTGAATTACCAGGGGGAATTACAGTCTTTATTTTTTATTTTTTTCTGGTGCCAAAATTTTAAGAGATTGTTCAACAAATCCCCAGCGGAGCAGCACAAGGGACTGGCCTGTCCTCTTTTCTTCTTTATTCCCCACACTTCAAACTTTAGATGCCATACAAAGCAATTCTCCAATGATTGAAGTTGTTGGATGCGTCAGGAAAGGAGGGAGTGTACCAGACAGTTATCTACAGCTTGGTGTGAGCTGGAATATCTCCAGCTCATCTGCAGGAACTGGTCTTAAAGAACAACTCTTGGCCGTCATGGTGGGATTGTAAGTTGAAAGGACAGCGTTTTACAAATTGCATCCACCTTTTTAACCAACTGATCATGCACAGAGTCACTCAACTATTTCTGAACGTTTCAGGATGTCCCATCTTGTTGCAACAATTTATTGATACAGAATTCTTCATTGATCCAAAGCTTCTACAGTCTTATGCAGCTATTACAAAAGAGGCTTTTTGAGTTTTTGACCTCAATGCAAAATTGCTCTGGACATCAATCTTACAGCAGTATTTGTACACATTAAACAATACTTGAGTGACTCCCAAATACGTATGATCATCCTCTAAACTGAAAGATATTGAAGTCCACAAACCAAACTTTGGAAAACAGCTGGTTCAGTTGTCGACATGACAACAGGACTTTTGCTTTGGTTGGGTGGAGATGGATTAGACTAAGATTAAGCTTTAAGGAATTTCCTTAGAAAAGAATAAACAAATAAACAAACCAGAATGAATTCACATCTCATTAAATCCCAACATATTTCTTTTACTTTCTTCAAAATAAAGTCACGAGCTCAAACTACTTTAAATCATCATTTAATTTTTACTGTCTTGCCATACTATCAGTCCCTCTTGAGTGCTGTCGACTAGGTTTTTAACCAGCCCTGATCATTTGACTGTGGTAATGGTGATGGTAAAACTGGTGAAATTTCAGCCTTTTATTTCATTGGTCAATTACATTTGCATTATAGTTAATAGGATATCCAAACCCCATGCGTTTTTATAAACATAAAATTGACCAAAGGAATCAAATTTTTTTAAACTCCAGTCCTGTCACATAATTGATTAAGCTTATCGGCACACTCCATTGGAGTCCTACATTTGGTAAAGGTATTGGATATAAAACAAACACAAGATGTGTGAGCATCATCTACAAACAAAATCATCATCAGCCTTTAGAGTTTTGTAATAATTAATTTCTTCTGCTCTTTTATCAAACATTGTACACCTGAGGCAGATTGTCACCTATGGCCATCAACATACATGTGTTTCGAACCGTATGATGGGCTGTGATGGACACAACCATGTGTATTTCCTGGCCGCACTCCTCGTAGAAAGTAAGTGACTTGATAATCTGGATTGATGCATACATGGCTGTAGTTGGATAGGAGGAGGATTCAGAGAAGTGTAACATGCAAGCTCCCCACAGTGAATCTCTAAAGTCAGGAGGTCAGATCTGTTCTCAACCCTAAAACAGACCAAGATCTGTGTCTGAAGACAGAAAAAGCCGTCCCAAGCCTGGATCAAAACTAAGAGCTTCAGTAGTTGTCACAAGTCAACAGAAAGCATTCAGGTCTGTTAAAACCCAAGAAAAAGCCTTGATGCGTTTCTCAATCCAACGAAAAGTCCTCAGTTTGGGTCTCATCTAAACCAAAAGATGTCAGTTTTGGTCTCAACCCAAAGACAGGTGTGAGTCTGGCCTCCAAATCTTCCTGTTGTGAAGCTTTCGGGGGCTTCCTGTTTAATTTCCTTTGCCTTCACCCCCTGACTTTGGATGGTCTGCAGTTTAATAAATGCACACTTTGGGTCTTTTTAAGAACTGTGCATGACACAAGTGGAGAAGCTAATTTTCCGTGAAATACGCAGCGGGAAAAGGGATGATCTCACTGCTAAGATACCTTTGGGATGACAATACATAAATAAATAAATGCTCCAGTCCTTGTTAGCTCGCCGCTATTAGCAGTGTCAAGCTGCAATGACACTAATGTCTGCTTTGGGCTGCTGCGCAAGGCTTCTTTCCGTCACTCCTGTAAAGGAAGGCTATCTGATTGAAAACAGATCTGGGGCACCGGGGGGGTCGGCCCCAGCTCGTTGGATTTAATGACCCATTTCCTCAGCTGCCTCATGCCACAAGCAGTTAAACGACAGTCAAGGTGCCCAGAGGTCCCCTACCATAGGGCCGGGGGGAGTACAGAGTACACTAGCTGTAGCGACAGAGTGAGTAATTGAGAGCGACATACCCTGGCTACCAGGCAGCAAATCAAAGCCCATTTCCCCAGCAGGAAGTTAACTACCATCCACCATAGTTTTGAGTCAGATGTTCGCTGCATTCCAAGAGTTACTCTGTGATCGAGGGTTGATTACACATCCAGTATGGAAAAAAGTCACTAGAAGTAGATTCTGTGGTCACATAACACAGTAGACGCAACATGCAGGGCTGGATTTAACAAATTACATCGCTGTTATCTGGACATTTTTTTGATTTGACATGTACTAATAAAGTTTAAGTATTCCTTCCATATCCAATAATGTAGTATTTGCCCCAATGTATAACTGAAAATAAAATGAATCATGCGGGTCTCTTTTATCGAGGGTGCACCTACAAACTAAAACACACAAGGTAAAAAATAAACTCTACATCATCCGTTATTACTGTGACCTCCTTTTTGTTTTGGGCTGCGGAGTTCAATCTATAACAATAAACCCCATTGACCTTCTGCGCGAGTACAGCCGTAGTGCTCAGGACCCAGAGGAGAAACCTAAAACAGCCACACCAAACTTGCACCGCTAAAAACTTGCTCCCGCTCTGCCCCTATCAAGCTAATGATCAATTATTAATACCCACAATCCTCAGCCTTGATGTGGCTGCTTGGATATAGAAAAGCAGGCAATTATGTGCTACTCTGTCTTTTGGGTTTTGGCCGCCTCCATCTCTGGCCTGCCTCTTTGCCTCGATGTGCATTGAGCCCCCCCCCTCCCACCACCACCACCCCTCCACCCCACCCTATAAATATATAACAACTAGCTCCTCTTAGCACACCACAAGTTCTTATTGGGGCCCTCTCATTGCAGATATCCAGATCCAGATTAATTTGTAATTAGTCTTGAGTTGTTGAGCCTCTGAAAGATAAAGGATTCCAACTCCCATTCTATTCGCCCCAAACACTGACGATCACTTAAAAAGAACAAACGCTCCCGCACTTGATAAAAATAGCTTAAGCTTGGACTTATTTGTTTGGCGACAAATGCCAGACACATATGTCTGAATGGCTCGGGTGATGCTAGAGCAGGGAATAAATGAGTTGGTCTAAAATAAAACTTGTCATTGTGTCTCTCTCTGCACAAAAAAAAAAAAGGGGGGGGGGGTAAAAAAATGCTTAACAATTCATCAGCTCAGCACAGGCAGGCCTCGTGTCTTCACAGCGCTAAACATCACTTGTAAAAGCATAAAGAGGGAGGAAAAATGTCTGTTTTCCTTCATTACAACGGAAAGCACTTACCGGTAGACACCCTCTGTGCAGGTTTCATCATCTGCCCGCATCTGTCTCAGCAAAATATGAATGAGAATCATGAGTCTTTTTTTTTTTTTTTTTTTGGCGGTGTGGTTTAAAAGAAATATTAGAATAGATTTTAGTCATTTAGGAGGTTGTAGGCACGAGAGGGGCCGAGGATTGTGTGGGGTGGGGAGGGGGCTTCTGTCTATTAATAGTTGAGTCATCAGTGCCTCAATGTTCCGAAATGGCAAATTGTTAGATCCCCAATGGTGATTATTACTTGCTGTCAATGACCTTCATAACAAATTAAAATTATGCGACTGGGACAGAGCGTGCTCTTTAATAGGCGTTATGCATGGGATTGTGTGTGTGTGTGTGTGTGTGTGTGTGTGTGTGTGTGTGTGTGTGTGTGTGTGTGTGTGTACTTCCGTGCGTGCGTGCGTGTGTGTGTGTTACTTTCTGCATGCAAATTGTCAATGTGAGTAGCCGATGGGTAAAGGCCTGTAGCATTAAACACCCCCCCCCCCCCCACCCACCCCCCTCATCCTCTCATTTATTCTTAAAGTGTGACTCTAGCTCACGCGGTCATTGTCTCGTGTCCAAACGCCGACTCATCCGAGCGGCGTTCTGCAGCGAAAGTGTAAATCTTTTTGTTTCATTTTCCAAGATGCTACACGAGTTCATGGAAGAGGGAAACCGGGACGCGTCCTTGGTCCCTGGATTTACTGCCCGACCAGGTTATGGTCCCTCATACACACAGACACACACACACACACACACACACAGGGTAGTATGTATGCATGACATGAAGCAGATTTACCCGCCACGGCTCCCTCTCCAAAGAGAGACCTTGTTAAAAGTGTTCATCCCCCTCGTGGTAATATATGTCTTTAAGTGTGCATTTATGCTCCCCGGCTATCGATCACTGTACATTCCTCACCAGATAATTACTCCACCTTAATATGCATCCTTAATGAGGCTTAATTGATTCATTTTCATTGATGGAGAATAACGCCACTAATGGCTGTGGTGTGCAGAGCATTGATGCGGTGGCATACAGTATAGACTCTGACCAGTGCCAGATGGATCGAGGGTGGGATGGAAGTGGTGGTACTGTAGCTGGGGTTTGATGATTGGCCCATTGTGCTTGCTGTTGATTTAGCATGCTCGGGAATGAATAGGAAATCAATGGTGGCTCAGGGAGGAGTTCTACTTTATTCAGCGTTAAAGAGACAGTGCAACAGGGTGGCTGTCATCTTTAGGTGGCAGGCGACACTGAGTGCACTGGAGACCATCACCATTTCCTTTGTTTGTGTCTCCGTCAGTTTCCTTTGATTATTTATGTTAACTTCTGTCCTGTTTGTCTTTCACATCCCACGCTACATCCTATTATGCTCTTTCCTTCTATTTCTCCTTTTGTCATCATCACACACACCTCCTCTCTGTTAATGTCTCTTCACTCATCCAGGAGAGAAAGAGATAAATCTTAACTCATGTGTCCCAATAGTCTCATATTATGATGGACTCTTAAAGGTAGGGAGTGGAGGAGGCGGAGAAACACTCTTAACTCTTCATGTTTAGTCCCACATGCGCTACATGTTTCACATTGTAAGATATCGCTCTCATTTATGGCTCGGATGATAGATGATACATAGCTTTTGTTCCCCTGTGCTAGGTAAAGGTAAAACAGTCTTCAGCCATAGTCTGCACACGTCACACCGGTTCCACTTGTGAATTAGCATTTGTTACAGCCCAGCCTAGAAGCTGCTGGAACACAACATAAATGCCACCCTTCCCCAGTCAAAGCAGCGACCCCAAAACAGTTTCTCAGTGAAAAGTGATCATTTATTTACAAAGCGATCTCGTCATAATGACAAACAAACCAGGGGTAAATTAAGAAATTGAATAAGGGGTGAGTTCTATCAAAAATAACAAGCAAAATCACCCTATTTTTTTTAAAGAGCATGAGCATGTGGAACTATTTACTATGGCCGCCGAGCACATGGCCAGTAGCAGTGATTCAGAAAGAATAATTTTTTTTTTGTTGGAATCTTTTCAAAAACTTGCATTTCCCCCCGTATCCATGGAGACGGCGTCACAGTTCCAACTTGGGAGCCGTTTTCAAAAAGTTGCAATTTCAGTAGCCCTGAGCACTGTTGTTGTCTAAACAGACACCCAAAACGCAACAAAACGTTTCCTTTTTTACTTAAAACATCAATGTGTAAACACTGAGATACCTCATTCTCATAACTCAAAGATCATACAGTTCAGACAACTTTAAAAAGGATTAAAATTTTTACTTATATGCGGTTCATCTGTCATAGTTGTCAACAATTTTTTTTATTAGATTCTGTTTAAATTTATTGTATTCAAATATTTCATAAGATTTGTTGAAATCTCTGTTATTGTTGTTTGTGAATAATTTGAAATGACTTATCCAGGGTTCTGTCCTCAAAGTTTGACTGTTAATAATGTCCACTGTTGTAATGGTGAGTCAACATATTAGAAATTCTAAGACTCTATAGCTATTAATCAATAGATGTTCAGAGTTTCCATTCAGGGAAGAAATATGGTCCACAGTCTAAGATGTGGTTAAATTATAATAAGTTTACAATACCTGCCTGCTGTCACAAGTAGCATTAAGAAACTTTCTTGCTGAAGTTATAATAGAATCAAACATGTCTAGTTTTCCTTCCCGAAGGCTCCAGACAGACTTCCAGACTCTCTGTGTGTTTAGAATTGTTGGTGATCTGTCCGACTTTCTGGACCACTCGTTTCCCTCCAGAAGGAGCTCAAGCCTGTCAGCTGGACTTCAGAAATATTGGAGCAGACTCTGAGAATATTTCTGAGGCAGTTTTTGTCTTTCACACACAGTCCACGAGACGGACAGATACCTAAAGTATTAGTAATTCTTGTGTTTTTGTAGTGGAATGATGACAACCATATGTGGAGAATTTTACTTCATATTTACTTCAGTTTTACTTTGTGATAAAAACTGTAGAAATTGCCATCACGACCACAAAATGGAAGACGTGAGCAAAGCTGTCGCATGTGCAACATTTCCAAGTTAACTTTTAGTATCTTGCCTTTCTAATAGCAGATAGTGTGAATCTTGTCTGTGATTGGATTAATATGTGGACACAAAGCTTTAGTCATCTGCTCCCTGGTAGTTTTTGAAGATATTATGATGTCTACATCAGGGAATGTCAAACACAAAAATGACAATTTCCTCTTGACTGGGTTGGACTGAAAAATGACAACAATGTCAATATAAAGTAGATTTTAATGATGGTAAATACGTCCAAAAAGCCTTATGTTTGACACCTCTGGTCTATTTGATTATGGTTATGAGAGGTATAGTGAGACAAGTTTTTTCCCCTTTCTTACTATCTTCATGTTTTTTACATTTCTATGTTTCACTTTACATTTGTGTTGTTAACATGAAGTGTATTGAGCCTTCAGTTCTCAGTATTAGCCCTCCATTCTCCTGTCACACTGTCACATTATCTGTCTTCCTTTCCTTTCCTTTCCTTTCCTTTCCTTTCCTTTCCTTTCCTCTCCTCTCCTCTCCTCTCCTCTCCTCTCCTCTCCTCTCTCTATCCTTCCATTTCCACTGAAATCCAGCAGTATCCCAGTAAAAGAGGCAGCGACCTAGTCATCCTTCACTAATGGTAACCACACCACTTCCTGCCAACACAGACTGAGAGGGGGCATGATGAATATACACCCTGATTATTATAGCATTACACACGCGCACGCACACACACACACAAACACAAACACACACACATTAGTAATTGCTTTTGTCTTCATGTCCTAAAAGACACCTACCTCTGTCCCCATCTGCCTTTTGTGTTCTCATGCATACATGCAGACAGTGGTGGACAACACACACACACACACACACACACACACACACACACACACACACACACACTCATAGAC
Source organism: Lipophrys pholis (assembly GCF_963383615.2). Classification (NCBI taxonomy): domain Eukaryota; kingdom Metazoa; phylum Chordata; class Actinopteri; order Blenniiformes; family Blenniidae; genus Lipophrys; species Lipophrys pholis. The sequence continues at coordinate 22,472,667 of NC_137636.1, read as the reverse complement.
CCTCAAGCATCATCCACAGCCTCTCAACGGGGCTATGATCACCCTGCTAGAATGATAAAGTTAGTGAGACATCAGTGCTCCCTCAGACATTTCTGTGTGTGTGTGTGTGTGTGTGTGTGTGTGTGTGTGTGTGTGTGTGTGTGTGTGTGTGTGTGTGTGTGTGTGTGTGTGTGTGTGTGTGTGTCTTTTTCCAATGCTCTTTGAAGCCTGAAACAGACTTGAGTAGGGGGGAAAACAAAGGTGGGCCGGTGCCAGGGAGAAACTTATGGCACCATTCCTCTTCTCCTAGCCGGGCAGAGGCATAGCCTTTACAGAGTGAGAGAGCCACCTTCTGTTAGTCGGCTGGGGGGGGGGGGGGAGACATCCTGAACAGAGAGGTCTCTCCTTAAGATCCTGAAGGTGTGTCCCTTTCTGCTCCTGTTTTATCTCCCTCAGGCCCGGGAAGCGTTGGGTAAACGAGCACACAGGTTGTTTTTTTGTTTTTTTTCGCTTGTTTTTGTTGATACGGTGTCCTTCACCCAGCAGTTTTAGCAAATAATCTTCCCAGCGTGAAGATCACACTCCCCCAATAGATACTGCCATACCCCTGCTCCCATTCAAGGAAGTGCTCCAAACAAATAGCTTTTAACACAATTCAGCACAACGGAAAACACCACCCTTTCATTATTACTGGAAAAAGGAAAGGAGACTCTTTTCTCCTCCTTTTTTTCATTTCATCTTCTCTCTTCTACTTTTTTTTTTCCCCCTCTCCCCCTTCCTCTCTCCTCTCCACGACTCCAGCCTTAGTGCGGGTGTTCACTAATAAATATAAATGTTTGTGATTAGCATCTCTGCAGCACAGGTGCATGTTTGTTGCGAGGGGAGGCTTGTTCATTAATTTTCAGCCATGAAAAGTGCAGTGCGCCATGAACGGAGAGTCCAAATCGCACACACTGATAAATGAACGCACAGATTGTTAATGTACCATTGTAAGGCTGCTGCCTCTACCAGCTTTGGAAAAAAAGAAAAAAGAAATGGGGGCCTGCTGCCAAAAGCAGGGCAGAGCGCACACACACACACACACACACTCACACACACACCGGCGTAAACACACAGTCTGAGAGGTGTGGCAGGACCTATTCAGAGGTCTAGATTAAACTGAATAGAGCTTTAGAAAGGGTGTGTTTTTTTTTTTTTTTTTTTATCCTTATATCCAAGGATTATTTTGATTATATAGAAAAGACACCGCCTGCTGTGAGGCCTCTGGCTCACGTCATCTAATTAGATTTGGCGGGACTGGTGTCTGCTGGTAATGATGGAGCTGGGAAACCTGGAAAAAATCTAAAAAAAAAAATCGTAAATTGCAGTTAAAAAGCGAATTGCACTGTAATCCCTGGAAGTGCTCCTTTTATTCCCACCGTTGACGGCCATGATCAGGGTCTCACATGTGGATTAGTAGCCCCCTCGGTGTGGACACAACATGTGTCCATGATGTGAATCACCA
>NC_137636.1:22443684-22468684 GCF_963383615.2 Lipophrys pholis | reverse complement strand
AACTCTGCTCCAATCTGATCTCAGAGCCTTTGTTCTGGCATGTTCCATTACGCCGCCGTGACACCAGTAAAGGCAGAGGGGAGACGAGCTGGTCTCAGATCAGATACAGCTGAATTATACATGTATTTCTCTTTTTTTCTACCTCCCCCTTCTCTGTGATATTCTTGTACCAGTACAGTCACAGCTCTGCGTTTGTCATGTTTCTGGGGTTTTTTTTGTGTTTTTTTTTTTTTTTTCCTGGGGTAAGAGGCAAGAGAAGAGGGCTGCATTGACAGTAGATAAAAAAAAAAGAGTTTGATGGCAGGATTTGGCAAAAAAAAAAGGAGAGGTGGTGGTGAATGTTTAATTCAAAGGTATTCTTTCGTGGTTTTTACTCTTGATGGGGATTGTGATCGTCAGTGGGGCTTAATGCCAGAAAAAGGAGGCTTGTCAACTCAGCAGGGGCTTGTGACACTTAATTCAAATTTAGATTCACAATCCTGCAAATACTCATCTTTAACTTATTATACCAAAAAAGTAAATACATGTAATCTGAGTCATTTCTCAGTCTTGTTAGAAACATACCAACAAATCTATTTATTTGTTTATCTCTTTTTAATCAACTGATCTTTATATATTTAGTTTTAAATCCTATATTATGATATTTTACTGGGTTTTTAACAGATTGTAGGGCAGAGCTTCACCTACATTTTAGGATTGTTTTTGTTAAAATACGCATTTATTAATGTTGGTTTTTTTCCGCCTTATATCATGAGTGTGAGACACATTATAGTTCAGCCTAATTTCATCTTGAGTGGACCGGACGGGTAAAATAGTTCCAAAATAACCTTTAAATGTGAAATGTATTGTTTTTCTTTGTTGTGACACGGAGTATTCGTGGAGAAAATGTCTATATTTATACAACTGCTAAGCAATGACTACATAAACCCAATTTTAAATTCAAACTTTTGGTCCAAAAAACAGTGAAATACAGGTAATATCTGTTAAGTTTGGAGATATCCTGTCACACGTTTCACTTCTTTTATCCTTTTCATTATAATAATTACTAGTGTTACCGTCCACTTACTTCTTTTCATCCTAATTTCTTCAGAAAAAGAAAAAAAACACACACACACAAGGCATTCCCAGGCCCTCAGGTTTATTCTGCTCTATGTGAAGCTCTCCGGAATCCCCACTGGGAAGCCCCCCCACGCGGTCTGAAAACCGCTGTGTTAAACGTAACCTAACGCCCCTCTTGTGATCCTTTTTCAGTGTTAAAGTCTGTTTTCCCGCTAAAATAAAACAGCCTTCACATGCATGAATATTAAACTGACTTAAATTGGTGGTTCCCAACCTGAGGTCTGCTGCTCGTTTGAGGCGTCACCAGAGACGTCAGGTTGGACTCGAGGCTTGGACTGTTGTCAGGGCGCTGACATAAGATTGACACGCTAAAAAGACATTTTTGTTCAAGTCAAAATGCAAAACATTAGTAGTGTTTCGGTGCTCGGAGACACTGAAAATACAAGTTTTTAAAAAATCGCATTCCAATGTGAAACTTCTTGAAAACACCCCCGACTCAGTCTCCGTGGAAATGAGGAAAACACAATTTTTCTAAAGAGTTGCTCCTCCGCATGCTCACCACGGCAGTAGTAACTCGTTCTTCTGCACATGCTCAGTAGCTGGACAATCAGAACAACGTTTCATGTGTCATGACTCCCGGTCTATATTCTCCTGGACTTGGTACTTTTATAGTTGACAGTCGTAACAATTTACAAATGTCCGTGTACTCCTCTTGTAATGTTTATACCGTACTGTTCTCTGCTGCGTGTGTGTGGGTGTGTGTTGTAATGTTTATACCGTACTGTTCTCTGCTGCGTGTGTGTGGGTGTGTGTGTGTGGTTTCATTACAAAAACAAACAACAGCTCCAACTAGTGGCCTGGCATGCTAACTACATCATTTTCAGATTTTCTTTAGTTTTTGTCTAAACAAATATTGTTTTCAAAACGTTGCTTTGTAAACGCAAAGAGATGTGTTTTCACTTGAAACGTTGTCATATAAATGGGGCCTGACAGATGTTGAAAACACATTGGTGCTGTTGATTCCCTCCGGGGAGAAAAGGTAAAGAATTGCCGCCTTAAACGTCGTCTCCCGCCGTGAATCTTTGCATTAAAGAGAAGGGAAAGAAAATCAATACTCAAAGGAGGATAGTTACAGCTGGGTGTCAACAGGCGAACCCAGACCCCCCCTACCCCCCTCCTCCTATTTCCTCCCCTCCTGCTGTGAACGATGATGCTTAATATACAGTGTGACCTTCAAAATGTCATAAATGTGTTGTGCAATAAAGTGTCAATATTTGTGGTTATATGGAGCAGGATGACTTTTACAGTAATTGGAACGGCCGCATTAAAGCTACAGATCAGTCGACTGATTAAAGACATGCAGAGCCGGACACTCGCACGCCTTACACACGTTCTGTCGACATGAAAATCAAAAGAAACGCAGCCAAAGTTCTGTTTTACCTTTCTTTGTACTCTGTGTGTGTGTGTGTGTGTGTGTGTGTGTGTGTGTGTGTGTGTGTGTGTGTGTGTGTGTGTGTGTGTGTGTGTGTGTGTGTGTGTGTGTGTGTGTGTGTGTGTGTGTGTGTGGGGAAATGTGTGAAGCCCATTTATTATTGAAGGGCTGTTATATGCCAGGAGAGCACACTCTCATCCTCTCAGTAGTGTGTCTTCTTCTTACAGGAGCACTATTAACCCTGACACACAAGGACATGTCTGTCTCGGTGTGTGTGTGTGTGTGTGTGTGTGTGTGTGTGTGTGTGTGTGTGTGTGTGTGTGTGTGTGTGTGTGTGTGTGTGTGATCTGGTGTTTGTCCTGCTTCTAATCTGTGTTTTGGATTTTTTAATTTTAGCCCCATCTGGGGTGGGCAGGTGGGCCAGTGTCTGTTACACGATGCGCCGACTCTTTGCCAAAAAGGGATCTGTACAGTAGACCACTCAAAATATGTTTATGAGGAGGCGACTATGGCTACAGTATGGTGCCGTCCTGGACCGAGTGCTGGGGGAATTGGTTTCCCTTTTTTTTTTTTCGATGGGAGGGGTGTTGTTTTCATTGAATTATTTCCCTGTTTAGAGGACGACATTTAATTGTATTCAATGGAAAAAACACAATAACAATGTGATAGATGGATACATACATACATACATACATACATACATACATACATACATACATACATACATACATACATACATACATACATACATAGGTACGTACATATAATCCGGGCCGACAAATCACCAAGCAAATGTAAAAAGAAAATAAAAATAAAAAAAAAGAAGAAATCATTGTTTTCTTTAAAATTTTTACAAATTTCTTAAGAGCAGCGGAGACAACACAAGGCCGAGACATGGTGATACTGCCATGAAAGCTAGAAAACTGCTATTAGCCTCAAAGCCATGCTTCCAGGGGGAGTTTGTAAAATTACCCATAATGCAACAGCGACAGGAGAGGTTTTTTGACTGTATTTTGTCCCAGGAGCCTTTCATTAAAACTGGCTTTAAGTTGACATTCTAGTAATTGTTTGGTTTTGCTAAAGTACAAACATTGTCATCATGTATACTCTGCATCACTAGAAAGAACATTTTTGAATTTAAAGGTTATGATGGCACTATGTTTCTGTTCAAGATGATATTATGGCTGTATGCGGCCCCTGAACTGAAATATGTTTGACACCCCTGTCTTTAAATATAAAAGGAAAAGCGTCCTCTTGATAGCTAGATTTTATCCTGATGAAGCTCTCAGAAGGTGGGAGTAATGTTACACCAGCCTAAATATACTAATTTATATGAGGATATATGGCAGATGAATAGTCTTAATAATATAATACCGGAATAACACAAGAAATTCCTTTTATTGTCAATTTTTTTGGTCAAGATCGTTCCAGTTTTTTCGAGAAATTGAAGTTAACATAATGTAACACTGCCATTTCTATTTCAACGACCTGAATCAGTTCAATTGAAATCCAGTTCCTGTCTTTAAAACCTGCCTCCTCTGCTTCTTTCCTCTCTTCACAGTCGTTTACAGTAGCGATCCAATGAAAGCCGCCGCAGCCCCGGCTGGTATTTAGTGTTGAGTGCATTGTATGGGCGGATTCACATTTAGGTTCGCCTTTCAGTTTCCAGTTGTGATGATAAACAAGCCTTCAGCCTGATAGCAGCACTGCTGTGGATGGAGTTGTGTGTTTAGTGTCAGCGTGGTGGAAGAGGACTTGCTGACTTGGGTCTTTCCATTCTGTAAAACCTTATTTGACTCGCTCCCCCCTCCTGACAGACGAGGGTGGAACTGGGCGGGGAGTGACAGAAAAGAAAAAGAGAAAAAGATTAGGCTACTGTTAAAAAATAAATAAATACAGCGTTCTTCATTGTGCACCACGGGTTGGTTCTTTTCTTTCTTTCCACCCCCCCAACAGTCTATTCTCCTACACGCATACCAAATGTGGGCAGATTAGAAAATAAATCACTTTTTTTCTTACTTTTCTCTACATTTGTGCACATTCCTCCCTTTCATCCATCCACCCGTCCATCTATTCCGCCCATCCATCCATCCATCCATCCATCCATCCATCCATCCATCTAGAATCAACAAACATTTGGTTTGTTTTTTTGGTTTTATTAACTATTTCTAAAAATGTAATTCACAAAGTACAATTTTGGCACAATACAGTTAATAATGTGAAAATGTCATGCAATGGAAACATGTCTGGTGCAGTTTAATACCTTCATTTCTATCATTCAATGAAGGCATTAAAGTGTTTTTTCCATTGATTTAATGCCTTTGAATAAAAGCCAAAAGCCATGAAAGTGAGAACATGGTTCGAATATACAAATGTTACCTCCACCAACTGCTTTTTGAACTGTTTGCACTTCTTGTCAATGTTCTGGTTTATAGCTTGTTTTTGATGCAAACGTGTCTTTTTTTGCTTATTTAGTCTTTTTGTAGTCAGATTTTCTCGTGACATATTACCACCAATAATACGCAAAGGCGTGAAAACAAGAGTGACGCATAAACCGAAGGTCTCTTCAGTTTTTTCTGCATTTTCATTTCAGCAAAAAAAACTTTTGTTTACATGGCAATGTTTTGAATAAAATGTTTGTTTCCACGGAAACTGCAAAAATGCCATAAAAACTATGTAGTGCGTTTTAGACCATGAGTTGGTGCTCGCACATGTAGAAGAACTTTTTTCTTCGGCCATGGTGTGCATAACCAGGAGCAACGTTTCAACGTTTTTAAAGTTGTGTTTTCAGTGGCTTCGAGCACCGTCATGTAAATGTGGTGAGAAACATCCTGTTGTGTTGAAGGTGATCATGTAAACTCCACAGAGAAATCTTGTCATCAATCTCAGATCCATGTTAATGTGCTAAAAGTTGAATATGAAAATGGATACTGTTGTCGGTAAAATTGCAGAATTTAACACTCTGATTTGGCACTCGTCCCGTAAAGAAATATAACCTTATTCAATGTTGAGTTCTGTAAATCCGCAGTGACTGTTTGGCAGCGTACAGGTTGGCGTTAAACCTCCGGCACAGCGACGTCCATCAAACGCTCCCACTGCTCGCACAGATATTTTCAATTTTAAAGTTTCACTCCAGGTGTGTGTCGCATCTTCTCTTTCCTCCGGCGATGTGAACTTACAAGGTGTTCCTCAGGCCTCTGAACGCCACGCATCACAGGCTCTTAACCATCAGCAGAGCCGGCAATCTGCCGGTGACGCCCTCACCTCAGATTATGCTGCTGTCAACACATTCTCGGGTCGTTGTCACTCATCTTCAGACTCGTGTTCGGAGGAGGCGATTGTGTTGATAACAGGCCGCTGTTGCACTAAACTGCGCATCATCGTTTTCTTTTTTTTTTTTTCCTTCTTCTTTTTTTTTTCGGGGCGTGCAGAGAGGAAGTGGTGCGGAGGGGCTGGGTCAAAACCGTTATCACCCTATCATATCTCTGACAGCTACCTGTCAAAATTGGGTCGCTAGAAGAGATGCAAGGATATCCTGCGATGCTGACAAAGCCGAATCCACCTCTCTTTCTCTCTTTTTTTTCTTCTTTCCGTCTGTCTGCCTTAGTTTGCATTGTTAATTTTTTTACTGCAATCCGGCGTAATAGGAATGATGATGATAGCAAGGATAAAAAAAGCAGAAGAAAAAAAAAAAACACACAGTGGGGGCAGAGCGGGGAGGAGGCGGGGGTGTGTGTCTCAGAACCGGGGTGTTTCTAAAGAAACTGAAAAGCTTATGAACTGTCAGCGTTCTGTCAGGGAGGAAAATAGTGAGGCCCGTGAACTCGTTTGATGTGTTTGACTTTGCACGGCGTTCGCACATTTGAGCGAGGGGGGGACGGGGGGGGGGAGAAAAAAAAAAAAGGAGGGACAATGAGAGACAGACAGCGGACAAAAAAGAGAAAAGAGAAAGTGTTGTGTTGTGATGTGTGGAGGGCTGGTTTGACGTGGCACTCAACACACCTTCCGTTTGTCTCTCCCTCCTTTGCAGATGTCGGGGAGGACTTGGGGAAGGCGGCGGGAAGCGGCGCTCCGCCGCCCCTGTCCCAGCAGCACCGCGAGCGGGGCGGCCTCGCCTCGTCCTCCAAGGACTGCCCCTACTGCGGCAAGACCTTCCGCACCTCCCACCATCTCAAAGTCCACCTGCGCATACACACAGGTCAGTATGTCCGCCCGCGCTTCCCCCGGCCAACACACGGACGGCCTGCTTTCTCCTCGGTAATTAAACATTTATCGTGCCTCGTGCAAAATTCACTTCCCTCCTTGTACTGACATTTCTTCTGGGGCCAGACTGACATATTGGCTTATGAATGTTGGCCTAATCACATATTGGAGTCGATCTGCCTTTGATATGATGGATAGGATGCAGATGAATTGATTGCATATTAGTTTTGTCAATGAGTGGCGTGCGCTACAGACTGAAAATGAAGAAAGAAAGAAATCGACAAGCCCAAGTACCTCCAGTTCAAAATTAAGAGCACAGATGGTCACACTTTCCAAATCACAGCGTCACAATGTCCTGAAAATGAAGCCGTACCGTAAAAACCCAGTGATCCCAGTTCAACACTAACACACGCTGCAGTCCTCACCTAAGTCCTCATCCTGTTCACGCCGCTAAATATGAAACCTGACAAATATTGTCCGTGCGGTCTGACTCATCAGCTGTTTCAATGGACCGCTAGTCCTGCTCAGATGGACATCATATCGAGTCAGGAAGCCCATTCACATGTACCCCCCCCCCCAAAAAAAACAAAAAACAAAACAGTGTCCCTCATTTAGGCTTATGGCCATTGTTATTCTGTTTCTTTCCTACTCATCATTTCTTTGAGCTCTAATTAACACAACAAGGGTTCAGTGTCCTCCGATGACATCACTCAGAGGACAATTTCACACTCTCTAACTCTCAATAACTTTCAAGGCAAAACAAAGGCGGCCTGTACACCATTCAGGGATATGCGTGAGATGCTGTGCCTCATAGATTGTGCTTTATTTTTTTCAGTCAAGCGTCCCAAACCCCTTTGAGCCAGGCGCTCTCAGCCCAAACATCTCCCCAACCTGGGGGCTCACACACACACTCACACACAGAGCTCTGTGATGTCCCCCGGTTGTTACTGGGAGGTGAATGCTGTAGTCAGAGTAATGATGTGGACTGTGGACAGTGGCCAGGGTTCTAACCCTTCTGCGAGGTATGAACGCCCCACTGACTATCCAGGTTAAAGTCACAATGAGACTTTGCAGAGGACACCTCAAAACAAGGACACCCGCTTACACTCGCTGGGCAAATCCCCTTTTGTCAGTTCATCTCGGAGGGAGGTCGCGTTTCTCAACTGGAGGAAGAACCATCATATCCGGACATATTACCATTGAAGGGCCTTGCCACATGTAGATTTACAAATAATATGACTGCTTTATACAGTCTAAAGCTTGTATATCAGCAGTTTAATAAGCTCTAGGTCCCATATTATGTTCTTAAATAGGGGTTTGCAATTTGTTTGACCAAAAGGGCTGTTTTTGTCACTTTCCAACAAATCAAAATTTAGATGAGCTGCTAAACAAGTTTACCCTTGATGATGATGGTTGACACAGCTGTAAAACGTTTCTTATATATACTTTTGACATGTGAAGATATAAAATGTGACTTATTTGTGACGCATTTAGAAATTTCTTGTGGCCCCCAGTGGTCCCCATTTCTTGTGACTTTAGCTATTTTCCAAATTTTGTCATTTCAGTGGCATCTTTTTAAAAGCCCTTTTTTAGCCCAGAGTTAACAATCCTCGTTAAAAATGGCATTGTGTACGTCTATAAATTGAAAACAAGATGAAGTATTTATTTATGTATAATTTAGTAAAAGGGAGCCACTACTGAAGGATCAAGGAGCCAAATGAGCAGGTTGCAGGACTCCTTGTCTAAATATAGAGGCAACGTTTAAATATCCTTCCTCTAAAATGGCTTATCAAACTCCAAAGTTTAGGTTGAAGTCTTCTGCTGATCCGCCATTTACAGGTGGGAGACAGGCAACCTGATTTGATCTTCTCTAATGTTACTAAGATATCATGAGTTGATAGTGTTTCAGAAACGTTCTCCCTCGTTTCCACCGAGACAGAGCATTTTCAAAAAGTCCCACGTGACAATCCTGTGTTCTACTCTCAGTCAGTCCAGTGGTCACACACAAACAGTTTATTTGTTGCACAATAAAATCGCCTGAGCTGTCGCTTTCACTACTGCATGAAGAATCCACCTCATTATCGCATCCCGGGGTGATCCCACCTAAATCTGAGTGGTGATCGGACCGGTTTGTTGTTTTTAAACACGACTACACCCTCTTCAAGCCATAAACACTTGATTCCCATAAACGCTTTGATTCATCTTCAAACATTGTAAAAGTGTAATACATTGGTGAACCCAACAAAAGCACGTGACCAAAACAATAAAAATCCCCTTTTCTGTATTTCAGTCAAACATTCCGTCGATTCGTATCTTTTCTATTTACTCCTCAAAGAAGTGGTTCTTGACTGACATCAAGCAGAAATGAACTCCAACCAAGAACCAAAAAGAATTGTATTTTTCACCCCCCCACAAATATTTCACCTTCAATCGGGCCAAATAGGAAAAGCTAATTGCAGCATGATGTTATGCTACCTGGAGTTGCCCCCCCCCCCCCCCCCCCCATGTTCAACAGTCCACATCAGGCTCCTCTCAGGCTCCCTGGCCACCTTACAGTGACTGCAGACGCTTTCCAGAGGGCATCTGTTATCTGCTGGAGAGAGTTATGTCTGCTGAGAGCGTCGGGCTATAGTAAGGATCCCCACGAGGGTCATATTTTATCATGGAGGAAGTGGAAACCTCAACCCAGGCCTGTAGTCAGGGAGGGGAGTAATGAATTACAAATACTCACGCCACTGAAAATAAGTGGTTTTTTTAGTGGAACGTGCACTTTTATAACTTATTTTCTCACATATGCACCATGTACAATTTACTTCAACAATGTCAATTAATGTCGCTTTGTAGCCAATAAGTTCATTACTCAAACTGAGAAATGTTACATTTGTTTAGCATCGTGAAATCCATATATACTTTGACTGCCTGAGAAATGTGCTTCTAACACCTATATTTTGTATGAATTGAATCGAACGTCTGTTATTGATATTGAAATAACAAATCCAACAGTGTAAAGATAACCAATACTCGATGGAATGTTTTTTCATACAAAAAGCTGCACATATTTCTTGATTTTATTTGAACTGGTAGCAGTTTAATTTAGCTCACAGTTTCAGTTTCTTGCCACCGACTTGTTTTGTATGAATCGTAACTTCGTTCACACAGTACTGGACCACGATTCGGTCCAAAGGTGAAAACTCAGACTTGTGTGTGGTGCTCCGTACGCAGAGTCAAAAGTGGAAAACGGTAAGCAGGGATGTTGTCCTTTGCAGAGGAATGTATCTTTGGAAGTGGGCCTATCTAAGCACAGCTTTAGTGTCGTCTACACGTGGGGAGAGCGGCGGAAAGAAAAGCTTGATGCATCCCCAACATGTGGCCTTTAAATCATTCCTCTAACCTAATCATACCAGCTCCGCTGTGACATCCTGATTACATCCACGAGATGACTTTTACAGTGGCTAAAGATCCTCTCTGTGCTCTGGTGACAATGCAGGCAGAATTCACAGATGACAGCCGGAGCTCTCCTTCATCCTAATGCAATGTGAGTGACACAATGGAGTTGCTTACCGAGCCGGCCGAGGCGGGCATTGTGTGACGCACCGCCGCCGAGATTAATGAGCGCCTAACGCCGGCTTGAAAGGAATGAAGTGAATTTAAATTTCTCCCAAAAGTTAAAGAGCTAATGTTACAGTATTAATTTCCTCTTGAACAGTGAGTGGGAAAATATCCATTAGCAAAATTAACCACAGTTTTCTAGGTAGCTAACATTGTGCGGCTGTGGCACTACAGTGTGGGGCCAGAGCTAATGAACACACTGCAGAGGGTGATATTTCATTATACAAATTAATGCTCACATTTTAATGGGAAAGTCACATAATGAATCTAGGCTTCAGTGACAGCAATTAGAGGCCCAGATTGTCCCCTTCTGGACAAGGCACTATTTAGCAGTAAGCAGCTGTGTGTAAAAAATAAAAAGGTCCTCGCTCTTGACAATAGCCACACATAACTTCAGGCGGGGCCGCGTAGCCAGCAAGAGTCTCAGCTCACCTTTAAATGAGGAAGAGAGGAGGGAGGGAGGGAGGGAGGGAGGGAGAGAGGATGAGAAAGAGGGGAGGCAGGACTTGCCCGTGTCACTTAACCTTAACCTAACCTTGTAATCAGGATGAATCAAGAGGGACCTGTGATCTCCCTCTCCATTCCTCTCCCTACCATTTCCCTCCCGGTGCGTCTTTTCAACACATTCCCTCCTCGCTCTCCTCCGTTTCTCTCACAGTATTGACGTCAAATGAAAGGATAAGAGCCTGTTATATCACACATACATCCCCAGACAAACCGAAAAACACGCTGATCCACCTGACGTCCAATGTCCCTCTCCAAAATGATTAAAACCAAATCAGGGAGATGAACTGCTGCAGTGCATTGTGGATAAATCCAGTCTAAAGACCGAGGCGTAACCTGTGGATGCCTTTAGAAAAGGCCTAAACTTTTGGCATTCAGCCTAAAAGTGTCTTAAAATGTTAGATTTGGAATGAATGACTGCACCTATCTTACTTTATTATTATTCTTTCAGATATCTGCTGCAGATCATGTAAAGTTTTGGTATAAAATCGATTACTTTCGGGCCCTTTTCTTGCTATTTTACATTTTACATTGTGTAATTTACTGTTAATATTATTCATTGAATGTATTGACATTAAATATACGTTCATGTTTATTATTGAAATTATTTTATCTCTCTTCATTCAGTTATTTCCTCCTTTTTTAAGGAGGAAAGCATGAAAAATAGCAAAGATTTACATTGCTCTAACACGTGTGCCTCAATAAAGCAGCACAGGCCACGTTTAAATAACATTTCTCAATACTTTAAAATAAGAATTATGTATAATAATCAATTAATATAGTCTTTATAACTATTAAAAAAACAATGATTGCAATGTGCATTGAAAAACTATACATATCACACATATTTTATTGTTGTTTCGATCAATTCTTTGACAAGCAATTTTTTACTGATCACATACTTTTGTATTATTTACAAAAAATTAAAAACATCCTTAATAAGACTTGTGGTGTGAACAGTATAAAGCTACAGTTTTCAATAAAAGAAAAAAAAAAGTGATCATGTGCACCGGATTTTACAAATCCTACTCAGACAGCCCTTGTTATTTCATGTATTCTGTCATTTTCAGCTATTTATTAATAATTTAGAAGAAAAAGAAAGTTACCAGATCTAGAAAGTTAAAGTATGACCACCAACATGTACAAGCTGCAGTATAATTGTCACAATAAACTTGAAAAAGCTTAAATAAAAAACCTTCATACCTACATCTTAATGTTGGGTTCGCAGCTACAAATAATCCTTAAGTCCAATAAACAGACAGCTCTCGACACATTTGTCTATTTGTTCATTCACCGTGCATCTATGCTGTATTTTGAGGGGATTGAACTGTTGCTGCGCTTCAAGCAATCTCAAGTCACCAGTAACGTCAAGCACATTTCCACCTTTTCGTCCAAATGGAAATTTATGCCCGCAGTATGTCATATCTATTAAGGCCTTTTTAATTGCCCCTCTGTACAGGTTTGGGGTATTTTTTTTTGCACTTGCTTCAATGACTTGGAAGTGCTAACATACTGCAGGAGGCACAGATCAGGTTTCCCAACCAGGAGTCCAGGACCCTCTTAAGGCGGCCGTCGCAAAAACCAAAAAAAGAGGCCGGAGGCTTTTCCCGCTCCGAGAATGTCAAAATTAGACTTCCACATGTTCAGGAATCAGAGATCTAAGATGTTTTATCCATCTATCCTTCACCTTTGTCAGGGTCAAAACGTCGAGCAAAGTGAAGATGGGCAGAAGAAAAAAAAGTTTCCATCTTTCTATTTTTAACTCCCATGTAGCAATTTCCTGGTTATGTGGCGGCAGTGATCTGTCTTGTGGCTGGGAGGTTGTGCTGTTTGCGCTGATATCAATTAAAAGTGGATTAACGGGTACATAATGACCTTTAGCAGTAAATTGTGTGTAATGTTGCAAGGCAGGATACAGTATATTCCCCAGATGTCACACCAGGCCCCTGACGTATGATGGAGCAGATGTCTTAGCCAGTCCAAATGGCCCTCTAAGACACAAACACACACACATGCACGCACGCACGGAGGCTGACACGCATGCATAAACATGTGTTCACACACATTCCAAATGGCACACACACACACACACACACACACACACACACACACACACACACACACACACGCACACCCGTACATAAACACAAGGAGATGCAAAAATGCACGTGTCGTCTGTCTTTCTGGCTCCAGATATTTAAACGCTCAGTTTTAATGGAAAAGCGGCATGAAGTGATCACCCTCCGAGGGCATCGGTATTTATTTTTCAGTTCGCCTTCCTGTGTAAACACCAAAGGACGGTGTCAAACATACATCAGTCTGTGCTTTTCATTCTCATTTCAGATATGTAAATGGTACATTAATCTTTATTTCCCCCCTCTTATCCCTCCTTCATGAGCATTAACAACCTCTTATAAGGAAAGAAAAGACGGAGGACGAAGGGGGGGGGGAGAAAAAAAACATATCTGATCAGTCTAATTTCTGTCTAATTTGGCTCCTAGAATATCATTTTGTCCAGTTAGAGGAATTGAGAATGATCATTTGCATCAGGGACGTTTCCTTATTAAATCAGCACTGAGCCTCTGTTCAGCAGCTCACAGGAGAAGCACTTATTGGGTTAAAAGCTCATCTCGTATGGTTTATTTTAAATATACTCTATACTTCACAGCCACTCCGGCGTAAGAGAAAAGATATCAAATCACTGTCTCTCTGTCTATCGCCGGGGTTATCTGGATCTCTGCATGCTCTCTTTCCCCCCCCCCGTCTTCTTTTACTCTCTTCTCTCTTCGGCATTTCCACCTTCAATTTTCTTTTGTATAGCCTCCTATTCTTCCCTCTGCATGTATCAATATTCTATTGAGTTGGTGTTTGTGGCCCTTTATTTGAGAACTCTGCAGTAGGTCTGCAGATCGCAGAGTCTTTTTCTGGAATGGTGCCCTCTAAATAATGATAAATTACTTGAGCAGTATGCCATTTGCTAATTATATCCATGATTTACTACACAGCCCGACTTAAATCATTCAAACCAGCCTTGCGTAACAATGCCTTTTTTTTTTTTCCACCTCTTTATAAAATGGTTTCCATGTGTATAATCTAAACATTTTACTGGCATATATTGTATATATAGAATGTGCATACAAAACACCACCAATCCAGCAGTAGCCCCCCTCGCTTTTCACACAATCCCTCTGAAAGAAGAATTCCACTCCAGGAACTTTTTATATGTGTATGTATTAAAAAAAAAGAATCAAGCTTAGCATTTTTCCCCTCTCTGCTCATTGTTTAATGAATCCAAATCTGGCTCCCACTCCAAGCCTATTATAATTGCTCGCAGGATGTGTTCTATTTCAACATAAGTATCATTCCAATGGAAGATCCACTTCTGGCAGAATAACGCTGGTGTTTTACCATTATCAAGAATATTCATGAATATGGATGTGCAGCATAAATAAACATATGCAAATGTTACACAACAGATTCACCCCTCTTTTATCATATTATAAATCACTTTGATCTGTGTATCCTGTAGTGAATCATATTGTTCTTTATCGTAGGGCTCCGTTGCAACAAGCATGTGGCTCACATATGTCGCCAGTGTGTTTCTTTTTCCTGAGTTTTAGCGTCGGAGTGCATCGCGGCATGCTCCACTGTGAGTGCGGCGGTAGTTGATATTACGCGGCGGCTGATTTATGCTCCTCAAGATAAACTGCAAATAGGGAATGTCCGAGGAGTTGCACTCCCATCGCACAGGCGATGACAGCGAACAAGGCCAGAACAGAGGCAGCGATGACCCCGCGGTGCGCACACGCACACACACACACACGCACACACACACACACACACACACACACACACACACACACACACACACACACACACACACACACACACACACACACACACACACACACACACACACACACAGGCACAGATACACAGGAACACGCACCCAGACCCGGCCGCACCCTTGGCTCTCCGTGCACGACACAGATAGCATCGAGACAGTGTTGTTGTCAGCTGAAAATATTATCTCTTGTAGTGGACTGAAAGCACCATATGGTGAAATGTTTTTATGGTGTTGATATGAGTGATGGCTCACTTGGCGGAGCTGGATCGACCCACATTCAGATGCCTACTCCACATCCCGACTGGCATCACGGCACACGCACACACACACACACACACACACACACACACACACACACACACACACACACACACACACACACACACACACACACACACACACACACACACACACACACACACACACACACACACACACACACACACACACACACACGTATCAAGTGGAGCCCAGCCGCTGACTGGCAAAGGAAAGACATGAAATTGTCGGTTGGATTCACAATCTTGTTCATTAACACCGTGTGTTGTAGTTTATTTTATTCTCTACTTTATGTTTTTTTTTTGTCTTGGCTGCTCAACACTTCCTCCAGTTTACTTTTTTTTTCTTTCTTTTTTTTTTTTGAGGGGGGATTTAAATTGCCTGAACTGTGATACCAGCTCAAAGTGAAAATATCCTCTTCTAGATAGTGGTTAATGAAATGCATATCTTTTTTGTGAGTTCATTTGACCTAATTTTCTTTGTTCGGGGAGGTTACATGACCCTAGGGTCCACACTCCCTGCTCCAATAAATAGATTTTGATATCTCGTCAATGTAATAAGCAGGTTAATTATTCGCTGTTTTCTTTGTCTTTTCCCTTCTGTTTCTCTCTCTTTCTTGGCCTCTCAGGGGAGAAACCCTACCGGTGCCCTCATTGTGACTATGCTGGCACCCAGTCTGCCAGTTTGAAGTACCACCTGGAGCGCCACCACCGCGAGCGTCAGAATGGATCCACTCCGTCAGGCCCGTCCTCCGCTCACACTCCTTCTTCTGACCACAAGGATGATCACGGGAAGTCGGGTGGCGGCGTCTTCGCCCGACCTGATGTACTCCGTAATGTTTTCAAGGGCATGCCTCCCAACCTTGACTTCAGGGCAGGCCCCTTGCTGCCGCACCAGTGGGCGTCGCCCAGCATGATGTCCTCACACGACCGCGAGCGCGGGGATCGCCGTTTTGACTCCGCCCCATCAGCTGACAGCATGAAGACAGCAGACGGACCGTCTCCCATGGTTTCGGCAGCGGCTGATGGCGCCGCCAGCTTTTCCGATCTGAGCAGGGCTTACCAAAGCATGATGGGAAATGGCGTCCACTTTCAAGGTTCTCTCCAGGCCTTCATGGACAGTTTTGTCCTCAACTCAATGAAAAAAGATCTGAAGGACAACCAGAGTCCAGTCCAGCTCCAGGCCCAGCGCTACCACGATAACGGCGAACCCAAAGCCAAGCGGGCGGTCACAGGAGACCCGGACAGAGAGGACAAGGCCGAAGCCAAACCAACCTCCGAACCTGGAAAACCGGGAGGCCAGTACGAACCCCTTGATCTGTCTGTATCGGTTCGGCCTGAATCTGCCTCGGGATCTCTTCCCGGTTCCTCAGTCACCATTCATGACAACGTGGCGTGGCATGGCTGCCTCTTCTGCTCCTTCTCCACTTCCTCTTTGGAGCTCATGGCTCTGCACCTTCAAGCCAACCACCTGGGAAAAGCCCAGCTGCAGCGGGCAGAACCAGGAAAAGAGCTTCAGCAGGAGGGTTCTCCCACCACCTCTGCCATCCTCTCCTCCAACATCAAGAACTCCGGTGTAGCCAATGACAGAGATGGAGATAGAGATGGAGACAAAAACCAGACCGGCTGGAACAACCACATGGACCAGCCGTACAACCCATTCCAGAGCGACTTCTACAGGAGGTTCGGTGGCCTGTACGATGGCTCTCCAAGGGCCAATCAGGCTCTTCAGGGGTATATAGACCAAGCGGAGCAGAGCCTGGATCTACAAAGCCAGGGCTTTCCAGGAGCAGTGGAGGAGGACCAAATCATTGAAAGGAGCATCTGCGCAGATGCTGAAGGCGTCAACGGTGGATCAGATGAAGAAACTGCTAAAGCTGTGGGTCACAGTAACAGCGAGACCCCCTCAACCACCCCCAAGAGACAACAACAACAGAATCACTCTGAAGATGAGGAAGAGGAGGGAGGAGTGGCCGGAGACGAAGTGGAAAAAGATGATGATGGACCAGTGGACATGGAGAGAGAGGAAGGAGGAAGTCCAGGTTCAGACCACCTCCAGAATCACCCAAAACCGCTCCTGGATGACTCCTCTTTGCCTCTCAGGAGCAGCGCTGCATTGGCAGCGTCGTCCTCCTCTGCCATGACACCACTTCCTCTGGTTCCCCAACCACAGAGCCAGACTTTGGAGAAGCAGTGGCAGCAGGGCCTCGGCCTCCTCTCGCCCAGAGGTCCACCGGGACTGTTGAAGGCCGAGCAGCAGACCCACCTGGAGCAGCAGATGAACATGCTCTCCGTACTCCGAGCCTACAGCAACGACAACCTCCCCACGTTCAACGGCCTGGGCGGCGGCGCAGGTGGAGCCAACCCTGGGGGTATGAAGAGGTCCGATGCATCCGGTGAGTGTGTTTAACCTCTACTGCATCTAAAGCAAACACACACACACACACACACACACACAAACACACACACCGTCACAGACTACCACATCAGCAGTAACCTGCTCACCTAAACTCAGAAGAAATGAAACGCAAATTTAATTTCCCCAACCAGTACACACACATAAACATGGAGCACACAAGACAAACACATATACGTTTTTTGCCATTCTGCCTGACACCCACAAAGGAATCCCAGACACTTACTGAATGTCTTGAGATTGGCTCTGAAGTGATTTCAGCCTTATTTCAAGCAAGTTTAGAAGCTATCAGCCTGGCGACTAGCAACAGATTAATCTTTATTACACGTTTATATTACTGGGTGTGCAGTGCCTCCCTCCCACTCCCCAGCATTGGGGGAATAACCCTGGATGAGTCAGAGCAGGACCTCAGCTCCCAGTGCCATCTCCTCCACATGTCTCTTAACTATCTTAGCTCTCATAAAGCCGGTTCCCAAAAGCCCATTACTTTATAAGACTCGTCGATCTATGACCCTGTGAAAAATGAACTGTCAACTTTCATGATTCTGCTAAGGTTATAGCTGCTCCTTGAGACTGAAGAAGGAAGTATTTTCCTCCGCTCCTTTTTTTTTCTTTTTTTTACAATGCTCTTTTGCTATTTGGAGACGTCTGCTCGCTGCCGAGTGTCTCAACGGGAAAAAAAATGTAAAGCCAAATGTTGGTTTGTACACAATGACCGAGCCAGCAGTCTCATCTCTAGTGGTGTTCACTAAAAGCCTATCAGTGGTTAATTCTTCAAATTGAAAATTTAATAGGAGAGATAATATTTTTTTTCCCCCCTTTGTTACCACATAGATGCAATTTACCTACAGAACGTAAAGCTCACCGGGCACATAAAAGCCCAGCAATCTGACAAAATACAAGACATAACAAGGCTTCCCATGCAATACCACTGATGAGTCATAACTTTATGATCGCTAACAGGTAAAGTGAACAAGACAGATCATTGCACCGGTTTGGGAATGGAAAATACCAGGCAACTAGGGGAGATTTTCTCTCCAAAGTTCACGTTGAAACAAATAGTGGAAAATTGACTTTGGTGCTTGTATCTATCAAAAATGGTCCAGGGAAGAAAAAGCTGGAGCAAATTGGACGAGCAAAGCTTATGGACGTGGTCTGATGAATTTGACCCTTCATATCATCTTGGTGCCAGACAGCTCGGCACATATTCATGTATTAATGTAATGAATGAATCTATCTACCTTGTATAAACAGCTGATGCACATTTAGTTGGATTTCAGTGTACTGATTGCAGTATAGTCTGTTGACAAACTGTGGTTCTGGTTACATTTAGTGACAAATTCAAGCACATTTAACCTTTTTTTTATACATAGTTGCACAAAAATTACTTGAAATGACATAGACGGTATGTCAACGAAAGCAAAATATAAATCAGTCGATGCTTTAAAGTAGACATGAGTCACTTTCAACAAATAAAGCCATTGTTGGTTTCACAGGCTATAAGGGGAACAAAGCACTTTTATACTCATTTGAACCTTATTTTACCTCTAAATAGTTCTAAAAAGGTTCTTGGCCACAGTTTAGCCTCCTGTGAGTGAGGATGATATTTTAATGGCCCTCGCTATAATGAAAGTTAAAGGAACAGCATCTAAGATTTAAGTTATGCAGGTTTTGTTCATTAGGTGGCAGTAGTGAGTTCACTGCTCCTCGAAGTTTCAGCGGTTTTTCCATTGATACTATCAGTGTCTGCTTTCAGCGCACAGATGTTTGCAATACTGTAATTATAACTCTTAAACTTTTTTTATTCAACAATATCGCATAGTGCACATTTAACATCTTTGTAAAAGAGCTTCAGTGTTTTAGTCTTGCTAAATTTTACATTTAAACAATACATGTTTTTTTGTAGAAGACCAAGGTGGAGCCTCATGTTCTTTTGAGTATTTAAAACATCTTCAGAAACAACAATGAAAGTTTGAAGATCTTATCTGCAACAATAATGATACCTATGGCCAAAATGAATACACTGATGCACAGTGTGTGTGTGTGTGTGTGTGTGTGTGTGTGTGTGTGTGTGTGTGTGTGTGTGTGTGTGTGTGTGTGTGTGTGTCTGTGTGTGTTTCTGCAAAAATTGATGAAGTTTGAGTATGAAGCGGCACAAAATGCCAACAGCATTTCAAAAGTTTAGTATGAGAGTAAATTCCCTCTCGCTGTTGTTAATACAAGTCGTGCTTCATGTGCTCCACTTGCGTGGTGAGATGAGAAATAATAGACACACTTGTTTCCTAGTAAAATGCACTATTATAGTCCCTTCTTTATGTGTCCACTTGTAAAACCCTTGTGCTGCTGGTGGTGGTGGCGATGGTGGTCGAGGGGTGCGCGGATGTAAGGGGGGGTCATTGGCAGCCTGAAGAGCAAGAGCCACACATTCCACTGTTATTGGGTGGGTGGGAGACGGTGGGGGTGGCAAAGACGTCCGCAAAAACTCAATTCAGACCTGGGCGAAATGTGATTATCTGGAGTGGGTTTGCATTAGGTTTGTATGCAAATACAGCATAAATCATTAATATCGAAATTCTCCCCTGAATCTGCGGGAGCTGTTGTAGGGCACGCGTTGCACGTCTGGAGTGGCCGTCTCTTCATTAGTATGCCCGGAGGAAGGAGGAGAAAAAAACAGGGGGGGGGTACAATGTGCATGAATCTGCTTGCACTCTGACACAGAGCGGCTACACACACATATAAAGATCGGACCTGCGCCACCTACTCACGCGCCGTCTGTAGTATTAAACCACACCTTTCGTAAACCGGCCCAGGAATTGGATTTATCAATAAATGTCATTAACGGCAGCCCCGAGGTCTCCGTGATCAGACGAGGTATCTGGTTACTGAGGTACAGTACACTGTGTAAAGATTGATATGAACCCGCGCCATTTGCTGTACTGTAGATGTGCTTAACACAATCAATACTTGGCTGCAGTGGAGACCTATCTATAGCCATGCATTATCAAACATGAAGTATTACATTATTCAAACAGTGCTGTACATGCCACGGCCGCTCGCGAACATCGCTCCTCACGTTGTATTACTTACATTACCTCAACCCCCGCCCGTCCCCCACCTTCCCACCCCCTCCTTCATTTAATATATTAAATGCTAGACTGGGACTTGGGAAGGTTGAGATTGACACGCCGGAGAGGAAGTGTTGATAGAAGTGTTGGATGAGCAGGTCGAGGATCCCAGAGAAGAAGATGGCCGAGCTCTTATCCTCTCACGAGAAGTAGGCGACCGAAACGGTGCAGAGCTAGCGCAGGGAAAGAATACAATATACTCTCGGTTTACGAGTGCTTTAACATCGTGGCCCCGGTAAGTGTTGTAGTTTGTGTTTATTTCTGGTGAAAAACTCTCAGGAAGTCACCTCCTGCACACACGTCGACACGAGTCTGTCAAGAGTGGAAATATCAGCTGTGAGTGTACTCGAAGTTCAAGAGACGATCCTGATCCCATCTCCGCGATCTCACACCTTCACATTCAGTTTGTGGTACAATATCTCAACACTGTACTTAAAAGTAATCAGTCATTTATTAATTGCAATACACTGTAGAAATAATCTTTATGTTTACTTTTATTCTTGAGTTTAAGAAACAGTGACCTCTAGTGGAGATATCTGGAATTACATGTAGCACATCAATGAAATAATTAATGGTTTTACCACAGAAACAGTTTTAACAACGAAGAGCTTTGAGATAAACTTAAATAACTTGTCTATTTTTTTTAACCAGCCTCTTTAAAGCGCTTATATTTCATTTGTGAATCAAATCTTTTCAGCTGATTTTCAACCTCAAGTTAAACTTGCATCCATTTCTTGAAAATATTGTGTAATCACTTTATTTGCAAAGCCAGAAATAGTACTTTGAGGTAAACGAGTCATTATTGGCTCAAGTTATTTTCTCAACCTGCAGCTACAACCTGATAATGAAATCAGCAGTCGCTGATGTGAAATGTTGATTGCTGGTTGATATGTACTGCTCGTTCTCACCATCATCACATTTTCTACAAAGTTGTACATGAAATCAATGAGTAGAGGTAAAACACTGACACCAGGTTGGACTAAAAACTGATCATTTAAAACACATTTGGAGCACCACATGTAACAAACTACCAATATGTGTCTTTGTGTTTGTCCAAAGAGGTTCTGAAATTGTTACATGTATTGCTCGTTTTCGAAAATCCAAACTAAAATTCGGAAAGAAAAATAAGTGTTACAGTCATTCTCCTCAGTCTAAAAAAAACGTCTTTCTGCTATACGATGTCTGTTAGCTGTTCAGATCTGCGTCCTAAGTTACTGCTAATCTTAATAAACCAGTGTGACGTCTTAAAGAAACAGGACACATTTGACCCTTTCCTGGACCTAATTTGGCCCATGAGTCACATGGTTCTCAATCCCTGCTTTAGCGCAATTTAAGACACATTCAAATGGATCCACAAGATTTGAGGAAAACGTACATGAAGAAAACACGTTTCCTAAAATGTCAGAATGTTTTAATTAAAGGAAAAACGAGTCTCATATTGGTAATAACTTCTGCTTCACAGATATTTTCTATAAACGCAAAACTTTTATTGTGTTTTTGGTGAAAATGCAACTTTTTGAAAACCGCTCTCAAGGCGGAGCTTTTCAAACAGGGTTTGTCTCTGTGTAAACCGGGGGAAACGCAACTTTTCTGAAACGCTGCTACTTTGCATGCACACCACGCCCTTAGTGACTTGTAGTTGTGCACATGCTCAGTAGCTGGACAAGAAGAACAATGTTTTCCTCCAGAGTGTCATGACTCCCAGTCCATCTTCTCCTGGGACTTGGTAGTTTTATAGTTGACAGTCACTGTAATAACAATCCATCTTGGTCGTCTGTCCATATGAATGTCCGTGTTCTCCCATTGTTAATGTTTGGAGTGGATTGTTCTCTGCAGCATGTGTGTGTGGTTTCATTAAAAAACCAAACCGCAGCACCCAACTTGTGGCCTGCGTTGGAAAATACATCGTTTTTTTCAAAATGTTGCTGTGAATGAGTGAAACTTTTCTGAAACGCGATGCTTTTTCACTTGAATCATTGTCATGTGAACAAGGCCTGGATATCGACTTTGGTGTGATCGATTTACGCAACTGCAGCTCGGAAATTTGTGGAAATAAGCTGTAATGGCTTAGTTTTTATGTATTGGTACATTCTAGGTACAGAAGGGCTCTCTTTTATGGAAAGTACATTTTAAAGATTTTTTTTTCTGGTAGAGTAACTTTAATTTCTTCAAATGAGGATCGCCCTTTAAAAAATCTGTGACGTTGAGTCACTCTGACTGAGATATGAGATGTCATAAAGAATAATAATTGACACAGTCGACTTTTCCCCCTTTTGTGCTCGTTTTTTCGATTTCGGAAAATACAAAAGAAAATAATAATCTTTCCACACTCCATCCACAAATGGAAATAATGAGTGAAGAAAGACTTGATTTGTGCTTTCGCCCCATGTCTCCTGGCTGCCATGCCTCTGACCTTCCCTGCCCTGCGTTTGGACCATGCCTCTAATTGAGTGCGTGTGGTTTTGTGAGCTGCCACAGGTGAAAGTAGTTTCTGATCTTAAAACTCTGCCTTTTTTAACTTGTGAATCTGAGTGTCGGCGCCTCATTAGAAGATTGTGTGTGAAGTGTACAGAGTGAGAGCGGAGGGACGCAAACATTCCAACACATGTACACAGTGTAGCGTAGGCCACTGTTAAAAAAAAAAAAAAAAAAAAAAAGCAGGCTGGAGTGTATGTATGTTTGTGTGAGCGTGTGTGTGTAACAGGTTCTGTAAAACACTGATGGTAATTAAAGACATATGGTGGGATTGGTGGACTCGCTGTGAAGCGCAGATGTAGTGGATCACAGTTGGCATTACTGGTGTAATTTTCATTTTC
This sequence comes from Lipophrys pholis, assembly GCF_963383615.2. NCBI lineage: Eukaryota > Metazoa > Chordata > Actinopteri > Blenniiformes > Blenniidae > Lipophrys > Lipophrys pholis. Next base: position 22,445,395 of record NC_137636.1, on the reverse strand, counting down.
TCTGGTTTAAGTGGAAGAAAGGTAGGCAATAACACACACACACACACACACACACACACACACACACACACACACACACACACACACACACACACACACACACACGCAGCTACATGCCAGCGTCTGGTGACACAGATACATTTACCAAAATTGTTTGTTTGTATATGTGCACACACAGAAATCACTCACCAGTAATAATCACAGTTGAATCAAAGTAGAAGTTAAAGCCTCTTGTTTCCCCGCCTGCTCACAGGAACATGGATAAAAGCTCTGCGTTAAATTCCTTCAAATTTCGGCGCGCTCCAAAGGCTCTTTAGCTTGTTTGAGCAGATCAAAGACGACAGCACATCATGGAGGAAAATGTTCGGGATCACTTGCCAAGCTTTGTTTTTTATTTTATTGGAAGGTCTTGATCTTACTATGTTTAGTGCACCAAGAAAACTGCGCTACATAAATAAAAGTGAAAGATGAAGAGTACGTTATCTGCTGCGCCATGCTCCCTGTTACTCTAAATAGACGTACCACTGGTATAGTGTTAGCACTTGATTCGATAAGACGTCGCGCCACATTCATATTCCTCTTTGTCTTTTTTTTTTTCTTTGACAGTTTTATATAATTATGTAGCCTTATAAATACCTGCCCTTGTATTTAATTAAACTATCATTGATTGCTCTTAATTACATGTGTTTATGCAGGCTTTTTAATATGAAGGATATCATATAAATCTACTTTTTTTAGGGAAATCAAATATGTTAAAGAAAACATAAAACAAGAATAGATTTTTTAAAATTAACACGAGAAGACAGAAGTTCTTATTTAGCTGCAGAAACTACACAAGTAGTGCTCGGTTTGGTCATTAGAGGCGTATTTGGGGCATTTTTGCAGCAGACGGGTTAAAATGAGTTTTTGTGTGGATACAAAAAGTTACTTGTTGACAAATCGTATAACGTGGATCTAACTCGACTTCCTGCTCAGGTAACATCCCTTTTTACATCCGCGTGTTGTTTCTTATGGAAGCCTTCACTCTTGTATTCTTTCACACTTTGATAATCAAAACAAATTGCCAAAAGGATTTTCCTCGGAACCCAAAACGTTCTAGTTGGGGGAATTCCCACTTCCCACTAAGAAACATTCACATGACTTTAAGAAGTCGTGTTCACAAAAATCTGAAATGATCCATAATGTTGCTACGAGTGCGAGAATGATAACTAAAGTTACCAAACTATTTAGACTGGGCGATGAATAGTCACTATAGTCACCGAAACATTTTAGATTCAACTATTTAAAATCATGCTAAAACACAAAAATCACAATATTATATTTCATATATATTATGTAATTCCACTTCTTACCACAAGGTGTTGCAGTGATATATAACGTATACATTACAATATTTAAGCAAACTACCTTTAAATTGGACATTGTCACATACATGTTATCCTGAATGAAACAAAACTCATGAACCGGGAATGAGTACAGCTTGGATGCAACATTGGCTCAGTGCTGCCACCCACTGCACAAAAGTGCCATTACGTGAATATCATATATTGTGCCGTTAGATTAAGACAATAACACCGACCATTGTCAGTGATGAAGTCTTTGCTCCTGGAAACAATCAAATGTCCCACTTTCCCTAATGTCAAAGTTCCCAGTTTGTCCAATAAAAGTATTTGGCAATTGTCAAAAAAATAAAAAATTAGGGGTGCTATTT
>NC_137636.1:22170412-22443484 GCF_963383615.2 Lipophrys pholis | reverse complement strand
CCTGGGGAACATCTCTAATGTGGTTTGTCCTTTCATTATGCCGCGCTAATATTTCTATTTCCTGCCCGAGTGTCGGTGTAGACGGCTCCCAAGCACAGTGGTACGGAAATAGCAACAAGGCCAACCGTAGCCATGCGTCTATTTAAGGGCTGCATGTAATGCATGGAAACTTCTGTCAACTTCTTGCAAGAAAAAGTGGCGAATCTTGTTTCCTTCAGTGACTCGACAAGGTTCAGACGCGCCGGTTCAATGATTCTTCCCCACACAGGCTTCCTACTAACAACTGTTTTCTTGGGACACCAATGCATACAGAAGCAATGCAAAGTTTGACTTACAGTTCTATTTTTACCTTTTGAATCTTACCTAAGTCAGCGGTTCTTGTTTTCCTAGAGCATCACAGATTGCCTCAGTAGTAAAAAACTACTAAACAATACATTAAAGTTCCTACAAAGTTTTGACTGTCTGATTGTTTTGAGTGTGTACACCCAAGTTTTTCCCATGTAAACCTCAGCAACCCTTATAACACACTATATGTGAAATAAAGTCTTGATCAGGTTATTTTCTCTCAGGATGAACTCTTTTTGAATATATTTTTACATAAATCTTACACTTTTAGTGCGCGTGCTTAAAATGATTAGTTTTGTCAAATAAATGACTTAAATGCCGACACATTTTTTTAAGATATTAAAAAAAAAAAGGTTATACCTCTGAAAATCAAGGGGGCTTCCCGGCCTCCCCTGAATCTTTGGCAGATTTCCATGGGGGGGGGTCGGGATTCTCTGTTCTCGGGAGACACAATCTTGATTTTCTCGCCCTCAGTTCAGAGCAGCTTTTCTCAGGCTCTCCTTTCATACACTTCAGTACATCGTCTACTTGCTGGTTCTGTAGCTTCCTACCAGGCGGTCGACGTTGCTTGGTGTGGTGTGTTCCACTCATGTCTGAACCCTCAGAACTTTAACATTAATCACTTTAATCCTAATCTGATGTATAACCTTTGATACTGCATTACAGAGTTTGTCATTTCTGTACACCTCTCGAGAGTTCACAGGAACAGAAGTAGTTTCAATGAACAGACAACTCAAAGTTCAAGTTCAAGCCCTGGCCTGTGCCACTGGCCTGTTCTTGTAACTCATTTATTCATGGGCAATTTGATTAGCCGCTTCACATAAACATCTTAATGCAGTTATGACTTCAGCCGGAGTTTGACCAACATCTGAGTGGCTGCGTGGACATTCCTCCGTTCAGGCCAAAGCCAGGCCTTCCTCTTCCCCTCTCCGTCCCTGCGCTTCACTTTCCCACACTCCGGGACTCTTCCTTTGCCTTTATCTCTCTCTCGCTCCCTCTCTCTCTCTCTCTCTCTCTCTCTCTCTCTCTCTCTCTCTCTCTCTCTCTCTCCCTTGTTTCATTCTCTCCTTGTTGCCGGAGGGCACGGGCTCCACCAGTGATTAAGCCATCTGGAGAGCCTGTCTGTCTGTCTTTTGCTGAGAAAGAGAAGACGACTGTTGGTGATACACTTCCCCGGGCTCTCATTGTGCTCCTCCGCCTCGCCGAGATGACAGCTCCGACGGCTGGTGGAGGCGAAGTGCTATTTCCCACGTGCAACAATATTACCAGTTCAACTTGTGCAGAGGTGCATTATCACCTTGTCACCCAAAAGTGCAAATAGTGTAGTGTTCAAAGAGCAATTAAGTGTAATAGCTGCTGTCAAGCCCTGAGGATGGTACCTGTTGCTCTCTCTCTCTCTCTCACTCGCTCTCTCTCCTCTCCTATCCTCGACAGATGTGATGGCTCTAAAAATATTTTCCCCTCACTAATTCCCCCCCCCCCCCCGTACATCAATGAGCACGCCCCCGCTGAAAGGTCCTTTCTGTAAAAGGCCTCATATTCCCGTTTTCTCAGCCATCTTCGCTAATGCTCACCCAATAATACCGGCCACATCACGTTTCCTGAGAGGCGGGCTCGGGTTGCACTTGATAAGGAAACGGAGACTGGATGATCACAACGTTACATGACAATTATTCTATTCATTATTTTAGAAACGGGATGGGGCGTTGGAGGGGGGTTGAAGGCAGCGTGGGAGCCGGGAGTGGGTGGGTGGGGGGGATTGGGGTGGGGGTGGGTGGTGGGGGGGTACAGGTAGTGCATCGACGACCGCATGTGTGTGCAAATCAAGCATTTTTTTGAATGTATTATATTCAAGCCCGCGTCTCCTTTCTTCACCCGTCGCTGCGTTAGCGCGCATTATATCCAATATCGCCCCGAAACATGAAACAACGGGTTATAAATTGGCCTTCCAACCTGATATATTTGACACGATCTCTGCTTCCCATCTCGTTAGTTTCGCTGTTTGTTTCTTTTCTTCGCCGACTCCTGTAGACTTTGTTCGGTTTGAGTCGCTCCTCTTAAGAATGCAACGTTCCCTTCCCCAGGCCCAGGCGCCCCGGAGATGTGAAGAGGACGCCTCGGAGGAGTTGTACTCATAAGCTCCTCATCCTCGGAGGGAGAGACGGAGAGACACAGCTAGATATAGAGAGAGAGAGAAGAGTACCGCCAGGCAAAGACACACAGGCATAATAACTACACTTACACAGCTAGTCGACACATAATGAGACAATGCCGCCGCAACTTCAAGGCGAAACAGAGATATATAAAAAACAACAGAGAGCAAGTCGGAGGGAGAAGAAAAACAGGGGGGTGTGGGGGTAAAAGAAAAAAATATATAAAAAAAAAGAAGAAGAAACTATGTCAACTTTTATTTCCTGTGCTATTCCACATCAATGGAGGCATGCAGTGATACTAATAAAAAACAAAAAAAACAAACTGAAGAGCAAAACACAGGTAGAGACAGCGAGCCGCCGTGTCGGGAAAAGCTCTGTGGCAATTAAGGACAAATAACTTTGCATTATTTGGCGGCGGTGAAGAGTGATCCCAACCACTCGCTAAAAACATGTTTGATTTAAACATCAAAAAGGCGCCAAGGAAACAAATAAGACTCGAGTAAACAAAGTTGCGAGAGAGAGAGCGAAAGAGAGAGGGGGAGGGAGGGAGGGAGGGAGAGCAAGGGGAATAAGAAGAATAGCAAGCATGCAGACGAAACACGCCCGCACGTTATAACGTTATAGCATTAGCACTTTGGAAAATGCACTTAATTCCTCAGCAGAGATGATATAAACGGCATTGTTGCGTTTCAAATCCCAGCGACCGGATTTAAGCGTCTGCATTGTTTTATTAGGGAAATATGGAGATGGGGGAGGTGGGGGTGGGGGGGATGAGGAACACTGCTTATTCTAATTACAGTGATTTAATCAGGATTAGTGAGGTTACCTGGATGAAGCGAAGGGGCATCCGCGTGGCAAGGGCACACGCTTTTTTTTTAAACATAGATGGACCGGACATGGATGACCGGGGGGGCGGGGATGCTCCGCAGAACCCCCCCCCCCCACCCCCCTGCACACCCTCTTTTTATCGAAACTCATCCGCGACAATGACTTCAGCTCCCACCCCTAAAACAATGACTTTCTTTGCTCTTGCATTAGTAAACACTGGCCTATTTGTTCTACTGCTCGTTCTCCCTCCCTGCTCCCTCCTACTCTCTACACCCCCCCCCCCCCCCCCCCCCCCCCCGTTTTTTTTTGTTTCTTTCCCCTCCCCTCCCCCTCCCCCCTCCCCCCTCCCCTCCCGCCTAGTTAAACAGCAGCAGAGAGGGGAATCCATTTTAATCTGATTAATAACTTAGTTGATCACATATAACCCAATTTTCATTCAGTGCCGTCCTTGTCCCGGTGCGACCACGCCCCCTCGCTGACCTTTTAGCGCTTTGCAACAGTTACAATAAACCACAATAAGCACCACTGTTCCGTCCACCTCTCCAAAAAAAGACGCTTTAAATCAATGAAAAATGTAATGTCGCTGTCCTTCCTTTTTTTTTTTTTCTTTCCACCAAAAGGCCCGAGACGTGCGTGCAGCGAGGGGGAGGGGTTGAGAGGGAGGAAGGGGGAGGGGGGGAGATATTACGAGTGGGCTTCGAGTTTCCTGGGTTTTTTGCAGAGATGGGAACAACTTTTCTGCCGCATTCACAGTAATACGAATCGTCCCTTTTAAAACAGATATGGTTACATATTAGTTTTTGAGAGGTACAGTAACTGGGCTCAGCGTTAAGCCGCCCTCCCAAACACTGGGCCTCTTTGTTCCCGCGTCCCGGCTAATAACTGGACCTTGATCCTCATCTCTGACTGCTTACGGAAGAACACTCTTTTCTTTTCTTTTCTTTTCTTTTCTTTTCTTTTCTTTTCTTTTCTTTTCTTTTCTTTTCTTTTCTTCATCTGCCCCCCTCCTCCTTCCCCCTACCTGAATGTATCTTTGATTACACGGTTATACGAGCTTCATTTTTTGTCATTTCATTTTCACTCCGTGTGTTTAGCGCTGAGAGATTTGTATTCAGGGTGGACGATTTGTGATTAGAACGCCACAAAGTAAAGCCTTGTGAGTCTCTTTTTTTTTTTTCCCTGCAATGACAAGTGAAAGAGAGAAAAATCTCCTTCCTCTCTTTTTTTTTTTTCTCTCTGTCTCTCTCACACACATACACACAGGAAATATGAATCAAATATTCATGAAGTGGGCTGAGGTTCTCATACACCCATATGCTTCCCCCATTCAAGCAGCTTGCAGTGGACAGAGGCATCCATCCAGCTTGTGTGACACAGCCGAGTGTGACAGAGAGCAACTCCACATCACCCCCCCCAACCCCCCACCCCACCCGCTCACTCAGTCCGCCTCCGCCACCTATCACCGCCGCCGTCACGACAGTCGTCAAAATGGGTCGCGGCGGATGTGCTTTTCCCGTTTTCATTCCCCGTCCCTCCCCGTGTGCGTGCGTGCGTGCCTGTGCATGTGCCTGTGCGTGTGTGCGTCCTTGTTGCCCCCTCCGCCGTGCCACCCAACTTTTTTTTTTTTCTTTTAATAATCTGTTTGTGAGAAAGATGAGTCCTTCGAGCTCAGTGATTCACAGGCCAGGAATCCTTGTAAAATCATGCCAGTTTCCAGAAAATTGTAAGTGCTTTATGGGTTTATAGTTTTATACTATGCCTTGGAAAAAAAGAAAAGAAAAAAGAAAAGGTGGCGCTGTCGGGGAACAGGTCCAGGAGGTGGGGCTGAGGATTAGAAACTGAAGGGATTAGCACCATACTTTAAGATAAACCTTTATTTTTTTTTCCTAAGTGAAACCTCATCCTCTGCTCATTCGGGGGGTTACCACTCTTATTAACTTCTCTTTTTTTTCGCGGCCTATTTTCTTTCTCCCCCCCCCCCCCCCCCCCCCCTTTCTTGTTTCTGCTGAACAACTTTAAGGCTTTTTGGACGCGGCCGCACACCACTAACTCTGCCAGTTACATAAACAACGTCCCCTTTTTAAGCATTTAAACACAGAACAATGGCAAAGCACATAGCTGCACACATTAATGCTTTTGTATGTGGGGGGAGGAGGAGGGGGAGGAGGGAGGAAAAAAGAAGGAAAAATAAAAGCAGGAAAGCAAAGGCGAAGAAAAGAGATAAGCAGAGCTTGGCTGCGCTGGCCCTCCATCCCTCCATCTCTCTCTCTCTCTCTCTCGCTCTCTTTTCCATCATCAAATCCAGGCTGATCTGTATGCATCGGGGTCTAAACAGACAAACATCATATTCTCCGTCTCCAGACTCTAATTGACTGAACAAGGATTGGTCACACTTTTAAGAAGCGTTCCATAATGGATTTCCATGTTTGTATCTCTTTTAACTGGCAGTGTGAAAGGGAAGGCATAAATGTTGTCTTTATTACCGAAAACAACAGCCTCTCTCTCTCTCTCTCTCTCTCTCTCTCTCTCTCTCTCTCCCTCTCTCTCTCTCTCTCTTTTTCTCGCCATAAAAGATGATATCAGTGCAACGGTCGGCATTCTTTGCAAGGTCAACTCTGCCCGACAGATGACAAACGATCTCAAGATGGCCACATCATCTGTCCTGTAGTTGTTGGCTGTGAGAAAAACGAGAGACACACATTGAGTCCCTCTTTTTTTTTTTTCTTCTTTTTTGATCTGCACACTTTATATATGTTTTATCTGTTTGTAGATTGGAGGGAGGGGGTGCACAGAGATGGAGAAACCACCTGATTACAACTAGAAGAGCAAATGAGGAGTTGGGTGGGGGGGGTGGCAGCGGTGGGGGCAAATGAACAAGAGGGGGGTGGGGTGGGGGATGGGGGGGGGGGTCTTTTCAAAAAATTATCGTGTTTCTGTATCAGGAAGCAGACTTGGCAGGAGACAGGAGGGAGAGGGTGGAGGGGTGGGGTGGGGGGGGTTCAGTATTATGGACAAGCTGCTCATCAGATGGGAGTCGGGTTTATTTCTGTGCCACCCTCTCCCCCCCCCCTCCCCCGCCCCCCTCCTCCCCCTCCCTATCCTACTCCTCCTTCTCTCTTTCCGTCCATCTATCCATCCATCAATACCTCCCATCCTCTGCCCACCCCCCTCGTTTGCTTCCGATCCAAAAAAGCGGCTCTTCAGCCCCCACCCCCCCACACACGCACTGGACAGCCACATCAAGAAGTGATGCCCAGAACAACTCGAAAGTCTTTGTATGCAACTTTTCATTTTAAATGATTGGATTGATTTCTCTCTCTCCCTCCCTCTCTCTTTGCCTCTCTTATCTTCACTGTTTATTGTTTTCTTCTTCTTCTTCTTCTTCATGTTTTTTCTTCTTCTTCTCAATTTTTTTTTTCTTTTTTTTGATTTTCCGGGCTCATTATCTCAATATGGTACAAAAAATGTGGGGTGGGGGTGGGGGGGGGGGGAACATACGTGCGCACACAGCGCTGAAATCTCCAGCAGTGACGGCCACTCGTGACAAAACACTAAGTGCATTTCTTAATTATCTGACTTCTTCTCTAATACCGCTGTCATCTCGCAGACGATCGCTCTCCTCGCTCTCTGATGTTCTTATCATGTTCTCATTTGGACGCCGGCTCTCTGCAGGTAGCCGCCGCCGTCGCTTCCTCCTCATCCTCCCGTCACGTCTCGTCGGCCCCCCCCTCCCTCACAAACTTTGCTTCGTCCCCTTTTTTCTGCTTTGAAGAGATCAATGTTGGACACTTTTTCAAGCAAAAGTAAAGCTGATGACTGGAAAGGAAACGTTAGAGCGGACGTGATCTTCAGGTAGAAACTTTTTCCACGTTGTTGGTGAATAACGTTAATCCAGTGAACAGATTAGGTGTCATTCCCTTTAACTTTAACATAGCTGGTAAAAAGAAAGAAAAAAAAACCCAACCAAAACAAACTGAGAAAATGAGCGAATGATCGGAGAGAAAAAGCCCCTGCTTCACTTAAATCATCTACCTAAACATGCAAACTTCGATCAGCCATAACATTATGACTGGAGAAGGGCTTTCAGTGGCTCCAAGCACCGTTGTCGTGTGAACAGACACCCGGAACACAACGGAAATGTTCCGTTTTAACTTGAAGACGGAGCCTCAGCCGACCTGGATTCCAATAGCCTGGCAAAAATCCTGTTTAAATCTTGGTTTAAAACACTGATTAGCACACTGATCAGCAGACGCTCTGCATCTTACCATTTCAGTATCAACGTATTCTGCTCTCCGTCACTTGGAAGTCGAACCGACCCCGCAGCTGATGCAAAGTGAACTTGTTCACATTGAGCCACTATGTTGGGTTAAGATTAACGAGTCGGTGTGGGAACAGCTTTAAATAACTTCTTAGTGACAGATTGGTGCAACAGAACACCTTCCGAATGACTAAAATGTGATAAAAGTCTAGTTCAGGTCAGAAAAACGTCCTTCTTTCCCTTTTTCATGCATCAATCCCACAATTACGACAGTCTGTCTTATTCGTCCACGCATCCTCTTCCTCCTCTTCATCGTCATCATCATCTGACACAGAAAACCACCAAAAGAAAACTAAACAACAAAGCTCAGCTTGTTAATAAAGAAAACAAATATTCAGCAATTTTATCACAACTTGTTTGTTGTTTTTTTTTCGTTCTTTTTTTCTTTAGACTGCCGTCAGATTGCACAAAATTTCCAGGCTGTTAACTCAAACACAACGCGCCACTTTTTGGTTTTTTTTTCTTTTCTGGATCAGATTGTCTGTTCATTTCTATTAAACATTTACAAAAGAAAAAGCAGGAAGCTGCTTCAATTCTCTGCCTTTTCACACCTCTTTTTTTTTTCTTTTTTTTTTGAAGTTGCATTAAATCTATGTATCTCCAGTAGATTCCTCCACACAATGAAGTGCAGTCTATTGGTTTTTTGGGGGGAATGCAGAGGTTGCAGTATTGGATCTTACACCTATTGAAGCTGACGCTGTATAACAAAGCATGCAAGGGGCCAAAAGTAATGATCATATACAAATATCAATATGAGAAAGAGTGTGTGCTAAAGAAGACGCATGGCTATTGATGTTTAAATAACTGTAGCGTCAGAGAGATGGAGCGAGCGGGGGGGGGGGGGGCGTGAATCATATTTTCTCGCTGTGTCTCATGGAAAAAAAGAAAGGAAGAAAAAAAAGGCACTTAATCGAACACATCCCACGAGGCGCAAACAGTGAAGTCAAGGGCAAAAGATAAAAACAGAACTTTCTCAGTCTTTTCTCCTTTATTTCCCCGCTACAAATCGGAAGTAGACGGCGGGCGCTCGCCACGTTTTTTACAGCCAGCGTCCGAGCAAGTGTTCCACTAAACTTCTGTTGTCTCAAGGTTTCGTCTTCTTCTCTGTGTCTTTTCATTTGTCTGGGCGCACACAGCTGTATTTGCATTTCAAATACTCATATTTGAAGAAGAGTGGTTTAAATGCCAAGACGCGAATTGATGACAATCGCCTCGACTCTAAAGCCTGAACGAACCCCCCCCCCCCCCCCCCCTCCACCGCAGCCTCGTACCCGCCCTTGGCATTAAAGGATCATGGCCGATAGCCACAAACGCAAAACAAACGCATCCTCTCCTCCTCCTTCTTCAACTTTCCCCCTTGTTTTTTAATTCTTAATTTTCCCTCCGTCTCATTAGTTCTCAACGTTCGCAGGGCAACAGTGTGCGAGCCGCTCCGAACACTGAAAGAAGAGAATAATCAGCAGGGTTCAGACTGAAGAGGCAAACACACACACACACACACACACACACACACACACACACACACACACACACACACACACACACCCCCCCATCGCTGCCTTTTCATCACTTTTCCATATTCATTTCTGTAATTTACAGTAAATCCAATAGCTGTCAGTCAAACACACAATAGAGAGAAAGAGAAAAAAGTATTTAAAAAAAAAAATGCTGTAAATTTACAGTGTTGGGGGGGGAAACCGCTGTAACATTTACAGCAAAGACCACTCTGAAATATTAAAGATATGTCATCACCGCCACTCGGCCCCGTGCATCTGTAACCATCTGTTTTCTATTAAAACATTACACCCAAAAAAAAAAAAAAGGCACAAGCAGACTACCCTGCGAGTTGAAGCGCTGCTATTTCCAGCGCCGTGGTTTTCAGTCAGCTCTCGACTGGCGGAGCCAAACTGTTTTATTTTATTGGAGAATGTCGCAGCTCGCGAGAGGTCACAAGTTCAGTGGAGTTTTCGCAGAGCGCCACCTGTTTAGACGCAGATAAATCTTCCTCAGATCGATGGCGTGCGTTTGTCAGCGTGTCTTAAGGGCTCGTTATGTGAAAATATTGTCTTTTTTTTTTTTTTTATGCTATTGTATTTCCCCCCCTGTGATTAATAATAACCGCAAGCACAGACCCTCTTTTTTTTTCTTTTTTTTTGTTGTTGATTTATTTCATTACATTAGCGGCCGTGGCCCCTGCGTGTCCTTGAGCGAGACACCGAAAACCTGAAGTTGACGCGACTTAAATGTCTCAGATGTTCCTGTCCTCGCCCCTGATGTCCTTGGGTTACTCAGGGGTGTGGAGGCGTGCAGTGACTCAGACTGTTTGGGGCGATGACATCTGTCCTGTTAGAACAGATAGAGAGAAAGAGAAGGAGACGGAGAGCGAGAGCCGGGCTTCTGAAAGCAGCGCTGCAAAATATTATGTTACAAGTGAACAGAGAGATGGGAGGAGAGACTTATGGGCCGAGTCAAAGGTAAACAATTACAACATCGTGAGTCACTTTCTTGGAGCATGGCTAAAGGAAGATCGTCTCTCCCTCCTAATAGGTAATTTCCTTTGTCTTCGGAGGATCGTATCACATGTTGCTGCCTTTCCACGGGGTGGTCCGCGAGGAGGGGGAATAAGAAAGAGGGAGAGGGAGGGAGGGAGGGAAGAAGGGAGGGGGGTAAAAATTACAGATTGAAACTTGGCTGGAAAAGTTTCACTGCACGCCGCTCCTCCAGAAACATTCTGTTCAAATTAAACAAGCGCCTGTTTGTGAGGAACGCGGCGGCAGATTCAGAGGGACGTTTCCCAGTTTTCTATGTCTAATTTCTTGCTTTCTGTCATCTTGTCTGTGCAAAACTAGTTGTCCTTTTTTAAAAAAAAAAATTAATTTATTTTGTGTGTGTGCCTTGCTGTCATCTCTCCTTCATTTGCAAAGCTCCCTCTTGTTTTCCCTCCGCGGTTCGGCGTCACTCTCCCTCGTGATGTCACCATCTCGGCGTGAATCATTAGGATATCAGTGTTCAAGCCAGTGACAGAAAGCGCCTGATTAACAAGCTCTCTTGTTTTCTCCCCGTCTCCTCTTTATCCTCCTCCCTGTTTTTTTTTTTTTTTCCTGAAACGAGGACTCCCGCTGCTCCCAACGACATTTCTCCTCATTCCACCCCCCTCTCCCTCCCTCCTCCTCATCATCATCCCTCCTTCCTTTCCCCTTCCTTCCCTGTCGTGGATGGCAGGGAGTCACAGGTGTGTGACAATAATTACACATACACTCGGAGGAAGGAAAAAAAAAAAAAGGAAAAGAAAGAAATAATGTCGTTTCCTCCATTTAATAAGTTTGCAGTAAAATAAGCAGTGAGATGGAGAGAAAAAGGGAGAGCGGCAGAGAGCTCGAATCTTATCGGATACCCCAACCTCTAACTTAATCATATGGCTCTTAAGAGCAGCCTGCCACCAGCTGGGGCTCGGTAATATGCATGCAATATGTGTGTAAAACGATACGCTTTAATTTTGAGCCCACTTTAAGCGGCAACAAAATCTGTTTATATGGGAGACATTTAAAAAGAAGGGAGGGATGGAGGGAGGGGAGGAATGGGAGGATTGGGTTAACTCTCTCCATCTCTCTCTTTCTCTCTCTCTCTCTCTCTCTCTCTCTCTCTCTCTCTCTCTCTCCGAGCCTGACAAAAGCCATCTGTCGGGTGTCAACTACCATCACTGTACACACTGTAACGTATATGAAGAGAGCAAACAGATGACGGCGGGAAAAAGTTCATACTCTCTGTGGAGAGAAAAAACAGGTAGAAGTTGAGGCCCAGTTTACACCACCGTGTTTCAAGTTTTCTTTCAGAAAGGACAACCTTCTGACAACGATGTCCATTTACACAACAACAGCAACAATGCTGTGAACAACAAAGTTTCCATGGTGGCCACTAGTTGGTGCCGTTTGGAATGAAACCACACACACATGCAACAGAACAATCCGCTCTAAACATTAACAATGGGAGTACACAGACACTCGTATTAAGTTGGATTGTTATTACAGTGTTAATACGGAGTGTTATCAAAAAAGGTACACCATGGGAGCCTTTCTAAAAACATTGAGTTTTCAGTTCCTCCAAGCCCCGTTGTCATGTAAACAGAAGCCCAAAATGCAACAAAAGTTTGTGTTTTCATTTGAAAACGTGTAAAACACCACCTTTGTCACAGGTTTCCAGGTTTCTCTGAATAGAAGAGACTCAATTCTACATTCATGAGCACTTTTAAGTAAAACTAGCACGAGCATGAACATTTTCTCAGGGCTATGTCTTTACCCAGCATGCAGCATTCTATACTGTATAAAGACCTAACCACCAGTGGTGTACTGCTCCCTAGAGAAGTGGGTAGACACTCGATTTCTGCCTTGTTTTAAAGTAGCCCAGAAATAGTTTTTTGTTTTTTGTTTTTTCCAGAAACAGTGGTATGTAAGACGACTCTATTTAGTGAAAATCTGTCCACAGTATTTGCTCATTGCGCCATCATCATTTCTGTATAATTTATCGGTCAGCAATATTCACCTCATCTGATTGGCTCGTCAACTCTGAATAGTAGACAGACATTAACCAAACAGATCAGTGAATGCAGTGAGTGCGAGCCAATTAGAGGCAGAACGGGCATCGCTTCTTCATCCGAGGGATAAAAAGCTGAGTGGTGCATCATGGGGGATTATGAAGTGGGCACATGCCATGGTGACTGAAGAATAAGTGGGTTTACCCACATATACCCTGGACTACACCACTGCTACCCAGCATACTTCTATATAAAGTAAACAACCTCCAACGAACTAACCTATAATATTGATTTTATGGCCGATTGACACCAGCAGCAAAACATCTAAACCCTGTAAAATAAATTAGGAGGCCCGACTTAAACCAAACCTCTTTGCTTAGCGTGAGAAAAATCACGATCTTCATGTGATCTTGTAGTTAATAGCATGACTTTTACGTGGAGTGGTGAACCTGGCTTTAACTAGACTTTAAAATTATCTGATGTGTCTTGTCGTGCATAAAGTAACAGATCAAACGCATGTATCTATTTATCCGTCTCTATTCACTATGTTTATTTTAAAGTCTGGACTAATCCACCTGTTGACGAGACTCGATCATGCGGTTTTTGGCTCGTTCCTCGAGTTGATTGACCATGAAGCGTTGAGTTCAGGGGTTTTGCTGAAGTTCTAAACGTCGTCCCGGAGTTGGACTCGCTGTGTGTGCTCAGAGTGAAACACTTTATACCAGACCTGTGGTGGAGAATGACGGCTTACTGTGAAGCTTCCGGTGAACCAGGTTCCATTCTGACACAGTGTTTAGGAAGAGAGGGGCAGGCGTTGAGAACAAGGGCAGTTTGAGGCTTTTGAGGAAGGAAGAGGAGAAAGGAGTGGAGAGGAGAGCCGTGTGCGAACTTCAAAAAAGCCCATGACAGCGGCTGTTGCTGCCGCCGCCGCCGCCGCCAGCCCTGACCACTCCACAGATGCTTTTGTTCCCCAGTCGCTCTCACTTACACCCTCCTCTCCTTCACTCTCCTCCTCCTCCTCCTCCTCCCCCTCCTCCTGCTTTGCGCCCGGTCTCTTTGGTGAGCCAGTGCGAGGGGAGCGGGGGCTATCAAAGCCACCACTGTCTGTTTTCAGACTTCAAAACCCGGGGCCCCGTCCATCCGTCAGCCCCAATCATCATATCTGCAAGGCCCCGGCGGAAAGCCTCGTACACTGGAGGAGAAATATTTGATCTGTCCTCTTTGCAAGGATCAACAGTCACACAAATGACAGGGGTGCAGGAGGAAGGAGGAGGAGGAGGAGGAGGAGGAGGAGGAGGAGGAAGGAAGTGGAAGTGGATGGGGGAATGAATAAGAGGGTGGCGGAAATCAGCACCGGTGTGATGCAGAGAAATGAAGAGTAAAATCTTATAAGTACATCCAACTGAAGTAAAGAATTTGCATTTCAATTAATCGCTGTATTCTTTTTTTTTTTTTTTAACCACAGTGAAAAATAGTTGTAAATTACTCAGCAAGATATGTTATATACTACATACTTAAAGGCCTTTTTCTTCTCTGCGAGGCTTCTGGTTTCATGCCAATCTCCCACACTGTTCAACAAAAGATACGTAGATGTAATTAAACTCCTCTTGTATTCACTTATTAAAAATCAAGAAGCATTTTTTAAGGCCTATAAATATCCCTTGAATTGCACACGTGTATTGATCATTTTGGTTATATTTTCATTGATTCCTTGATCCATTTGAAATTAATTTTTTTTTTTAAAAAAATGCTGAAGACGTCACCTTGTGTCTTGTACTCCTCCAGACTCCAGGCCTGTGAGTGCTATAAGGTCGTGGTTTACTCAGTTTTTTATCCGTGCCCTGAATAACCTAATAGTATCTATCCATGTATCTATCAATCTATCGAGCCATCCATGTGTCTATCTCGCTGTCATATGACGGTTATTTATAGACGTCACTGTGTGTGTCTCTGGCAGACAGCTGGTATAGTTAGCTCTTAAATCCTGTATGTGAGATCAGACTACATAATTACCTATCACATTAAGCTCTTTATGTCCACCAGACTTAGGCCTCTCCCCATCTCTCTCTCTCTCTCTCTCTTTTTCCTCGCTGTCTGTCTACCTGTCTCCCCATCCGTCTCGCACTCCCTCGTCCTCTCTCTATCTCTCTTCGCAGCACACACAGTGGAGCAGCTGGTAGTATTACTGACACAGTGTGTGTGTGTGTGTGTGTGTGTGTGTGTGTGTGTGTGTGTGTGTGTGTGTGTGTGTGTGTGTGTGTGTGTGTGTGTGTGTGTGTGTGTGTGGAGGGCGAGGAAGAAAAAAATCAAATGGGAGAGAAGACGAATATGTGATTTGAAGGAGAGTCTCGGCTCGCATAGATGAGTTACTTCAAAGCAGTTTTGCTTTAATTGACCCCTCCCCACCATGCCGCGCAAACACACACACACACACACACACACACACACACACACACACACACACACACACACACACACACACACACACAGAGAGAGAGAGCAAACTGCAACTTCCCCTAAACACACACATGCGGCAGAGCCTTTGGCATGAATCTGCTCAGACAGACTGCCATCAGCGATGCAGGCATGTCACTCATCACCCCATCACATCCAACAGAATAATCAGCAGGATCTGGTGTCAGGGAGGTGTGTGTGTGTGTGTGTGTGTGTGTGTGTGTGTGTGTGTGTGTGTGTGTGTGTGTGTGTGTGTGTGTGTGTGTGTGTGTGTGTGTGTGTGTGTGTGTGTGTGTGTGTGTGTGTGTGTGTGTGCTCGTGCCAGGCTCGCGAGTCCAAAGGTTCATAAGGTTGAACGTTTCCAAAGCTAATCGGCGTACGTCTTACGTCTTAATACGGAACATAGTGTGATGCAAGATTGCACCGGGGTGGACGCGGATAATCTGCCCGTGTGTGTGTGTGTGTGTGTGTGTGTGTGTGTGTGTGTGTGTGTGTGTGTGTGTGTATGTGTGTGTAGTGGTAACATCAAGAACAAAAGGGATGATCCACACAGATGCTCCGTGTGTGACTGCAGAACTGCACACGGTGACACACACGTCACGCGCTTAGCAAAATGTTTATTATTGGATACACAGTAAGTTTAAAATAAGCCAGAGCGAAAGCCCGCGCTCTGTTTTCCTCTCCAGATTGTTTCCATTGTTTGTGTGTGTGTGTGTGTGTGTGC
The DNA here is from genome assembly GCF_963383615.2 of Lipophrys pholis. Taxonomy (NCBI): domain Eukaryota; kingdom Metazoa; phylum Chordata; class Actinopteri; order Blenniiformes; family Blenniidae; genus Lipophrys; species Lipophrys pholis. The sequence goes on along the minus strand of NC_137636.1, from coordinate 22,428,131 downwards.
GCGCCCCATTTCCAAGCCGATGAATTTATCATGTTTTACTAGAAGCTAAGTTTGGCATTGAATTTCTCAATCCCCCCACCCCCCACAACTCCTTCAAGTTTGATATGAAAAATATATTTCCGGCATGATGTATCTCAACCACTGCTGTGTGGCTTTGAGAGCAGAGCTCCACAAATCCATCACAATGGTTTGGAAGTGTCTGTGTGAGGCCTTGCAGGTTGGTTATCACATCAGAGCTGTGAATTTCACTTTAACAGTTGAGAAAGAGCAAGTTTTTACGAGCCAGGCGACTAAATAAAGAGAGGGAGGTAAAACAAATGTTTATTTTGATAGGAATCAGTGTTTGTGTCTCCAGGGAATCTGTTGAGGATGTCAGGTGAGCCCTGATGGCTGCCACTGTCATTGCTTTCACACAAATTCATTATTTTCTTCTTTGAACGTAGAAATTCGGGGTGTTGCTCGGTGTACGCGATTGTGTGTGTGTGTGTGTGTGTGTGTGTGTGTGTGTGTGTGTGTGTGTGTGTGTGTGTGTGTGTGTGTGTGTGTGTGTGTGTGTGTGTGTGTGTGTGTGTGTGTGTGTGTGTGTGTGTGTGTGTGTGTGTGTGTGTGTGTGTGTGTGTGTGTGTGTGGTAACAGATGTCCACCCAGTGGCTGCTGGGAAGGCACTTCTCATCATGCTAAACGTGTTAAATGACAGTGATGGACAGCAGGTAGTCCTTTTAATAATTCAATATATTTTAATCTCCTCGACCCACCCACCACCACCACCACCCCTTCTACCCCCATACTACTCCTCCGCCTCCTCCTCCTCCTCCTCTTCCTCGCTGTATCTGTCACTCTCTGTCAGAATCGCTACGGATACACCAGGATGTGATTTTGCACATTTGTAGCAAAAAATATTTTTAATGACGCCCGTGTGAAAGGATGCTATACTTCAAGGTCCTGTTCATACGACAACATCATTTTTGCCCTAACCCGTTTCCAGTTTATACGGCTGTGTTTTGACATGGAGACATCAAAAATGCTGCAAACGATGTAGTTATCTTATACGGCCACTAGTAGGTGCTGTTGTTTGTTACGATAAACATTAACAATGGCGAGTACACAGACATTCTTGTGGACAGACAAGCAAGTTGGATTGGTATTTACTATTTAATATGGCCGTGGAGCGCAGCAGCAGCATTTTGGAAAAGTTGAATTTTCCCCTGTCTCCATAGAGACGGAGTCGGAGCGTTTTCGAAAGGTTGTGTTTTTAGTGGCTGCGAGCACCGTTGTGAGACACCCAAACACGCAATGAAAGTTTTGTGTTTTCATTCGAAAACGGTAAACGGTACCTAATTATCATGCCGTTCAAGAGATTGCCTTCAGGTCAGTTGATGATCAATTTTTAAAGAATCTACTGCATATTTATCTTTAATCTGCCCCCTTGTGGTCATAGTAATTATGACAGGGGCAAAGATGATGTCAGAAAATGGAAATATAGTTAATATAGTGATTGTTCGGGTCAATTATTTCTCTGCTAATAACATGTAAACTTATAAAAATCTACATAATGAGCTAACTTGCTAGCTTTGTGAACATTTCACCACAAATACAAGCAATGTCAATCTTTTTGGGGCGCATGTGACCACTTCCTGTAGGGGGCCTCGCACGTGTGTGATTTGAAGCACCGTTGCAAATGAAGCTATTATGTTGTTTTGGAATGAGAATGTGTTGAGGAGGGGTTGAGAAAAAGAGGAAAAAAAAACCCCCAGAAAAAGTAAGTTAGCGGTGGAGAGAATGAGCCACATCCAGCCAGCCACTCAGTCAGCCAGCCAGAGACATAGACATTTCCTCAACACCAGGATGCGGGTAAGTGAGCCTCAACTGACCAGAAATGATTTGCCTCTGTCTGTTAGACACGTAATGGAGTCATTTAACTAGTCAAATTAGGAGCCGGCGAGATGCCGCATGCTTCATTACTGGGTTCCAATGGGCACTGCTCCACATTTACGTCAGAAATGATTTCAGGGCAAATTAATGTTTTTATTGTCCTGTGAAAATAAGGAAAAAAAAACACTCACACACACACACACACACACACACATAGACAACACAGAACATCTTACACATGTATGTCGACATACTTGTGCACACACGGCCCTGAGCTCAAGATGCAATACAATGACACACACACACACACACATACACACACACACACACACACACAGAGGGGCTTGTTTGCACACACACTCCTCTGTCTGTTACACAAGTGCTTATATGCAGATCCACTCACATCTGTCTGCGAGTCGCACATCTAACAGATCAGCACCATCTAGAGGTCGGAGTGGGATACTGTGCCTCGCTCAGCGGCATCTCGGAGCCTCTGCTGAAGGGGAAGCCTCCCCATACGGAGTCACGCCGCACCGCAAACCCTCATTTCCTCCAAGTAGGAGGTGGGCATTTGTTTCCACAAGTGTGCAGTCTGTGGATTGTAAGCAGAGTTTTTTTTGGCATTTGTCAAGTTCTCTGAAAGCAAGAAGTCAGCTGGAGGAGACGGATAGTTAGCAGCGCTGATGATGTGAGTGACAGCTATTTAGCCGAGCACGATCCGGCACTCCCTCTCCTGACCTGTAAATTACAACCAGGTGATGACGGAAATAGGAAATAGAATGTATCCACTGGGGAGAGATCAAAGCCCAAATGTGTGTGTGTGTGGGAGAGGGAGGAGGGGGTGTACATGTAGATCTGCTCCTTGTCGACGGGGAGGTCTGACAACCGGGATTATTGATGAGAGGCAGAACCCCCGTTCGACTGGGAGTGCGACGCGGCGCGGACCTCTGGGATTCCGAGTCCTTGCGGTGTTTACACGGCTCTGAGTGTCTCGCAGGCCACACCGCCGCGCTTCAGTTCTCCCCCCAGTAGAACCTGGGAAACCCGAGCTGGAATTCAACCAGCAACTTTAATCCCTCTTCCTCCTCACACTCAGCCTTTCAAACTCGCCTCAGATCCACGTCTTGAGAGCGTCCGCCACCTTTAATGGTCAGATTGAGCCTGGGTTCACCCGGTGCTCTTTCCTCCGCCTCTCTTCTCCCTCTGCAGGCTTCCCACAGCTGCTCCTGTTCCTGTTATCATAGATTACAGCTGCATTGTTTGAAGTTGACTGACAGCCAGTGATATTTATGCTTATGCACGAGTGTGTATTCCCATTCCTTTGTTTTTGACGAATTGCACATACACACACACGCAAAGATGCACCGGCGTAGTCACACACACAAGCTGTGCAGCCGCACACACACACACACACACACACACACACACACACACACACACACACACACACACACACACACACACACACACACTCTCCGTCAGTCGCTGTTGTTCTTGACATTCTGTCGATATCATTGTGTCCAAAAGCAGCGGCGTGTTTGATGGGGCTCTTGACTGACGCCGGCCGCTCTTTAACGCACACACACACACACACACACACACACACACACACACACACACACACACACACACACACACACACACACACACACACACACACACACACACACACACACACACACACACACACACACACAGAGATGCTTTGTTCCCAGACCACTGCAGTCGTCTCTCTCCCTGCAGTTCTCTCGTACTTGTCGCTCTCTTTAAGACTCCATCGCTGTCCCTCAGAGATAACCGACAGCCCGGACACATTTCACAGGTCTGCTCACACGCAGGAGGAGCAGAAGAAGAAGAAGCAACATGTCAACAAGGCTGCTGCAGCATCACAGGCAAAGACAGGTCCGCTTGTTACAGCGTTTCAATGCAAAAAGTCCACCAAGACTTTTATGCAGGTTTCATCAAATTGAAATGACACTAACAGTTTTTAACCAACATGTCAGACTGAAACTGTCACTTCAGAAACATGAAAGACTAAATATTGTATTTACCCACATGAAACAAGTTCATAATTATATGTAGAAATGGAATTTGAGCATTTCTTGTACACATATTTGAAGCACATAAGATACATTTATGAAACTCTAAACTACAGTAAATATACATTTCCCCAAATCTCTCAAAGTGAGTTGTTGCCGTGAAAAGATATTTGTGGAAATGTTTTAAACGTATTCAATATGTGTGTTGTAGTGATTAAAGTGAGTGCCTCGCAGTGATTGACTTGTAATCGGCACTGAATAAATCACGGCAAATTGAATTGAAGTGACTGAAAGAGACAAAATTCATTCCTCTGATGCACTTTTTTTTTTTACCTTCTTCATATAAAAGGGTCAGTAACGAGATTTATTCAACAGGTTTGTTTGGCTTCAACCTAGTTTAATGTCATTTTGATTGACATTTCAACAATTTTTTTCCCCCCAAAAAACGAATGCAAAATTTGTTAGACATTATCAAACCCATCAGGAAAAAACAGATCTTCTTAAGATGTCAAATATTGAACAGCTGTACATATTATATTCACAGTTCCATCAAGCCACATGGCATTTGAGTCTGGCTGTGATTAAGTAGACTACAAATACAAACTATTTAACTGTAACGTTGCACAGAATTTATCCTGTCTAGTCTCTGTCTAGAAAATATCAAATAATGTGGCCACAAAAGTGTTAGAAATATCCGTGCTCATGAAAACAGTTGAGTCATCATCTGGCTCCAAAATATATTTTTAGTACATTGAAAAAGTATCAATACTATAAATGAAACCATGAAATCCTCCACAAATGCACACATACGTTTATAATTCAGTTCAGTTATAATAACGGTTCGGTTTTGGTGTTCTATTATTCCTGTATCTATTTGTGAATTCCCTCTGAAATACATATGTATATATTTTGTGTTTATTTCACAGTTTAGGCCATAATCATAAATATATTCACGTGCAAAATAATGTTTCAAAAATATTTGCTCTCCACTGATTGTTCCTGCTTTTTGCAACAAATTGCGACGAACTCAAAAGAAACTTTTTTCATCATGTTATTGTGGTTACACCGTCTAATCTTTGTATTTATCTCTATTCTGACTTAATTCATCCATTTGATTGCATTTCTAATTAAATAATTTAAAAACCATGCCGACATGTATTTATATATATGAAACTGAATTTTAAAGGGAAAATGAAAAGTATTTGATCCACGCTGGGGTTTAATTTAGTCACAAACTGAAGAGTTTTATTAGTATAATTGAATTGATTGTGGAAATTAGAAATCAGAGGGACAGACTTCAATTTCTTTGGCTACAAGCAGCATAATACAGTGTCAAATATTCAGATTTTAGACATAAAATCAAACAAGAGAACCTCCACTAAAATAACATATTAGCCATTTTTACATGTTACAAATTCAACTGGAACCACATCAAACATTTCAGACTATTAATGCCATACACTAATAATAGAACTGATTGATTAGTAAGAATATATATATTTTTCACCAGAAGTCTGAACAAAAGGCTGAGGTAAAGAATTAAAATGACCGGGAACAACGTGAACAAACCCCAAATTGATGCAAGAATGAGGTTGTTTTTTTTTTGTGTGTGTTTTCAAATATTTTGCTCTCGCTCACACCGAAATAAGTTATGCGTACAACCTTTTTTAAATCTTCTAATCTGTGCTGTATTTCTTGAAGTATTTATAGCACTTATGTGATTATATTTCTGTCTCTAGACAGTGGAGAGACCTTGATTCCACTTAATCCCACACAAATTCATACATTTTACCGGTAAGTAACAAAAGCAGCAGAAGTGACTTTTGCTTACAAGGCATGTGTAAAGCCTGCGTGTTATTTTTGCATTAAAAAAAAAAAAAAAAGTATTTGTCTTGACGCATTCCTCATTTGCTGGAATGAGACATGCAGATTGATTTCTTCATCCATCTCTGGTCAGTCAGCCTGTCCTCTCTTTCCTCGGCTTATTGAATGAACACAGTCACTTTATAGACACGCGGCCCCGATGCTGCAGTATTGTTTTTGACTCTCTCTGTTATGTATTGATCACTGGGCTCGCCTGTTTATCTGCACCGGGTGGATACTTATAGATAAATGTAAGCGCGCACGCTTTGTCTGGGCAGCACACGTGAATTCAGTTTGAACAAGACGTCATTGTTGCATTGAGAAGTGTGTGTGTGTGTGTGTGTGTGTGTGTGTGTGTGTGTGTGTGTGTGTGTGTGTGTGTGTGTGTGTGTGTGTGTGTGTGTGTGTGTGTGTGTGTGTGTGTGTGTGTGTGTGTGTGTGTGTGTGTGTGTGTGTGTGTGTCGGGACACCCTGATGTCTGACGACTGATTCCTTGTCATTTGATTATTACCCCTCCACTCGACATGGAAGCTCCCCGTTGTTGTCGCATGTTTTTGTGCGTAGTTGAACTACTCAGGCAACGACACTATCGCTAATTATAGCTTTCCACTCGAGCGGTGACACGGAGACATGAGCCCTCGTGTTAACTTCTCTGGAAACTCAGCAGTGTTGTGGGCTTCTTTTCTTCAATATATACACGTTTTCTGCATTGTTTCCCGCCTTGTAATTTCAGTTTGTGTGGACGTGTCCGTCCTTCTTTGTTTGACAGACTACATTAATTACACCGCACGTGCCTCTGTGAAATTTTAAGCTCACATTCAAACAGGATAAGTGGTGAAAGGATGTTATAGGAGGTAATTGAGGCTTCTTAAACAGTAATTTTGTCACTGATTCAAAAAAAAAAAAAAGAGAGATTCTTAGTGTGACTGATGATAATGTTCTCTTTAAAAACGACATAAAATGCCTTAAAATCCTAAATATTATATAAAAATGTGTCATTTCTATTCAGGTTTCATACATAAGAGTCAGTATTCAGTTAAAGTACCTTTATATTTGTACATATTACAGCGTGATTCTGACAGATCTGACATTTGAATAACAATTAAATAAAAATAGAGCTTCAGCGATGACTAAAATACAGCAAAATTAGTGAATTACATGTTCTACAGAACTGTTATAACTTATAAAACCTGTTTTTTTTAACTGCGTGATTGGGCCTGAAAATATACAACCATGAAACTGAAACACAGACACTTTACAAAGTTGATATTTATGCAACTACCTTTACAAAAGTAGAAAAAAGACGGCGTCAAACATATGGCCTGTGTGTCAAAATCAGCCCGGAGGAGGCTCCAATCAGGCCAAACCACCAATTGTAAAAAAATGTCATGGAAAACATTGATTTTTAACGCCTTATTTAAAAGTGGTGGACACAACATGGCACTGAGACCCGAGCCGAGATATCGATGATGCTGCCATGGAAGCGTTCGCCTCAAAGCCATGTGGTCAGGGTGAGTTTGTAAAAACACCCAGAATGCAACAGCTTTGGGACATTTCTCTGTATTTTGCACCAGAAGGTTTCGTTAAAATTGACGTTGTGTTGAGATTGTAGTCATTCACTGTAGTAATTGTTTGGTTTTGTGAAAACATCAACATGTTCATCAGGTATACTCTGCGCCACAACAAAGGAAAACGTTAAAGTTTAATTTTATAGGTTTCTATGGTACTATTTCACCAGTCCGGCCCACTCAAGATGAAATTGTTCTGTATGTGGCCTTTGAACAAAAATGTGTTTGACGCCCCCAGCTTTAAATAGTTTGTGGTTCATTTGACTGTTCCTTTGTCCAAAATGGCTTTAATTACACACAATGTATTTTAACCTGTAAGAACACATACGAGACGGAATAAAAAATAAAAAAAAAGGGCATTTTAGATCCTAATTTTGTCTAATTTCTTTCACAAAGTCGAGGAATGTCTATACATTTATTGTTTAGGTTGGTTTAACATCTTGTCTCATTTTATTCACTAATGTGCACAAACCACTATAAATGACACAAATTTAAAGCAGTTCTCTGTTTGGCATAAAGCCTCTTCATTTTTTTTAAACGTGCATCACTTAAATGTCATTTCAAAATACCTTCAATCAAACATGAGTAGGATTTTAGAATAGGAGGCTGCTGGAATTTGCCCATATTAGCACAATATAACAATAGAAGAAGCGTCATAATTGTAGCACATTATTAACATTATTAACATTTACAACTCAAAGGACCTGGAATAAACCAGGACTTTTCAAAAGTGAAAAGAAGTGACACTTTTGTTAAGTCGATGAGCTTAGGTTGTGGATTTATTGAGCACCTCTTTGCAATTTGCCGCTAAAAAACTTAAATCTCTCCCCAGTTTCCATCAAAAGAACAATCCTTCCCTACGTGCAGTTTTAGAGATCTGTTAGCGCCATTGGCAAGATGCAAAATGTCGTCGAGATGCCAGAAACTGTGCAGCTCATCCTAATTTGTCCTCTGTGATCATTTCACAAGAGTCTTCAGACAAACCGCTACTGCTTCACGTATGTCGCCGTAATGCACGCTGTACATTCGATCAGTCGTGGCCGCACGGCGATGGAGATCCACCGCCCCAGCCGAAGAGGCTTTGAAGATCCCGGTGTTGTTCCGGCGCGCTCGCGCCTTCGATCGAGTCCTGGCTCGGCCGTCCACGCCGTCCAGAAGGCGACTCCGCAGGAAGTTAGCCGGCTCAGCATTCTGGGACGGCTGCCCGGGGGTCCCGGATGACCTCGAGAGTTAAAAGCAAGCAGCGGGAGAGAGAGACGGAGGCATGGAGGAAGCACGGAAAACTGACAGAGAGAGACGGAGAGAGACAGTGGAAGGAGGGAGGGACGGAGGGACGGAGAGAGACAGTGGATAACACCTTGAAATGTGTACATTGAGATAACATCGTGGAAGGCATGAAAACAGACAATCGCACAGAGAGAGGAAACAGATAATGTTCAAGTGCTCTTTTTAACGACATGGCATCCATTGAAGAGCGTGTCATTGGCTGCCCGGCCCTGTCACCTTTGACCAAGCGCAAAAGGATTTTACTCCTCTTTCTCGCGCTCTCTCTCTCTCTCCTTTTTTTTTAATAAGTAGTATAAATCTGAGATAGGGTTGTTAATTAGTTTTGTGAGTGATCTTAACTGAGGAGAAACCTACTTAAAGAGGGTGTTCCACATTATCAAGCATGTCACAGTTCTTGTGCAATACAGGGAGCACGAGAGATCTTTGTGGAGATTATAAAAAGAACGAAGAAGCGTAAAATAGAGCAGTGGTTTGTCGGAGGCATGAAACTCATTGACGGAGCCTTGAACTGTGAAGAAGAGGGTGTAAGCGATGAGTTCAGTCCGATTACGGCCGGCAAAGAGAACGTGTGTGGAGAATCTTCTGATGGCTGGAAGCGGTGCGTCATGCTGCATTTGAGGTACGACCACAAGGCAGCTCAGAGACTTTAACTACGTCTTAAAAGCTCTGCGGTGAGGTTGAGTTGATTACACCTCGGTGTAGCAGTTAGCGCTCTTCAGTCAAAATCCAGACCTTTCACTGGAGTTTGCATGTTCTCCGTGTGCCTGCGTGGGTTTTTAATGGGTGTCCCGGCTTCTTCCGACAATTCAAAGGACGTGCCGTGAGCACGTGATGCTTTCATTCCTTTCTGAAAGAATCTTCAGAAGATTTCAGACTTCTTCGACTAACTTTGACAAACTCAATCGGTTTACAAGTTGATCTGACCTCAATTCTTCAATTAATGCAGATTTTTCCCAGTGTTGTTGGGACACAACGGTTCACGTGAAAGCGCATCGTTTTGGTGTTGCGTTTATTCATGGCAACATTTTGAAAACCATGTCCGTTTACACGGAAGAGAAGAAAATGCTAAAAATGATGTCATTAGCACAATGTTTTGTAATGAATCGCACACACACACTTGCAGCAGAGAACAATCCACTCTAAACATTAACAGTGGGAGATCACGGACATTCTAGTGGGCAGACGACCAAGTTGGATTGTTATTATGGCGACTGTCGACTATAAAACTATCACGTTCCACAAGAATATGGACTGGGAGTCATGACACTCTGGAGGAAACGTTGTTCTTATAGTCCATCATTTTCAGTGGCTCCAGGCACACCGAAAATGCAGCGGGCTTACTCATATTTAAACCTTGAAATATCTCAGATGACCAGTGGTTAAAGACGTTCCAGGTCACCTATTGCTGCTTACATGCCGCAAACATCAAGCGACAGCCAAAAACAGCAGAAGACTTCCGACTCAAAAGAACAAAAATCCTGATTTCATCCACAATGTTGGAACCTCGCAGCTACTTTGTAATTGATTTAGATTTAAGCCATGCTTGTTGTTATGGTGCACATGTGATGTCTTTTGTAACGTTCATTGTTTTTCTAAAACATATGATATATGCCCATAGGACATGCGGCATTACTGCTAATTGGGATTTCCAAATATACCCCACCCCCCCCCCCCCCCCCCCACCCCGGTCGGGGGAAATGGGGGGCTGATATAACAGGTCCATTAAAGACCTTGATGTGTCCACTTACGTTCTTTCTCTGTCGGGTAAACCGAGTCAGAAACTGGCCTTCTTTGAGTGGAAGGCCCGATAAAAGCTGAAAAGCTCCCAAAAAAAATGGGATATAATTGAAGCGGTAATACAAGATGAATGAGCGAGGCAGAGGTTGACAAGACAAAGCGTTGTGTATGTGAGAGGAAGAGAGGGGAGAATTGGAAAAGTCGTCCCTCAGACGGAGCTGCTGAGCGACACGTCAGATCTTTCATTTCCCCTCGTTGGCTTTCCCACAGTCCTCCTCTCCTTGGCCTGATAATGACGCTTAAGAAGGTAATGGTGTAAATGAAAGCTCACCTCCCCAACTCAACTACCCCCTCCCTTCCTCCATTTTTCCTTCTATATGTCCCTCCACCTCACTCTCTCTGGGGAACAAAGAGGCCTTATTATACCTCCCTGTCAGTGTCGCTCTGTGTCTCACCACTGTACAATCACTGTTTTCAGCAGCACTGCCAGCATGGGGTAAATGGAGAGAGAGCGAGGCAGGTAGAGAGAGAGAGAGAGAAAGAGAGAGAGTCTCTCCGGTGCCAGTGTGCAGCGCTAGTTATCGGGAAGTGCTGTTTTAGTCAGCAGCGTTTGGGTTGCCTTTGTGCGCGGCTCCTCTCCTCCTTCGCTGTAATTTATTTGAGGCGCTTCGTTCACACGACACACATCGGGGCGCACGCACACACAGCCCGCACACTCCTTAAGTCTAGAGATATCTTCTTATTGGAGAATCTTTCAATAAATCAATGTGACTTTAAACACATTTCCCAGGCGACGCGGCTGACCTGATAAGAAGTGAACTAATCTCTTTTGAGGCTGCCGGGAGAGCTTTGAACCAAATCTACTGTGCATCTATCACCAAGGTTATTTGTCAATGGCTGCTAATCCCAGGTAAATTTCCCTGCTTTTTTTATATCAGGGTTCTCATGTCTGAAGTTTCTCGGCCTTGGGAAAATAAGAGGCTTGCAGGGGAGGGAGGGGAACAAAAGAAATGTTATGGATTTCAACAGGAAAAACAATGGTTCAGAGAGAGAGAGACGGGGGGGAGTTGGGGGGGTACAGAGAGTCAGGTTTTCTCTTTTTCACATCACAACCAGAGGAGGATTTATCAAAAAATGTGCTGATACAAGATCAATCTTTTCTTTTGGTCACAGTTTATGAATCTGGAGCAAACAGGTCTGAGCAGATGTGTGTTTACAGTAAGAGGACACTTTGACCAGACGCCTTCGATTACAACCCTCTGGTCCTGCAGTTTTACCCCAGTACACTTTTACTGCCTCCAGCTACGGCACGGCTGGTAAGAAACATAGCATTTGGATGTTGTATTACTTTTAAAACCAGCAAAGTTACTCTGACTTTAGTAAAGCTTCAAAGAGAAATAAAGTAAAAAAAAATTTTAAACTCACTCAATCAAACCTTACACAGCATTTTCCATAAAGTTAATGATATTTACACAAAATGAGCTGAAAACTGCAAATTTAAAATAAGGAAAGTTTAAAAAAAACTTTAGGTGTGATTATCAAAATGATTCTCTCATTGAAAAAAATATTTAAAAATACCTTTAAAGATCGAGATAAATTGTAAAAATAACAAATGCAAACTGGTATTAAAACATCAGATTATTTAACATATGAAAATAATTAATACAATGAATTGAAATATACACAATTTGTTGAAAGAAATCACACAATAATATTGCTGATTAATGTGTGTTTATGAATTAAAATCGGGAGGATTACTACACAGGCTGTAGTATTCGTTCAAAGTAGGTGATCACATACAGATGATATATTTTTAAGTACTCATTGTAAACGTGTGACTGTGTGACTGTTTTGTGATATTACCATTAGATGATAAAGCATCGAGATAACTTTTTTACATTTGAAATATAATTTTACTGCTGAAGTGATGATAATAAGGTATGTTGAGAGTAAAACTCCTTTTCCAATGCATGACGTGCCCGCCTAATGATATTTGAGCGATAGAAGTCCGGCCACAGAATGACCTTACGAGATGTAAACACGCTAAAGAAACATTCACTCCAGTCGTTCTGTCAAAGTAACTGTTGCTTCTACTCACTCTCTGCTTTGTTAACAGTAGTGGGAATAGTACAACACCGAGCAGCGTTTAAAGATTGACACCTTTTTCGCTATCGGTGCAGCATTAGCATCCGAGCCGCGTCGTGAGGGTGAACAGTCATGTCCCCCGAGAAACACCAGGTTTGCGTCAGCGTTGAGGATTTCACTTCTCGGGAAAATTACATAAACAAACGGAGGTGACTTGTTCTGAAATAGAGAAAAAAAAACTGTCCGGGGCTCCAGGAGGTGTCGGTAAAGTGTTTTAAGTTGCACTTATATATCCATTTGTTTGGTTTTTTGTAAGAACAAAAACTGGTCAAATGTCGTGTAAAAGTCACAAATGTTCCAAATGAGATAGTTTTCCGAGAGCTTCCACAGTTGGGTTTCCGCACGCTGTGGGCAGCGCCGTGCATCCTGTGGCTGTCATTAATTTAAGTGTTAGTTTGGAAGAAATGGTGAATTTACCAAAACTGCTTGCCTGGCCGATGAAAAGCCGAAAGGAGGCCACCCGGGTGTGATTTGATTACCCCTGGAGTTTGACTCATTTTCCCGGGTGCTGGAATCAACTTTCCGGACACTTTTGATGTTGTGGTACCTCCTCGAGCTCGGGCCAGGTGAAAGCGGCGAGCAGGAAGCATGCGGTCAGGTTCCATCTGAAGAGCACGCACCGTAACGCCATGTGAGAGGGAACCCTTCCCACTGTCCCGCCACGCACCCATCCCCCGATACATAATCGATCCGACACATTATTGTGTGGAAAGGAAACTTCTTTGACTTTTCACCCCCTCCTCTCCTCACCCCCCACTAACGTACCCTCCCCTCCCCCCCCCCCCTCCTGTGAAGATCATGGAAAATCTGTGGCCATATCTGTCATCTGTCACGCTCCCTGATGAAGGGTTTTGATCTCTCACTCTGGTGTTTACGGCCGTTGTCAAGCGGGAAAGAGACGTAGCCGTAAGTGCTTACACCAGCGTGTAAATAGTTTGACGTGTGGCTCCGTAACAAAGTTGCAGGAATAAATAAGGAACCAAACAAACCGCGCCGGATCGCAATTAAGTTGTACGTCCGCGTTATGAAATGTTTGAAGCGGCCGTGATTTCCGTGCACTCATTTCCATTTTGATATCAAAAAAAAGAAGAAGAAGAAGAAGAAGAAGAGGGAAAAAGTACATGCAGCTGCTTTGTTCAGAGTGAGACTCGCTCACTGGCTGTGAGAGAACAAAGGCTAAATACTGTACATCATGAACACACACACACACACACACACATGGTGGAGGACTCTGTGGAATATAATGTGATTGCAGCTCACTTCTTCCATTGTGAGGTCATGGTGCTCAGGTCCAACTGAGACAGGGGGAAAAAAAGAAGACTTTCACATTTTGATGTTCACAGCTTTAGTCAGGAGGCCTTCAACACTGTTTGTAACGTCAGAAGCAGAGCAGGAAACCTGCCTTGTACTCATTCACAACTTAAAGTATATAAGTTATAACAAACCAATGTATATGTAAAACGTGCTTAGGGATAGGAAATAGGGGTATTTTCCTACTTGATTACCAAAAGAAACATTACAGTCTGTGAAATTCAGTATTAAATCATGAAAGAAGGGCTTGTTCACAAAAACTGCGCAATCCAGTCAAAGTTACTCTGAAAAAATCCAGGCACATTTTATTAAAAAAAATTGTTATTTATTGTATATATAGTGTTTTTGTTTTATTTTATTAGTTTTTTAAATTGAGCTTTTGTTTTATTTATTCATAATTGTTATAATTTCTTATTTCTATATAGCTTTTTAAAATTATTTATGTATATATTTTAAAAATATGACATTTTGTTTGTTTTGTTTTTTACTTTATTTTTATTTTAGTTGTTTAGAATTTTTTCAATCTTTTTTCTAAATGTATTTATTTTTTTATTTTTTTTAAACCCAGTCAAATTTATTTTTACTGGATATTTTATTATTAGTTGCTTTTTATTGCCTTTCACATAGCAGGGATCTAATTCAATACACATTTAAAAAAAATTATCTTCATTTAAAGCATATTCATTAGACAAACTATAACGTAAATAAAAAAATGCATTTATTTTGGGATTTTGAGTCAAATTGGTGTATCCAGAGTAAACTTGCACAGAACGACAGATTTGAACTTCCAGTTGTGAGATTAACTACTGCTGCACCGTGCAATGTGCAGTTTTTCTTTTTTGGAAAAAATTCACATCACATATATTTGAAGATATTTAAATATTTTAACAATTCGTCATAGTCATTCTTATGTTGCTTCTTTATATCCTTAAATTAGGATTGTGAAAATTAGAAAATTACTGCAGAATCAGAATAAACAAACTGATTTTTTTTTTGGGGGGTGGGGGGGGGCATCAGCTGGTGGTTTTTTTTTTCGTCCAGTGACAAATCACCATTAGTGTCCATTACAGTCAGAAGACGGAGGAAAGGCCCGAGTGGAGACGACAAGAGTGAAGAAATACAGCAGAAAAAGAGAAATGGAGAGAGTACAAGCGAGGAAGGCAAAATCGAAGGGGGGAGGAAGAGGAGGAGGGGAGTCGGTTGGGGATGGGGGGGGTGGGGGGGGTGATCTTGGAAAGGTTTCGTATATCATAATTATCCCGTTAAGTAACGGCAGAGCGGCCTCCCCGGGGGAATTTGTCTTAAATGGAAGATTTGCAAGGAGAACGGGTCAGAGAGAGAGAGAGAGAGAGAGAGAGAGAGAGAGAGAGAGAGAGAGAGAGAGAGAGAGAGAGAGAGAGAATCGGCTTCTCGTCGGCAGGAAATCCTGTTTACATTTACATAATCATATCAACACTCACTCCTTCTTCTTCATCATCTCTTTCTTACGGCTGCATTTTCAGATGAGGGAGGGCTTCGGGCTGCTGCTCGTCACTGTTTGTTGTTTTTTTCTTATTTCCTTAAAAGCGCTGCCAGCGTTGGCACAAACGCTTCATTTCTTTTTTTTTTTTTTTTTTTTTAAATCTCTTGCCAGCACCTCCAACCTCCTCCCCACGTCCCTGCCTCTCTTGCCTGCTAACGTCCTGTTGAAGTGGGATTTCGGGGACCTTTCGGCCCCCCCTCCCTTGTTTGGCGCGTTAGAATCAGATCATAAATAAGGTATGGCGCGGCCGGCTGTGCGAGCCTTAATTGAGCTCTGCGAAGAGCAGCCAAGCAGATGTTCGTAGCGGCAAACTGTTGAATCATCGGAGAGGACTGAGAGGCAACAGGATGCTTTTTTACACACACCCAGAACCTTCCAAATTTACTCCCGGTTTACCCAAACGGCTTCCCTGGAAACACAATCACCTTTGCTCCGTTTATGACGTTTACAGGGAGCAGGAAGTTCAAACGTCGTCGGGTTGACTGAAAGCGTGAAGAAAAGAAACAAGGGGGTCTTTATTTGGTTTTCAGAGGTGGATAAACGGCGGCTACGTCGTTTACACTGCACGCAATTACAAGTAGGAGTACTCTAAAATCTAAATTAAAGTAGTTTTCACCCCGTTTGTATCCAACTCGCACATCTCTTTCTGTTTCTTCCAGAGTGTCAGAGTGAATTGTTGACCGTCGTGTAATACATGATCACCTAGATCGGGGTGTCAAACATAAGGCCCGAGGGCCAAAACTGGCTCGCAAGAGGCTCTAATCCGGCCAAACCGCCAAGAAGATGAGAAAACTTTAGAATAAAACAATGATTTCTCAAAACATTTCTCAAGAGGAGTGGACAGGACACCACACTGAGACCTGAGCTGAGACACAGGCATGACAGCTCGCAAACTAGCGTTAGCCTCAAAGCCATGCTGTCAGGGCGAGTTTGTAAAAACACCCAGAATGCAACAGCGAGAGGAGTTTTTTGGGTCATTTCACTGTATTTTGCACCAGAAGGTTTCATTAAAATTGACTTTATGTTGAGATTTTATAGTCATTTTCTCTAGTAACTGTTTTTGTGAAAACGTAGACACTGGCATCATATCTACTTTACACAACGACATAGAAAAACTTTTAAATTTAAAGGTTATTATGACTCTATTTTACCAGTCTGACCCACCCAAGATGAAACTGGACTGCATGTGGCCCCTCAGCTAAAATGTGTTTGACACCCCTCTTGCAGGCCAAATGTAAATTAGTCACTTTTAAGTTACTTTTACTCAGATAATGCAGTACAAACCAGGACTGTGCTTTCAGAAAGTTTTACCCGTTTCCACAGAGATGGAATGCAGCATTATTACGTAACATTTACAGCCACTTTACATCTCTTATATCACACTTTGGTCTGCACTGCTTCCTGATTGCTCTCTGTACTACTGCAGCTCTCGCAACTTTTTTTCCTTCTCCTCCTTATATAAACTGAAAACAACTGAACATTTTTGCCTCCTGATTGAAGCTTCATGCAACATCATAGCCTCTTTCTATTTCCACGACTGCTAAATAGTAAGTAAAACATCAACGGAACGAGTCATGAAGCTACTAGTAATTATGGCATAGCATAGTCAAATAGTCCCATTTATTAAAAGTTCACCATGACCTCTGACCTTTGGGAAGGTCCTCCCTACATGACAAAACACCGTGCATTCCTCTTCAGAGTTCAGATACATTAAAGAGCACTCAGTGCTCTTCTCTCTCCTTTTTTTTGTATGATGGCGTTATCCAACAGTGATGATGAATAATGAATTGCAAGTGTAACGATGAAGTCAAACTCAAGATGCTGTGGGAAACAATGGCGGTAAAGAGGTAATCAAGGCCTCGCCTGCTGGAGCTTCAACATATGGCGAGTGGCTGCACCTTGACGCTCCAAATTGATGCACATGTTTGAGTCGTTCACATCTCTCCTCCTCCTCCTCCTCCTTCCCCCGCCGACTCAAACCAGCCGCTCGGCCCTGGGAGAACTTCTCCATCCTCACTTTTCCTAACTACCGTCATTCATTTATCCGGGAGGAGTCCCGGCGTGTTGCGAGGACCCTGGGAGAGCAGCGACGGGCTCTGTGATTGTAAATGATCACCGTGATGGCGGCGTTGCTGAGTTGCTGTTATTTTCCTGTCTGTCAGTCTGTCTCTGTCACATTAATCTCCCCCAGTAGTAATCACACTTCTTTTCATCCGTCTCTCTGTCTCTCTGTCTCTCGTCTTTCTCTTTTTTTTGGCTGTTTAACAAGAGTTCAGCTAATGGAAATATTTGAAATCATCTCTGATAGTTGAAATTCAAGTAAGTGTCTCCTGAAGGAGGACGCTGACTCAGCACTGTCCAGATTTAATGAAAGGCCTGATATTCTGGTTTCACCATTTGACTCAGATTCTCTGCCTTCCTGTCTGAGCGAGCGGCTTTAGCGCGGCGTCTCACTTACTCTTGCCCTATAAATTGCATTTTGCCCCATATAGTATCGTCCTCTTTGCTGCGGTTCCTTCCCTCCTCCCCGTGTGAGCTGTATACGTCCTCCATAGCGCGTCGCGGCGCTGCGGCCCTTTTGTCTGTCCTCCTCTCCTCCCGCAGTCTAACGGAGGGGTTCGGGGACACGTTTTTATTTGCAGGCTCCTTCTTTCCTCCCCATTTCCCATCTGGCTCGGTGCCACACCGAATTAGCAACAAGATATGTCACCGCCACCGAGCCCGGCGCAGGAAATATTGTCCACTTCTGGGAGGGCCGCGGCTCGCAGATTAGTGGCTACAATTAATATAGTTGACTCGGAGGAAGGCCGTCGTCTACTTTCTTATGCGTACGGGAGTCCATTAGCGCTGCACGTCATGTCCAATGCAGCTCCGCACGACGCGTGGTCAGAACGTGAACTTTAGGTCTGCAAGTCCCACCGGAGGCTCAGTAATTAATAACCGCACCGCGCATCACTGTCGACTTCTTCTCCCGTCTCGTATTCAGGACCGAGTCGTCTCACACCAGCGGGAGAGTCAACATGTTCACCTGTAGATGTATTGAACCGTCGCCTGCTGCCCATCAATACATTTATAATACGCTCCTTCATTTAAACACGACGACTGCAAACAGTCGAATTCAGTCCTTCGTCCCGGTTCTGCGATTCATCTGTGTAAATTATTGTTTGTCTGCATGTTGGAGTTTGACAGACGTCCCCCAATTCACACGTTTTATAAGTTCTTTTTGATATTAAACACAAAAAACAAACTCAAACTTCAGAGCTGAACAAACCTGTTGCATAATGCATCCATAATTTTGTACTACTAGTATAATACTGCTATTACAATACCCCTGAAATGCAAGATTTAATGATCCATTCATCTACATTTACAGGGAGAGCATGCAAACGTCTCACAATCGCTGTAGATTTTTAAACACAAAATAACTGAATGTTCCACAGTGACTTTCTATAAAGACTTACCAGGCTTCTTTCTTTTAATTAGAACTGAATGTAATTACAACTTTAATGTTGCGGGCTTCATTTAAGATTCAGACAATTCAAATAGAAAGCTTATAACTAACTTTATATCGACTAGTTTAATATTAGACAAGTGAAAGTCCCCAAAATACACACTGTTTAGGTAAAGAAATGATGATTTACTACTTTTCTATTTCGGATTTGAATGAAACTTTTTTTTTATTTTGGAATGTTTTAAGTGTTGAGATTAAAATCATTTGATAAAATAAACTGTTGTCTAACACAACAAACGGAAGGGGTATAATTGAAGACGCTTCACTGCAGTCAATTTTATTTATGATGTGTTTCGAGAAAGAACAAATAGACAAGCTCCTATCATTTTTTTTTTATTTTTCTTTTTTTTTCGTGAGAGTGTTTGAGATTACTTAATACAATGTATTTATATTCATTATTTTCATTTCATTTTCAATATAATGAAAAGGTGAGGAAAATTACAAAATGATGTCTTGAGCACGTGTGTGACAGGTGAGACTGTTACAGGTTTTATAAAAAGACTTGACAGACCTTTTAAGCTGATGAAGCAAGATTTGAACTCAAGTTAGTGAAGGATATTTTTAAACACGACCCGAATACTGTTAATACGGTCTTATAAACACATGGGGGGACACAGACGTCGAGGTAAATTTAGCTGCAGCTGCGACAAAGTCCAGAAAAGACAAACACGGCCTGTTAGGAAACATTCAGTCCAGCTGATGGCACCAACACAAACATCCAGCAGTGTGGAGAGTCAGGGAAGGATGTCCCAAACAAAAAGCAAAAGAAAGCCTTGAGGGCAGGGGGGGGGGGGGGGGGGTGGGGGGATAGTGACTGTAATGTGTGGAGATGACCTCACCTATTCATGGCCCTGAAACAAAAGCTTCCTTCTCAGAACATAATAATGGACGTCAGTAATGGAGGAAACTCAAGATCTGTGCAAAGTTTCTGCTCAACACACACCAAGTTGTCCTATACAGAGAAGCCGCCCCCAGAGGAGGCAGACAGAACCAGATAAACAGCATTAAACAGCCCTCATTTGTCCTTGATGAATTCAGTGTACATTTACAGTTTGAAGAGTTTCTTTTTTATTTTCTTTTTTATTTTACTCACCGTTCAGATCCCCCCCCCCCCCCCGAACTTTTCGATTGACCGGGAGGGTTTTCAAAGCCCTGCGTGTCACAAGCATTTAAAATGTGGCCTTTTTTTTTTCTCCTCCTCTTGCACATTCCAATGCCATTATGTGACATTGTTGTTGAATAAAAGGACGTATTATGTTGCCGCCCCCACCCTGCAAACCCCCCTCCCCCCCCAACACCACCACCACCCCCACCTCCCCAGTAAAAGGGCAGAAGTGGACCCAGTTTTTTATCTGCTGAACGAATCAATCAGGATTATGTCAGCTGAAAAGAATCACAGACAGCAGTCGCCAGGCGCTCAGTGTGTGAGTGTGTGTGTGTGTGAGTGTGTGTGTGTGTGTGTGTGTGTGTGTGTGTGTGTGTGTGTGTGTGTGTGTGTGTGTGTGTGTGTGTGTGTGTGTGTGTGTGTGTGTGTGTGTGTGTGTGTGTGTGTGTGTGTGTGTGTAAGGGATGAGAAATACTGTGCGATGGAGGAAAGCACTTGTTGGTTATGAACACGCCCGCCTCGGTGACAGAGATGTCATCTGGGGTCTAAAATGCAAGAGGATTTTTTATTTTTTTCTGTTTATGTATTTACCCTCCACATTCCACCCCCCCCCCCCTCTTTCCAGCCCCGACCCCACCCTCTCTCCTCCTCCATGGGAGGATTGGAAGGGCACTAATTATCATTTCAGCTGAAATGATTAGGAGATCAAACAGGGATCGAATGCCATTTCCTTCCATTAATGCCGGGGGTTTAGAGTGCCTGTCATGGCTCGGCGTGTCCTGAGGTCTGTGCAGGGGGAAAAAAAGAACAGAGGATGGAGAAGAGGATGAGGAGTAAAGGGAGTGTGGGTGGGATGGTGCAGTTCAGGGGTCTTAAAAAGCAGAGAGAAAAGCGCTTTGGACAAAAATGTTTTGGGTGAAAACGTTTTGTTTTTGAATTTCCGTTTCTGAAAAGTTCACGTTTAAATGTTCTGAAATGATGTCTGATTCCACATAACAATGTAGTTTTCATGTTGGGCCACTAGTGGGTGCTGTTTGTGCAATGAAACCACAAAGATGCAGCAGAGCAGTACATTCTAAACATTAACAATGGGAGTTGGATTGTCGTTACAACTATAAAACTACCAAGTCCCAGGAGAAGATGGACTGGGAGTCATGACACTCTGGAGGAAACTTTGATCTTACTGTCCATCTACTGAGCATGTGCACAACTACTAGTTACTACGGCCGTGGTGACCAGGACCAGTAACAGCATTTTACCTCGTCTACACGACGGAGTCGGGGCATTTTCACAAAGTCACGTTTTCAGTGGCTCAGAGCACCATTGTTGTGTAAACAGACACTCAAAACGCCACAAGTGTTTTCCATTTTCACTTGAAACCATAGTCCCGTTAGTTTAACGGCCAGTGGATCTTCTGAGGAAAGGCTGAAAGGATCACATTAATTTACTATAAAATCTCACATGTAACTTATTATATTGACTCATTCAATATCACTTTATCATTTCCGTTCATGTTTAGTAGGAGCAGTTTGTAGTCACACTTCAAAACAGGGTTTAACTCGTACATCAAGTTTATTAAAATCACTAGTTAGTTCATGTTAGTTTGCTCATTTTCCAAATAACTTAACTGTAGAAGTGTGTTTGATAACAAATACAAAAACATTGAGCACTACTTTAAAAGTATTCCCAATTCATGTAGCTCCACTTTTGTCCACTAGGCAGCAGCAGCAAGTCAGTTCTGTTCTCAGTCCAGCTGGGACATTGGGTTTATTTGGCATTATGAGACAAGCTGGAATTTAAACAAAATACTGTAGTGCAGGAGTGTCTGGGGATGATATATATCATCATATATATATATATATGAAAGTTATTGTGACAATAGTCTGAGATCAAATGGTGCTTATACTGTATGTGGCCTCTGCTCTCGTAACTCACTGCACCATCTGGTGGTACAAAGTGGAACTGCAAGGCAACACAAAGTAGTAGTAGTATTCAGGTTGCTGCTGCAACATATTAAACTGATATCATTGAAAATATGTTATATTACTGTTAATTCTTCACAATATATTGGCTATTTAGGGATTTTTCTTTGAAAATTGCGCCTTTAAACACAAATCATCAAAAAGGACTCGGCAGGTCTCGCAGTCCATTACACTGCAAACGTGTCACCTCAACCTTAATCACATTTTCCCGTTGATATTCAATTCCACAAGTTTGGGATTGGATGCAAAAAAGAAGAAAAAAAAAAAAAAAAAAAAACAGCATGAAGAAGAGGCAACAAATCAGCAGCTAACAAAGTTGAGCATTTCCATTAGAGGATCAGAGAGGCTGGAGGTAGATATCCGGAGGATTACTGCCAAGCAGGGAAGCAAAAGGAGGCAAAAGAGAAAAAAAGAGAAAGGAAGAAATGGCGACTGCAGATGAGGTTGTGATTGTTTCTGCGCGTCAGATGAGAGAAATGTCAAAGAGAATGTGAGAGATGACCTCTGCGTTCATCGCCCATTAATGACCCCGCAGCTCCCAGCTTCATTTTCCCCTCTCATCAAAAACATTAAAAAAAACATTTCCTCCTGTCTCCAATAGTCATTTCCCCCCGCATTGTATTTATGTATTGAAAAAAAAAAAAAAAGGTAATAGATCAAGCACATTCCATTATTCTCTTATAAGATCATTAGCAAATATAATTAGATATGAAAGAAAGTAATTTGGAGAGAAGAGGAGAGAAAAGCGCTATCAGGCAGAGAAGACAGATTGTAGCATCAGAGTGTTTGGGCTTAAATTGCTCAGCGGAGGTATTATCAAGCCGGCAATCTTTTAGCCTCAGAAATAGTTTTGGAGACAGACAGCGAAAGATAGAAAGAGGCCACTCACATTCACTTCATTGTGTTTCCCCCCCTGCTTCACCACAATCACTCTTCCATTTCTCTGTCTCCTCCTCTGGATCCCTCCATCCTGTCACCCCAATAACTAAAAAAAAAACAACGAGTTTCTCAAAAAGGATAAACACACATTATCGCGGGAAACAGCAAACTGGTAGCCTGTTTTTGTATTATATTGGCTTCTTTTAAAAACACACACAAATTGATACCTTGACGTTCTTGAGGAACCTTTTTTTTGTCCCCACACACACACACACACACACAGACACACACACACACACACACACACACACACACACACACACACACACACACACACACACACACACACACACACACACACACACACACACACACACACACACACTTCTCCACCCGCACACGGGAGTTTTCGTCACTCTTTGTTGCACCTTAACACCCTCCCCTGTTTGTCTAATAAGGATCTGAGCCCAAAGCAGACTGAGAGCACAACAATCCTGCTGCGTCTCACCACAAATTTGCTTTTTTTTTTCCTCCCCCCTTTTCCCTCCCTCACCCTCTTCTTCTTCTTCTTCTTCTTCTTCTTCTTCTTCTTCTTCTTCTTCTTCTTCTTCTTCTTCTTCTTCTTCTTCTTCTTCTTCTTCTTCTTCTGCTTTAGTAGTGCTTTGAGGGAATCGGGGAAGGGGGGTGAAGTAGAGGAGGAGTGCGCAGCATGGATGTGGATTTTTCTAGTCTTTTGTGCGAATCACAGGGAATGGTAACTATAAACATCCTGTATTCATTAAAACCATCTAAAAATACAATTTTTGGAGGGAGGGGGTGGGTGGGGAGGGGTGGGTTGGGGTGTGTGGGGTGGGGGGGTGGGGGGTGTTTGCGCGCTGACTTCCTCCCTGCTCCTCCTCGGTGTATACAAGCGGGGCTGTGTTATGCCTGGTGCCGCTCATATTTACATATTTATAAATACTGGGCTGTACAATGAGACGAGGATGTGCCAAGAACAACAGTTTTCTGCATGGCGGAGGGGCCCGGACGCCTGCGACGGCGAACAAAGACGGAGCCACAGACACCTTCTAAGGGCACGCAGCCCCCCCCCCCGTAGCACTACATCCATGCAATGTAAAAGCTACTCTCCCTGAGTTTGGTCAACGTTTCCCCCCTTTTCTGCTTCTGTTTTTTTTTTTTTACCACAGGAAGAGGAAAAATGACAGTGAAACTCATTTGATTGACTCTAAACTCTGAATGAATTGTGGATTTCCTGTCCATGACAACATGAGGCCCGTGGGCCAAAACCGGCCCGCAAGAGGCTCCAATCGGGCCAAACCACCAAGAAAATGACAAATATTTGAAAGAAAACATAGATATCGCTGAGATATCAGTGATGCTGCCATGATGAAGATAACAAACGAGCATTAGCCTCAAAGCCATGCTGCAAGGGGGAGTTTGTAAAAACACCCAGCATGCAACAGTGAAAGGAGAAGTTTTCTGGATATGTCACTGTATTTTCATTGAAATTGGCTTCATGTTGAATTTTTTGTTGTTTTTGGTCGTAATTGTTTGGTTTTTTGGTGAAAATATAGACAATTTCATTATGTATAAGTGCGTCACAACAAAGAAAAACTTAAAAGTTTACATTTAAATTGTGGCACTATTTTTGCTGGTCCGGCCCACCCCAGAGGAACCTGAGCTGGTGACACTGAACTGCAGTATGTTTGACACCCCTGCTTTAGAGGCAAGAAAGCTCCTGAGTCACATATATTATAGTGTTCTTTCCCTCTGGGATTAGTAAAGTATTTCTATTCTATTCTATTCTATTCTATTCTATTCTATTCTATTCACCTACATTTATTTCAAGCTTCTTCCTCATTCCTCCAGAAATCCCACCTTTGCTCTTCACATTTCCAGTCCAGGGTCGCGACCCCCCCCCCCCCCCCCCCCCCCCCCCCCCCCCCCCCCCGGGTCATTCTGTAGCCGTTTCTGCCTCCGTCACAATGAAGGTGTTGTAGAATTTTAGGATTCTGGCGCCGAGCTCTGGCAGTACGCTCTGTTGATGAGCCCGAGTAACAGGAACAGTGTTTTAACAAAGCTGTTAGCACCACAAACAGAACTCCACTGAGGGAGAGAGAGAGAGAGAGAGAGAGAGAGAGAGAGAGAGAGAGAGAGAGAGAGAGCAGACACATGGAGGAGGCGTTAGGTCAGGTCTACAGAATATTACGTATGAGCAAAGAACGCTTATTTCAGAACAACGTAGTAGAAATATGAAGACCCATTTTTGATAGAGATCTGATTCAACAGTTCATGTGAATGTGCGTACTGTAAACTGTCCCCCTTCCCTAATGGTCGGGGGGAAAAAAGGGAATAAATCAGTAAGGAAACTGAATCCAGACGATCTTTAACATCAGGTAAAGCCCCGATGGTTTTTCCAGGTGATCCTTCTGAGACGGCGCTTGTGCTTTTCCACGCACGGCATTCCCACGGCGCTCTGGTAGACATGCTCCGAGCGCCGGGCTCCGCCATTGTCCCGTCCTCCTCCCCCAGTTCTCCATTCTGTTAAGCATGACACATGTATTAACAGTGGATGGATCCCGGAGCTGTGTGTCCTCGCGCCATATGCCACAGTATCTCCTGCCTCCTGCCGCCTCGCGTCCGTCCACAAGAGGGCAGAGCCTCCGAGAGGCCACTCGGACGTGAGCCGTGGATCAGAGCGGCGCCACTTCCTCGGGTTAGATATGATGCAATAACAGTCAAAATCAAACTCCGTTGATTTGTATCTGAGCCTCATGTATGCGCGCCACATCCTCCCCCAAGACGGGCACAATCTTTGAAGGAAACAAACAGATAAGCCTTGCATTCATGTGATAAATGAATGCCAGGCAGGTTTTTTTTTCTCTGTCTGTGAGGTGCATCTGCCATCTACCCGAATGGGAAATTAAAAACTGCGAGGGGAAGTTATGCTAAATCTATAAAGTTGGCCGGGAAATCTCTCCGCTTTTCGCAGCGGCAGTTGTTCGGGGAGAGGGAGCGCCGTGCTTAAATAATAACATTCCAGGTGGCTTAGTTAATGAACAGTGAAAATCAAATATGGGGCCTAATCTGGAGCTCGTTACAGGAAGTTTCCTTACAGGGAAGTCAAAGGCAGGAAGTGCCCTTGGGGAGAGACTAAACACTTTTTGAAGCTTCAAAACAAGGAAACTTCATTTAGGTTTTTCATTGTGGGGGGGTGGCGTGGGCCTTTTGTTGTTCTTTTTTAATTATTATTTTTAAATAAGACAAATCCTGAAACCTGATATAAATACTTGTAGGAGTGTTTAGGTGAAACTTGCTGTAAGTGAATGTCCATCATATTACAGGAAACTTGGTGTAAATACATATGGAGGCTTCTTCACACACGACGATTATTTACTGTCCTAGATTGCCATCTACTGGTGGAAGTTGGTAGTGGACTCATCCTGCTCAATGGGGAATCATCTGCAAGTACAGGCTTTAATATTTGATATTAAACCAGGAGTAAAGGGGCAAGTTAAGAGCCGTATCGATCAATAATTAGTGGCTTTAAGTTATATTACATTTAACAGTTAATGTTGGAGTAAAAGTCCACGTAACAGATGTCAAAATGTAATGACTGATACTGAAATGTTACAGGTGCATTGGATATTATTGAAAATAAATAAATAGTTAAAAATCATAATTGAAACATATATAGTTCAACGTTTTGGAAGTAAATGGTATGTAAATCACTTGAAACTCGAGTATGAGCACCAACACTGTGACACAAGCGCCCTCTTGTGGTGAGACAGTCATCAATATTTACTGAAAAATAAGTCAATTTGTAAACATGTATACATTACATATACAGTACATTCAATACATTCGAACAAGGCAAATAAGGAAAGGCATAAAAAGACGAAGAACGTGAAAACTTGATTAAGATAAAGGTAATAAAATAAGCCAAATCTATTGTTTATTGGAAATCCTAACAGATAATGATGTTTTACGTCCTGATTTAAAAGACGCGTCAGCATTGAGTTTGTTCCACAGGCGAAGAGCGTAGGAACTAAAAGCTGCTTCACGTTGTTTCTTCTGACTCTGAAACACTTGGTAAACTTCTTCCCGAGGACCTCAGAGGTCTGGATGTTTCATAGTCCACAAGAAAATCTGAGATGTTGGCTGTAGCGGGAAAAATGATTATTTCTCATATTCCAAGTAAACCTGTCGACTTTTTGAAGCGTTAATAGCTAATTAGGTGAGCTTTCACTATTTCATGGTCGTCACAGTGGTGCCTGGAGAGCTATACATTTTCCCGGGTGATGGACACTGGAGACCAGAGGTGTCAAACCCATTTTTAGTTCAGTGGCCACTTCCAGCTCAGTTTCAACTTGAGTGGCAGAGTAGAGCCAAAATAACCTAGAAACTGAAACTTGAAAGTTTTTCTTTGTTGTGATGTCATGAGAATGTCTATATTTTCATCTCATCCCAACAACATCAGACAAACTGGTTTATTTCATTTGACTTTACTGGGAATAAGTGGAATATATCGACCAGAGAGTCGATATATATGTATCGCTCCTCCTGCAAATACAGTGAATATAAGTAAACAGCACGTACATATCTGAGTGTACTTCCCGTGTGCAATGTGGGAAATTACAAAACTTACGTCGTACATGTGTCACTTTCCCAACGTCCCCCAATATCATTACAACATAAAAGTAGGTTTGTAATTATGCCTCAGTATCTCCGCACCCATCTGAAGAGAGCGATACGCGGCGTTAAGAGAGGACCCCCCCCCCCCCCCCAGGAGTTATTATTACCCAGAGATGTTTTATCATGTTATTAGCTCTTTATTCCTCCTCTGTTATGCCGCCACTTCCCTTTCATTTCCAGACGCAGCTCGAACAGAGTCGGTCCTCCGTGTTTTAATTTGACTCTGTCAGATTCATAACGCCACTTTAAAAGAACATGACATGCAAATGTGCTCCTCCGATGTGTGTGTTTTTATTTAATTCTATTATTGCAGAGTCGTTCTGGAAGATGTTGCAGAGGGAAGGAGAGCGCAGGGAAACAGAGGGCGGGTGGTGTTATTTAGCGGTGGGACGTCGCCACGGCGACTGGAGTTCTTACTGTCTCTCACTTTGAACTTCTTTTAGAACGACTGGCAGGAGTGAATGTAGTTATAAAAAGTTTAATTCAGAACAAATCTCATCAAATATGTTGAATAAAAACATTTATTTCCACTGCAATAGTGAGTTTTTTTTTTACTCACTTTGTGTTTTCGAATAAACTCTAAACTTTTGAATTAAGGAACCGTTTTTCTGTTAGTGCTGGTTTTTCTCTTGAGTCTCTAAAATGGAGCGTATATTATGTAATATTACAATCTCGGGGACAGTTTAAATGTTCAAATGTGAAATTTTGCACGTTGACGTACACAAAACGTTGGGAAACATCTTGATGGTGTTTTCTCATTGAAGAAAATGGTGAACTAGAGAGCGAAAGCAGGACATGGGAGGAAGACAAAGAACGAGCGAGGACATTAAACTGAATAATAAATGGGAGCGAAGTGTCAACATCGGCCGTGAAACTGAACCAAAACGCAATCAGTACTTTGAATGACAATTCCACATCGACGTTCTTCTCCGCTGCTTTTTCCAAACATCTGGCTCCACTTTAAGAAGTTACCGTGACTCTCCTCGGGAATTTAAACCCGTAAGATTTCCCTTTAATACATTTAAATACAATAGAATCTGCTTGAAAGTGAAAATTATACAAAGTGTCCTTAAGGGAATCTGTTTTTTTGCTGGATTTTCTGTTTATGATTAACTCCCACAATGCAACAGCTATAGGAGCAGGGTTTTTTTGGGACATTTTACAAGAAGTTTTAAATAATGTTCGCTTCATGTTGAGGTTGTTGTCATTTTCGGGACTCATTCTTTGGTTTTGTGGAAATAGCGGCATTTTCCATCTCCTTTACTCACCACAAAACAAACTTTACAGTTACATTTAAAGGTTATATGGTTCTATTTTACTGGTCCGGTCCACTCAGTTCACTCCTAACATGATGACGGAGGGAGTTAACAGGCAGTCACTGCTCACGTGTGTGATGGGCGCAGCTTTGCTGATCTTTTATAAACATCTCCGGGGTAAAAAAAAACCAACCTAAGTTGACTTCAGTGGACGTTCTGAGCGAAGGCAAGTGGACGAGGTGGCTCGATCAGGCTGAGTGAACTCATCCAGATACTGACTCCATATTGTGCTCTAACTTATTGACTAACAGCCTTTCTTCCCCTCACACTGCTTTTTAAAAGACCACAGAGCCCAAATATCTGACTTGGAAAGCCAGAATCCTCACAGACACACACTCATATCAACACACACACACACACACACACAAGCAGGAGCCTTTAAAGTGAAAGTAATAGATTCCTACATGTAATTAAAGTTAGTGACTGATGGTGACACGCTGTCACCCGATCTAACTCATCCAACTGATCATAATGCAATGCTCAGTGTGTGTGTGTGTGTGTGTGAGTGTGTGTGTCGGTGCTAATCTGCCTCTTGTTCTCTCATTGGCCGTAGTGCATCTGTGGGTAGGCGAGGAGGACCAGCCCATGGCCCATGACCCCGCGTTGACCCACGACCCCAGCCACCTTAACATCGACCTTAACAGCCACGCTAACAACCATAACGTAGGCGACAGCGAGGCAGAGTGATGAGGATGGAGGATGGAGGATGGAGGAGGAGGAGGAGGAGGATGAAGGTTAAATGAAGGATTACACTATAACAAAGACTTTATTTAAGATGAAAAAACAAAACACATACTACCATCAGAGAAGAGAAGTGCGAGCTGAGAGCCCGCGCCTGTTTTTTGAGGGGATGGATTTGCAGGATGGACCTAATGACTTTTGCAAAGCATCCTGGGACACTAAAAGTTTTTTTTTTTTTTTTTCCTGTTTCGTCTCCTGTGGTCTGAACCCCCACCCCCACCCCCACCCGCACCCCCACCCCCTTGTCTTTGTTCTCCTACACACTCTCTCCTCCTCTTTTGTTTTGATGAAACTACCTGTCTGATTAGCACTTCTTCTTCTTCCCCCTGCGATTTCTGATACATTCCTTCATCTAGAAAGTCTTTTTTGTTCCTCCTTTGAACTAGTGCTTAACTTATATGCTTTTCTCTCCTGTCATGATGAAGAATATAGCTCTTTTACATGTCCACAGGTTGTATTGTAGAATGTATTCTACTCTGCGGGATGGGGGGGGGGGGCAGGGGGGGTAGGAGCTCACCTTTTACCAGAAACCAAGCACATTCCTGTCAGACCCACACACACACACACACACACACACACACACACACACACACACACACACACGCACACACATAGACGACCCGGTTGAAGCCCCCTCGCCATGCACACCACAGATCAAACAGAAGGCAGACGGTTCAATAACCTGCAACCTGCTGGTAAACTCTTCTGAACGATGAGATCTTCCCTCCCGGCGGGTTTCTTGATGGCGGGGGCGCCAACGCGTTCAAACTGACACCCTACACTACACTATATATATACATATAAATATATCTATGTCTTTTTGTTCTTGTACTGTATTATTATCTGAGACAGCACCCATAGATGCTTAATGTCTATAGAGAGCTATATGATAGCTGGGAAAAAAAAAAAGAACAAAAAAAAGAGTTTAAAACAAAAAAAAAAAGTGACAGCAAAAAGTTCGAAAGCATTTGTGATGAGGAAAAAAAAGCAAAAAACAAAAACAAAAAAAAAGGTAGTTTACACACGACGGATGGCAGGCTTTCTCCAGTTATGAAGAGGAGAATTAAAAAAAAAATGAATAAAAGAATCTCTGAATCAATACATTTTTTTTTTAAAAGAAAGGGGGAAAACTTTCTTTCTTTCTTTTTTAAAACCCCCTTTTTTCCCTCCATCTCTCCCACCTCGACCTCAAGGACTCTCTAGTGTTGCAAATGTTTGTAAAATACTGCCACCGATCATTGTTGCACAGTGTTACTGACTACTGAAAAATGGTTTGTTGTATTTACTTTAAGACGAGAGAAGAAGAAGAAGAAAAGAAAAAAAAAACAACAAAACTGGAAAAAAGACATATTGTGTATAGCCTTAGATACAAGTCATCTGTTATTGCTTCTACAAAAGCTTTGTAGCCGTGCTAGACCGTAGAACGTAGGGTTGATTTCATTTCTCTTTTTCTTTTTCATTTTTATATGTACTGTACATTAACTGCCTTGTCCATTTACCGATCGGGAAAAAAAAAAAAAGAAAAGAGGAAAAAGATGACAATCGTCTCCTGTGCTGCAGACATATCCCCCAACCCTCCCCCCTCCCCCGACGTATATACAGAATCCATTATGCATAGAGGGACTTCTCCTTTCTTCTTCCTTTCATTTGTTTTGGATTCCCAGAAGTATTTTGCACTGTGATAGTATTATAAATCCAACCTATACAGTACAAAACTAGCTAACTAACTAAAAATGAAGGTGTGTGTCTGTGCGTCCCTTGACATTGTGAAATGTTTCTACGTCATCTTTTGTGAACCCAGAGAAAAAGTCTAATGCGGTATGTACAGTCCAAATATTATACTACTACTCCTTTTTTTTTTTTTTTTTTTAGTTTGATCAACCTCTATAATGTATGTGGCTTTGACAAACTGTTACTCAGATTTGTTTTTGGTAATAATCCCCATTACTCAAATCCCAATGTGAGATTTCTCTCTCTCTCTCTCTCTCTCTCTCTTTCTTTTATTTTTTTTTAAATAAAGCCTCCGATTGTTTCACCCATTTGGTTTGTTTAGACTGCTACCAGCCATTGTTTCCAGGAAAAGAGGGGATGCCACGTTAAAAAAAAAAAAAGTCAAACTTGTGAAAAGTGAGAGGTAACAGTTTAAGTAAGGGGGGGTGTTTGGAAACGGGGTCCGTGCAAACCGATTTGATGTATTCCTGCTTGGAGGCCCTTTGACCTCTGACCCCGCGGGGCGTAAAGGATGAGAGACGACGCGTCTCCCTCTGAACCAGCTATAATGATCATTCCACTCCACATAATATGTACAAAACCTGTCTTGTGAGCTGAAACACTCTTTATGTTTTGCTGTATCCTCATGGCAGATGCTTCGTTTTGTAACTACTGAACTGTACTTATAATAAAAATAAAATGTATTCAAACTAAAAAAAAAACAAAAAAAAACATGGATTGTCACAGAGCAACAGCTTGTTTCATGTTCACTTTGTTTTGACTTCCTTTCTAGATCGGATTCTGTGTGTGTGTGTGTGTGTGTGTGTGTGTGTGTGCGTGCGTGCGTGCGTGCGTGCGTGCGTGACAATCCACATAATTTCTGGGTCTGCAACTTGCAGCTTTGCTAGAATTTTTATTTTACATGCTCACCTCACTATTTGTCAGCAATGATCCAGTCTCCTGTTGGGAGCAGCTGAAGAAGCCAACAAAACGACCAGAACTGCTAAAGAAGATGGATCATGGAGATGAAGCGACTCCAAATAAAATAATACAGGAAAAACAACTAGAATGGATAAAATCGCTCAAAAAAATACTAAAACTGCTCGTATAGATAAAAGTGATGTCACCATTAGGAAGTGCACAGCCGCCGTAAACAGCTAAACTAGTCGAGTTGCATAAAATGGCTTAAATAGTTTCAATTAAAAGCCATGCAAAAGTGGAAAATGGGCTAAAAATGGCTTCAAAAGTAAAAATAAAAAAATCCAGGAAAATGTAACTTGTTGTTTTTTTAGATGTTCTGTTTTTTCTTCATTTCTTAAAGTTGGTGGAAAATTGCCAAAAATGGTTCTTTTGGTCATAAAGGTTACAGAACCCTGGCATTCTGAAACAACACGTTATGTAGTGTATTTTCAGAAAACAGGAAAGCACCACGTCGTGCTCGACATCGTGAAGCCGGTTTTTTTTTTAACACGTTTGATCCCATTTAAAGATTTTTTTTTAATAAATGAATGCAATTGTGATGTGATGATACTCAACCTCACACTTTCTCACTGATATTATTTTTATATAATTGTGTAAATATCATGTTTCTGTGTTTATAACAATTTTAGGACGTAAGCAGGAGAAATTAAGTCATGAAAAAGCCTTTACCTGACAATAAAAACAATGAATTTAGAAATATTTCAATAAACAGTTTGATGGGATCTATTTCTCACCAGGGTTCATATAATTTAAAAATGTACTCTCCACAAGATGAGCTGGGCATGAGAATATAATCTGAATGCTGCAGCGTACACTCGGATTGAAAGAATCCAGCATGCAGTGTCATAATCTCCTACATCAGGCACTGAGAGGTTGTAAGTACTAAACTGAGCGTCATCTGAGACGTTCAAAGCTCAATTTTCTCTGGAAATTCTTCAGAAGAAGCAACTTTCTCAACGTTTATCACCGATTTTCAATCATGTTGTGTCAGTGGAGAAAACTCACCATGAAAAAGACACGAGTTACCAAACATAGTCACTTGCTCCGTAAAGGGTCAAGTTATCAAGTTTTATAGAATTTGGAGAGGAAATCAACAACCAAGGCAAAGTTTAAACGATTTAGTTTCTAGGAAGTGTGTAAACTTGGAAGATTTCAGCAAAAAAAAAAAAAAAGAAAAGGTCTAATTTTGAAGTTTGGTTAGCGACAGTGGGATTCGAAGGAGTCCCCCCCAAAAACAGTAACAGGAGGAGGATATGGACGCAGTCGTGGCTCAGAGAGAAAAAACTACTTGGGATGTTAATGTGGCAAAGGGAGCTTGAAGTCAGTACTGCGTTACCATCTACTAGCATTTTAGCATTTCCTGCTCTTGTCTTTCATTTCCCAATAAAACACCCCCCCATGTAAACAATGCAAACAGGCAGCAGCAGCCGCAGCCGCAGCCGCAGCCGCAGCTACGATCGGCACAAATACCTGTCATTGTCTAATATCGATCACAGGCTTAAGACCACAACATCGGACGTCCATGACGTGGCTCACAGTGCAGCGTACGACCACCAATCAGAACCACGACCAAAGATTTCAAAAGGATTCTTCCATGTTTGCATTGTTGGTCTGTGACGGATGAAAACCACAGATTGTGTCGGAGGCTTCAGCAGAGCCCTGAAAAAACAGAGTGTGACAACACCTTCAAAATACAAGTAGAAGCAGATCTCAAGTTTGAAACCATTTGTGTAAACAATAACTTTCCCCCTCATTATTAACGCCATTAAAGTGAAATGTACACGTGAAACATTGGGAGTGTGTTCACAGGAGTTAGCGTTCGCGCCACACAGGAACGAGAGGGTTAAAATGAATCTCATCCAAACTGCACCAAGATGTGTTTGACTAAGTCGGCGTGTCCGGCGTTCTGTTGATGTGAACGTAAATAGCAGCTCCTCCATCACAACAGTGAGACTGAGTTGTGTGTGACTTCCTGTCCACCTCAGAACTCCAGTGTGAATCATCCGCTCCAGCGGACTCAGAGCTTTTCAAGAGGAAGACATATGTCACGCTTTCACCACTGACCGACCCCCCCTTTGCCGTCTGAAACCCGATCTGCCCTGCATCCGTGAGCGGCTGTATTTGTGGTAACCTTTAACGGCGGGGACCCCCCCCGAACGTGGCCGAGGCTGCCGGGAGGCTGCCCAGGTCAACGCCTGACTAATTTTTAAATGGATCAGTGGCACCAGATGTGTTTCCAATAAAACTCACATCTGGGGAAAGTAACTGTTTGACTTGTTTGGATCCAAGCACACACACACACACTCACACACACACACACACACACACACACACACACACACACACACACACACGCACACACACACGCACACGCACACGCACACGCACACGCACACACACACGCACACGCACGCACACTCACACACACACACACACACACACACGCACACGCACACGCACACACATAATGATGTTTGAGTTTGGATATGAGACAGAACAGGACCCATCAGGTTGTTTCTCCATATCTGTGTGTGTGTGTGTGTGTGTGCGTGTGCGTGTGTGTGTGTGTGTGGGGGGGGGGGGGGGGGTAATGGCTATGTTGAGGGTGTGCAGCAGTTGTGCAGCAGAGTCAGTAGTGCGTCGGGCCGGTCACCGGGCAGATGGTGACCTGCAGATGAACCTTCTCTCTGCTTTGTTCACTGCCTCTAATTTGTCCTCCACATCACATTGTCCTCTGTGCCGCTGCAGCTCTGCTCTGTGGACACGAGAGGGCGCAGTAGACCAGCTGTTGGTGCAGAGCTTCGCGCCTCCCACTGCAGAGGGAAGCAGCCCCCTGATATCACACCCACCTCTTAGCTGAGACACAAATAATTCCGTTTTTTAAAAAAAAAAAATTATTATTATTTAAAGTATCTCTGTTCCTCACATGTATACTCAATATTTATTTTGCACTACAGAGGGTTAAAGATTCAGTATTCATTTGTGGGATTTGAGGTTCATTCAATAATTGTTTTTGTGGGTACATCATTTTACGTTTTTCTCCACATTATGTATGACTTTTCTAGAAAGAATCAGACTTTGTAGTGTCTGCAGTTAAAGTTAAGACGATATTTATTCATTTCTTTCCACCAACATAATCCCATCTCTTCATTCCATTTATACCTTTTTGTGTTAAAATAATAAAAAATAAAAACTTGCAGCAGTGAAGTTTAGATTACAATTAACTCATATATGAAATACTTTTTGCTTGTAATTACCACAAAGTAAATAACAACAATGGCAATAGTTTTTATTATACTTTACAAAAAAAAGCTAATCTGTTCTCATAAGCTCATAAAATTAAATGAAATCTGTGTTAATCAACTTGCCCACTATTCACTCATTTGATATAAATCATTTAAATGCGAAAATCTCTTTTGTCTTTTTATTTGATGAATTTCTTCCTGCAGGCTGTGAATTCTGGTTCCCAGAACATCTGTGCCACTTTTTGTAAAAAACTGTTCGTAGACACGGTTCTGTATCTTCTACCTCTAAACACACGGCGAGGCCCGGAGGCCCGGATCTGTACTGTACTTTAAGGTCGTTGCTCTGAAACAAACACTCAGCACCTGTCTGTGTGTGTGTGTGTGTGTGTGTGTGTGTGTGTGTGTGTGTGTGTGTGTGTGTGTGTGTGTGTGTGTGTGTGTGTGTGTGTGTGTGTGTGTGTGTGTGTGTGGATGGTGAGTCTGTGACCACGAAGAGCGAGGAAGACGATGGGCTGAGATTCCAGCTTTAATGAATGTCGTTGCCTGAACATGAGGAACTGTTAGAAACCTTTTGGTTCCCATCAGGCAGAATAATCAATCAATAAAACATTGAGAAGGTTTTTATTCTTTAAACTTCATTTATAAACCACAATGAATGCCACTGCTGTTATATCGATCTATATTCTATTATTTTAATCTCACTCTTTTGATTTTGACTTCTTTTTTTTTCTTTATTTGAGACGTCAAATATTTCTAACTTAGAAATAATATTAGCCAATTGAAATAAAATCAAAAACACACTCAGAATCAAGTTTAATTCTTCAGTTTAACTCAAACTTCACTAATTATTTAATTAAAACTTTCAGTCAGAAATGTGTTTTTATCAAAGACAAGTTACATCGAGAGAAATATCAACATGTGACTGCCTTGTGTTGTATTCCGTAAGATAGATAGATAGATAGATAGATAGATAGATAGATAGATAGATAGATAGATAGATAGATAGATAGATAGATAGATAGATAGATAGATAGATAGATATTATCATCATTATAATTTAGAGATTTTGTATTTCATCTAAAAAAAGAGAAAGAAAGAACAGAAAAAGAACTTTATCATTTGCAGAGAGACATACTTTCATTGCACCAGAAAGAACAGAATAGAATAGAATAGAATAGAATTCAAAGGTAAAAATAAAAAGACAAACATAAAAAAGTGTGCTTTTTTTAATGATAATCTAAACCTGAAGTTAAAACTGTTCATTTGAAACGAAACAAACAAAACAAAAAGTTAAATCAACATGAGTTTCTCTCTTTTCCTTTTATAGCATCGAAAGGTTTTACTAAAAGATTTGTGGCGGTGGGACACATTGTGTGAACGCATGTTCAGCTATTTAAATACACTTTTGGTAAATAGATGCAGCAGATTAAACGGTTTGTTGTTAGAGGGGAAAATATGACACTAAAAGTCAACATTTACTTCCAAAGGTAAAAAAATGTCTTCATGTCAATATTCAGTTTGTCTGTTTGCTCAAATGAGCTAAACTTGTATCTTCAGTATCAAAGAGTAAAAGTCCAGTCCGAAGTTCTACGCAACACTTTTGAAAAAGAGATGAAAATAAGATAAAGTCACATGTTAATGTGACGGTTTGCCCCTCATCATCATCCTCATCATCATCCTCATCCTCATCCTCATTCTCATACTTCCTCCTGCTTCCTGCTTCACATCTGCGCTCATTCAGACGGCTGTGTTTCTGTTTGCATGTGGGTCAACACCGTGTGTGTGTGTGTGTGTGTGTGTGTGTGTGTGTGTGTGTGTGTGTGTGTGTGTGTGTGTGTGTGTGTGTGTGTGTGTGTGTGTGTGTGTGTGTGTGTGTGTGTGTGTGTGTGTGTGTGTGTGTGCGTGGCTCTTATGAATCGATGATCATGTGGTGTAAGGGAGATAGATGGCCCCCAGCTCCATCTTGTCTCCTCTAATTGTAAAATATTAGTTACATTAGACTCTGGCCCATGATTAATGGAACTTATTTGGAAGGTGGACTCACACACACTGACTTTCTTTCTCCTCCTCCTCCTCCTCCTCTTCCCTCTCTCTCTCTCTCTCTCCCTCTCTCCCTCTCTCGGTCTCCAAAGTCTCTTCCTGAAAGAATTGAGTGATT
Organism: Lipophrys pholis; assembly: GCF_963383615.2. Classification (NCBI taxonomy): domain Eukaryota; kingdom Metazoa; phylum Chordata; class Actinopteri; order Blenniiformes; family Blenniidae; genus Lipophrys; species Lipophrys pholis. The sequence continues at coordinate 22,390,464 of NC_137636.1, read as the reverse complement.
TCACTTAAAGTGGACAAACAGGCTTTCCTCTGCGGGGAGAGGAAGAGGAGAAGGAGGCGAGGAGGAAATGACGGAGGAAGATATGAGGGGTGGGGGGGTGGACGGGGGTGGACGGGGGTAAATAACAGCTTTGGAAAAGTTGTGGCGCTGGCGAGGTCTTGGAGGGATTTAAGCTCCACACTCCGACATGATCATGTTTACCAGCTGATCCCTGTGGAAGGGTTATTTTGTTGTTTTGTTTGGGGGCTAAAGCGACCTGTCCTGCACAATCCATCCATGAACGCTGGAAATTACGAAGGCTTTAATAGGAAGAGTTTCTATTTCTAGAAAGAAGTTAACGCATGTTTGGTAGAGACATAAAGATGTGAATATCTGTGTGGGCCTGAATATCACTCATATTGTCCGACTGTCTTTTTTTATACTCACTTTTTTATACAAACATGTCATATGGATCCAAACACTGCAGTTAAGACATGAAATAATGTCGATTATCAGGTGAAAATCATTATTTTGTGTTTTACTCGTGTCAACCTTTTTGGGTGAAACTCATACAAAACTGCTTTAAATGTTCACGTATGATTTATTTTTTTTAATACAGCAGAAATCAATTTTATTTTCTATAGCATCAATTACATTTCAAGAGAAAAATCCACCAATTCCACCTGAGCGAGTCGAGGAGACCGTGGAAAGGAAAAACGTCCATTTCACAGGAAGAAACTTGCAGAACCAGACTGAGGAGACGTTCTGCTGTTCCAGAGGACAGAAGGACAGAAATGGACAGCACAGACAGACAAATATTTGTGTTATAAAAAGAAAATACTGCTTCTATTCATGTACTTTATGAAGTTATATTAAGTAAGATTCTGAAATGTACAAAAGTGAAAATAATGAATGAAACACAGAAAGCCCTTCTATTGTCTATTCTAGAAACTGAAACAGGACAGGTGAGCATTTGACCATTGTCAGTGTCAATATTACTGTCAACTCTTATGAGGACATAAGGGACATAATGAGGACATTATGAGTGACTTTTGAAAGAACTACTTATTGCACAAAGCTCAAATTTACTTTTTACAGTAAATCGGCTCTTCTGATCTCAAAGTAACTGAATTTACTTTTAATGAAAAGCCAATTGTCCACATGAGGACTTTTTTTTGTCTTTTTTTTTTGTTTTTGTTTTTTTGCAAAAACCAGTTCCTGTACAAAAACAGAGTTTACTTAATATACTTATGATTTCCTACTCATCCCAAATAGCAAGGAGAAATAGAGCAATGCACACCAGGCCTGGGTCTCAGGAGGATAAACACACAATTCTAAGACTGAATTCACTTCTAACCCCAAAACACAAGAGACGTAATCTTTTTGGTGGAAAAGGGAAATCTGGGTTACTGCAGGTCACAATCTAAGACACAATCAATCTCAGTTTGGAACAAAGAAACGCTCCATGTTATTATATCATATACAGTACAAGATGAGTATTACCTGAGTTGTCGTAATATTCACTGCAGAGTGAATGCAAAGTACAAATTGCATGCATGCTGTGAGTGTAACCAAAAGAATTACATAAAGACGCACCTCACGATGTGTTCATTTTAAATTTGGAATTATTGAGGCAATATTCAGTTTTGAACCCTGAAACATGAAGACAGACTGGTGGACTTAGTGGACCTGATCACTCTTATAAACGGTTTAACTCACCTCCAGAACATTTAAACGTGTCTGACCAAAGAAAGGAACGAAATATAAAGATAAAACTGAGAAAAGGAGCGGAATGATATAACTATTGTTTTCAGCTCGGCCTCGACACCTGTTCTCTACAAACTGCGAGTCCTTGAGGCCACGCGCACACCACCTTGTGCTCGAGTGGGGTGGAGGTGTGTGTGTGTGTGTGTGTGTTTCCTCCGGGTACTCAGGTTTATTCCCACAGTCCAAAAAACACACAGCGAGGGTCCCTGAGCAAGACCCCCCCCCCCCCCGCTCCCCCCGAGCGCTGCCCTGTATGTATAAGTTCACCTCACTGGAGAGTAATGCAGTGCTATAAAAAAATATGTATTTTGATGATTTCCTTCACTAACATGTCCATTTCCACATTTTTGCACTCTATTCAGTCGCACGGCGATCGCAATGAGACAAAATGTTTACAGCGGATCTAAAGCACATAAAACCTCTTTGGGTTGTTCTCAGCACAACACAAGCAAAGTCAACGCCTTCAGGAAATCATGCAGTGCAGCACGCTCTGTGGAAGCTCTCACTGAATCAGGCTCAGTGTCTTTATCAGTTGCAGAATATGTGATCCTGATCAGGCGTCTTTGGGTTTGAAAGGTACCGTTCCTTCTCGTGTAAACCAGGTCAGAACACGTCCGAGGACGACAGCGCCGACTGTGTCTTTATTTACTTAACCTGGACAAAAGCCAAGTTCGTCTCACCGCCCAGATCTCCACGTCTCTCGTGTGTGTGCCTGTTGCTCAGTGTTTCCTGGCTGTTTCTCTAACTTTCAGCTGTTATCGCGGCGTGTTGAGGTCAGAGGAAGTTCACAATGATGAATGCGGCCGAGCAGCCGATGCTCTTTGTGTCAGAGTGTGAGTGAGAAGCAGGTGGCGGGCGAATCTATCAACCCCCACCGCCCGCCATTTTTCCTTCTTCTCTCTCCTTCTCTTTATTGCAGAGAAACATGGACGGCACGCACACACACACACACACACACACACACACACACACACACACACACACACACACACACACACACACACACACACACACACACACACACACACACACACACACACACACACACAGAATCAGGCATCCATTATCTGTGTACAGTGACGGGTCAGCAGCAAATTGTGCCTTCCCCCAGTTCAGCGGGGACTCAGTGGTTGGACATTCTGATGCACGCACGCACGCACGCACGCACGCACGCACGCACGCACGCACGCACGCACGCACGCACGCACGCACGCACGCACGCACGCACGCACGCACAGATAGTTATGACCTCTAAGAAAGGAAAATGATCAAAGTGCCAGATCATTTGTTAGTGAGTGAATTAGGAGACTGAATAAGTATTTCTCAAGAGTCTAAATGTACACATTTTGCTGACCTGTACAAAGACAATATACTAAAAGAAAGCATACAAAGAGAACAAGTTAGTGGTGACGACATGTGAACATTCGACAAAAGGTTGCTCATTGGTTTGCATGGACACGTTTCAAAACAGCTAAATGTAAAACCATTAATTACCTTTTTGCACCTTATATAAAGAGTGTGTTTTACATGCGTCACTGGGCTGAAATGGGACAATCCTCTGAGTATCTTACTGAATGGGGAGTCTCGAGGATGAGAAATAAAACCCATTGCTTCTGTACTGTATTCAGTAATTGGCTAAAAAGACACAAGGTCACACTTATTGCGAAGTGGTTCATCTTGTTTCTACTGTTATTGAGGATGTTTATCTCACAAAAAACCCACAACCAACATCTCCTATTTGAAATAACTTTGGAATCAGAAATGTCACTGGTTAAAGTGGTAGTGCTGATTAAAAGCCTCATGATTACGTGACTTTGGTAGCATTCTAGAAGTCCTATTGTTGCATCATGCTCGGTCGATGGACAATAACAAAAAGAAGTTTCCTCCAGAGTGTCATGACTCCCAGTCAATATTGTCCTGAGGTTTATAGTGGACAGTCACTGTCACAACAGTCTCACTTGGTCATCATCCCATCGTTAATGTCTATAATGTATCTGCACACAGGGTTTCTGTTTCGGTGTAAATGGACATCATTTTCAAAATGTTTTCTGAAACAAAATTGCTACAATGACGAGCTTTTACTTGAAACCTTGTGTCGTTAAAAGTGTTTATACACGGGCACAGTGGAGACCTGGGCTCACTTCACTGAAGGGACTTTTTGGAGTGGAGTTTACATGTCGTCTCTGAGTCTGGTAGAAAGTTAAACATTTTAATAAAATTAGATAACGATATATTGATTGGTGGAAATACAAGTAGTAATATACTTTAGTTAAAAAAAAGAGCTGAGCTGAATTTTTTTAAAAATTTGAATCAGAAAAGTACTGTTAATTGTAACACGATGTGAACATTGATATGAAAAACTAACCAGTAAAATTCATGATATAACAAGACTTATATAATCCAGGAATTTGATAGCTTCAATTCAATTTAGCACAATTCCCTTTTCAAATCACAACTGCTGATGTTTCTGTTTTGTTGTACGTAATGAATAATTCTACATTTGATTGCAAATTTTTTTCACAAAACCAGAATAAGTTGCTTTACAAGTCGGTTAATAATTGACCTGAATGAATGGATGAAACAGTGGACCGATCCAGTTGTCAGGTGTGTTCATGAGTGAGATCCAGAGGAAGTGAACGGATGAATTAAGGTATTGAGGAGGGAACGACTGAGTGAGAAGAGCTGCTTTGACCGAGATATGCGAGTGAAGAGGGAGCGTGAAGCCGAGCGAGCGCACAAAGAAAAGAGAACGAGTTGAGAAAAGAAGCATAAAGTGTGAAAATAGAACAGAGACAAAAAGAAAAGAGCTTGCTATTCTGGGTTCTTATTAACAGGTCCTGCTGGTGCAGCAATTAATAATCCAGCTCGGTGTTTAACATGGGACCTGGTCCCCGGTGGAGGCGTTTTAGCTGGCTTTGATGCTGGAGGAGCCCCCACCCCCACCCGCCCACCCCCACACCGCCCCTCTCCTTAAGTGCCTCCCCTGGTGTTATTTGCGTGTTGGTTTTCTCTAGTTAAGCCAGGAAACAGACCAAATCGTTATTCCCCAAACTTCAGGCCAATTTTCTATCAACAAGCCAGCTCGCCGAGGGAGGTGCTCTTAATTCATCAGAGGGAATGTACGCAGGGATGGAAGGACGGAGCCCCTCGAGGCGGTTTGGAGGTTTGAAGGAATGTAAATGTATTTATTTTTTGGTTGGTATAATGGGACGCTTACACATAAGCTGTGTGATACGTATATCGTAAAACCATATTGAAAGTCACATCACAAGAAATGATCAAATGATCGAAACACTGATCTTGTATTATTCAGTCAAATCTGAATGATGACATAGAAAAAAGATTCATTTTGCTTTGAGGCCCCGTTCACACGACAACGTTTCAAGTGAAAATGCATCGTTTTTGTGTTTTCATTTCAGAAAAGTTTCACATTTACACAGTATTGTTTTCGAAAACGATGTCCATTTCCAGGTAAACCTCAGGAAGGCTCAAACCTGACAAGTTTTAAACTAGTAGTCTTCCTCCGTCAACATGGAAGCGGGAACAGAGCATTTTCAAAAAGTTGCGTCTTCAGTGGCTCCAAGCATCAAAGCTTTAATCACACCTCAGTGGCGTTGGTTTTTGTGTGCAAAAGTTACATGTCTTGAAAGACACACTGTCACTGAGCTCTGAAGCAGTGGAAATCTACCTATCATGTGTCGATCTTTATCGAATAGAGTCATTCAAATTAGGAAAATTCATCAGACGACTAAATATCTTAACAATTCTTTACTTTGTGCAACAAGTTTGATTGGTAACTAACACTGTTATTTGGCAAAATATCTTAAACAATCCCATGAGTGCAATGTGTTTTCTATCTATCTATCTATCTATCTATCTATCTATCTATCTATCTATCTATCTATCTATCTATCTATCTATCTATCTATCTATCTATCTGCATGTACATACAGGTTTCCATATTAATTATAATAAATACATAAATAAAGAAATAAAAGCTTCATTCTGACAGTTACTCTGAAAAGTTTCAGCTTGGTACTAAATGTACTTCTAATTTTACGGCTTATCCTTTCATATAAGTATTTATAATTTATCATATGTATCTTTTGGATGGAGAACTTCATATTCCCAGAAAAAGATTGTTCCCGTTCCCTCATATTCACACGTACAAACTACATTCTCCTTATGCTCAATTAACTCATTTGCTGGAATATTTGCGTTTCCTCTCTGTATGTTTTACACCCACAATCAGACACTTTTCACAAACACATACCACAGAGGCAGCGATTCTCGTACAGGAGCCGTTGAATCCTCTATTAATACTCGCGGAGAAGCACACGTTCACATATGCAGGGGGCGCATTAGGATCAAGAACAACATGCTGGCACCCCACCAAAATCAGCCGTCCTTAAATGCGGTTGGATGCCAGCTCGGCCATCTGTTGCAGTCAAAGATAGCTCTTCCCACAAGACGCAGGGGAGACAACACTTCCAAGAGCTGTACTAGCTCCGCTGTACACGCTGTAGGAACACTGTGCAAGAAACAAGTGAAGAAATAAAAGGTGTGCATATTATATGACTTTTGGAATCAATTGTTCTGATGATGGTTTTAATGCTGAAACGTTTTGTTGTCAGTTTGGGTGGATATTTTTCAATCTAAGGCAACATAAATCTAATAAAATTATCAAATAATGGGGTGTTGTCAACATAATTGAAACGGAAGAAAATCATTGAATTATTAGTTGAAACCATGTTTCATTTGCGGCTTCAGTTAATTTTTGTTTGTTTTGATTAAACTTTAGGGCTTCTGATTAAATGCCAATCTACGGAAGATAGGGAGAAATTCAGGAAATGTCTTTGCATATCCTCATTTGCCAAGGTAGAAGGCATCTCGAAGCTATTCAGTCAGGGTGAATGGGTTTGACGACATGTTGTCATCCAAGTGGCTCCATCAGTTCATGCTGTTAGGCTCCGTTTATACCACAATGCAAAGTGAAAACGCATCGGGCTTACACAGCGAATTTGAAAAAGATGTCTGTTTACACGGAAACGGCAGAAACGCTGAAACCAATGTAGTTATCATGCCAGGCCACAAGTTGGCACTATAGTTTGTTTATGTAATGAAACCACACACACGTGCAGCAGAGAACAATCCGCTCTAAACATTAACAATGGGAGAACACAGACATTCTCGTGGACGCACGACCAAGTTGGATTGTTATTACAGTGACTGTCGACTAAAAAACTACCAAGTCTCAGGAGAAGATGGACTGGGAGTCATGACACTCTGGAGGACACATTGTTCTGATTGTTCAGCGACTGAGCATGTGCAGAACTACTAGTTACTATGGCCGCAGTGACCAGGACCAATAACAGAGTTTCTGCCGTCTACTCAGAGATTGAGTCCAAGTGTTTTCAAGAACTTGTATTTTCAGTGGCTCTGAGCACTGTAAACCTCGTAACTGGACACCCAGAATGCAACAAAAGTCCTGTGTTTTCAACGCACGTGTTCATTTCACAGATGAAATTGTTGCAGTGGACTGGATGAATTAGGACCTGAATATATTATGGCGGGTGAAACTTGGGCATGTTTTTGGCCTTACAGGGATCCATCTTTAACACACACACACACACACACACACACACACACACACACACACACACACACACACACACACACACACACACACACACACACACACACACACACACACACACACACACACACACACACACACACACACACACACACACCTCCACCCACTGAATCTCTTCTTGCTTACCCTCCTCTCCACTTCCTCATCCCGTTTCCCTCTGATCTCCACGCCGAGGGCCTTAGGGGGTTAATTAACAGGCTGAGATAATGCCACACTAATGAAAACAAGAGCAGTGATTCTCCTCTTTCTTCCTGTCTCTTTTTCTCGCCTCCTTTGTTCCTCTATATATCTTCTCCCCTGATTTTTCCTCAGTTTTACAGCTTTTTTTTTGTCAACGCACTGTGACAAAACAAGGTTGACACTTGACTCATCCGTGTGATTTCTCTTCCGTTTGTGCCACATACAAACATTGTCTGGCCAAGTTTAACCTTTTAAATGTGATTCATAGATCACAACATATCTGCAAGACCACAGCTTTGTTGGCAGCAGAAGATTGATGTGTAGTCCTGGTATCCTGAATGTGTTAGTTTGGTGATGTTACAGTTACTTGGCGTTAACGGTCTGAACATGGCTGATCCTCTGACTATCACAAAGTTGTCCAAAACATAAATACAATATTGATAAATGAATTAATGTAAAGTCTGAGTACTGATGCCTCTACCATGGTTTGGAGTTATAAATTAAGAAGTTGTGGTATCAATGCTTCATCTGTGTTTCTACTTCTGAGGTGTTTTGAGTTTTGAGCTTCAGTCCAGTTACTTTTGCAAAGCTGAGAGTTGCATTCTTGTCTGTAAACTTTGGGAAAACGAATAACGAATATAATGATAATAAATCATTTTGTTTTCATTGTGTAGAGCACTCTTTGTTTCAATTTCTAGTTTGATTGATTGATTTACTGGACTGGACTAGTAAGTCATCGGTATCAGTAATTTTCAGAAAACCTTGCACGGCCGTTTTTTAAATTGCAAACATCTGTTATGTGTTGACTTGGCGACTCATACAGGATACACCCTGCCCTTTGAATCTATTTGCTGGCTCCTGCCATACCTAGTGTAGATACAGTTATCAGCCATAACATTACGACTTCCTGTCTATAGGTTTTCACGCTGCCTCCACCAGCTTCTCTTCTTCCCTTGATGATCAGACCGACCGTCTACCTTCTTCTGCACAGTGACCTTCTTCTGATTCTTTCCAAACACAATAAATGCCACAACGGCGAGGCTCCATTCATGTTCATGTATAGGGCATGCTATTGTTGCCCAATCACATATTGCGCAATCACGTCAACTCACGTCGGCTAGCATTCAGCTTGTGTTTTCATCGTACAGTCTGCACACAGCAAACTTCCGGTCGTGGCTTAGTTTATGTTGCACAGTGTGGCGGGCTGCGTCTTATAAGATTGTTAAAATCGCCACAGTCTGCAGGAACTTTAAGACACAATCAGTTTTATCCACTTGACCTGCCGGTGGTTCTAATGTTCTGGTTCATACTGTTTCGGCCCTGTACTTAATGTAAAATAGTTCAAAACAAAATCCAACTCACCGTAGTTGAATTTTACATGGTAGCGACTCAGCATGGTGGGTGTCAGAATGCATGTGTGTGCGTGTGTGTGTGAGCAATAGATAGAAAGCATCTCTTTAATTTCTAATCCACAGCAAAGTATAGCCTGCGTGTCTCTGAGTTGCTTTGCCGAAGTCAATTTCAATCTGAACCCTAACTCAAGTTTATACATCCTCTCCTAACTTTTTTCCAACCACAATCGCTCTCATTTTACCTAAACATCTCCCTGGAGATAAGACCCGGCTTGATTTGTATTTATTCTGAACACAACAGTAAATAAGCAGGGAGACGGAGAGAGGGAGATGGGGAGAAGAAGAAGAAGAACGAGTTGAGTTGTTTGGGGGCATATTTCGCTCTCCCTAAGTGTAAAATGGGATGAGATATTCTGCCTCTCGGACTTAACGTAATGTAAGAGAGTGTGAAATTAAACCGCACATGAATAAAAGGGGCCTTCATTGTGTGCCGCCGACTGGCTTATCTGGAAATTCAGACAACTGGAACATCCAAAGCCTCCAAACTTGTAGCAATCCCCTTTGTCTGGCTCTGAAGCAAACAATGTAATATCAGAAAGCCGGCCGGGCTCCAAAGCCTGTGTCACATTGCCAAACACAAAGTAGCTGCTTTCACACATCCTGCGATGCCTCGGCGTGTCCTCGCATCATGCCTGCGTGCATGTGTGTGTCCATTTTTTTTTCTAAGCAGTGGAAGTAGACTCGACCTTACAAACTCAGTGTGTTTGCTCAAAATAGATCGTTTCCTTTTAATTCCTCGTCTTCTACCTATTGATATTCCCCGCACCTACTCCAGCGCCTCTTTTAAACCCGTATGTTAATTTGATTTAGAGCATTTCGAATTGAATAAAAGATAAAGGGAGGCAAAAAGAAAATGAGAGTTACAGCAAATGTAGTGTTATTAATATTCTAAAGTACTGGAGAGGGCTCAAACTCCCCCTCTTCATCCTGCCTCTCCAACTCCCCCCCCCTCCCGTTTCTTCTTTTTTTTTGCCCTCTCTGTCTCTGTCGGTGAGTGAGTGAGCTAAGTGAAGTGGGTTATGATGGTGGTGTAATCGGCATCCCTCAAACAAACGGCCGGTGCTATTAAGGGCCATTGTGTTTGCTGCAGTGATGATCAGATTCAATCTAGTGAGAACATTTTGTGCTGGAGCCGCTGCAGCAAACGAGGAGATGGGGGGAAAGAAAAAAAAAATATGTTGCTTCATTCTGCTTTGCTATTGTGCTCGCAGACATATGTATCCCCATCAGAAAGATGTATATCGACTCGGGTGGCGACAATGCTTTTGAACTTGAGGGAACACAGTGAATGCACAAGAGAGACAGATGGATGTTTTCCATGATGCATTTGTTTCAATACGGTGGTCAGCAGAACTCCACAAGAGGTTTCTATTCATTTTTTTTTAACCTCAATTCCCCTGTTAGCTTTAATTTTCAACACTGTAGTCCAAGCCATTCCCAACTTCTTTTTTTTTCCCTGAACCTCTTTCGATATTGCTTTTTAAGAAAAGATCTGGACCACCTGCCCGGTCTGTGATTCTCCGGAACTTTACAGTGAAGCTAAATGCTGGCGAACACAAGCACTCTCACCTAATTAGGAATGCGGCGGCCTTCAGAATATCTTGTTGAACAGAATATTGTAATATGGCCCCATAACTGAGAAATTTCCAAACAAGCTTTCCCAGAGTGACTGACATCACTGACACCATTCACTCCTGACTTTTCTCCCGCTTAATCCCATCGAACGTCACAGTTGTGATAATTACTCACTGCAGTTTACACACCATGGACAAGAACATTACACCCTCCTGAACCCTCTTAACTGCTATTGGAATGAACAACACAACTCCTCTATAGAAGAGGTAGTATAATAGTCATATCCATCCCCAGTCAGTAATTGTGTGCCTCAGGGCTCTGTGCTGGTGCCACTTCACTTCATCATTTACGTACTCCCTCTCAGCAATATCTTTAGAAAACACAGACTGAAATTGCATCACTTTGTAGACGACACTCAGCTCTACATCTCCTTCAATCCCAGCTCAACACTTCTTTCCCTCTTCGTGTTCCCCAACCTGCTTCTCTCACAACTTTTTCTAAGTCAATGGAACTATAACTGAAAATCGTGTCATTCTGACAAAATCCGACCACGTTTCCACACAGGTCAAGAGTCTGCATGAAGTTATCTGCAGCATCTTCTTCTTTTCTTGTACACATTATTAACATCACTCAGTCTACAAAGTTACAAATACAATATCACCTGCCTCCATAAATCACTCACCGTTAACCATACTGATCAATTCTCTCGTCACATCCCACCTTGACTTTTCTTTTTTTTTTTAAAGTTATTCTAAATAATGTAACAGACAAATTCCTATAAAATAAACTGGCCCAGAACTCAGCTGCCCACATCAGTGCAGCACATCACTGTTCTTAAACAGCTTTACAGGCTCCAGGTCCATTTCCATATTAAAACCTTGCTCCATTCGACGTGCTCCATCCTCTTGTTCCTCCTCTAAACTCCTAGATATATACATCCCCTTGTATACACCCATGTCCTCCTCTGCGTCCCTTCTCTCCATTCCGGCTGCATCTCCGTCTTCCATGGGACTGAGATTGTTTATGCGCTCTGCTCATCGACTGTCAAAGGCACTCCCACCGGACATCCAGATGTTAACATCTTTACCGACCTCCAAATCACACCTGAGAACATCCTTCCCTTAGCTTTTCCCCATTCACATTTCATGGAATTTCACCATAAATGTCTTAAATGTTTCAATAATTTTTGTGACTCTAAAGTGACCTTGAAAGCCTTGAAATGTGCCTAAAGATTTCTTAATACTCAATGGAAAAACTGGAATACAACAATGATAAATGCTTTCTGATGGCAAAATGTAAATAAATGATGCTGGGACAATAAATATTGAGTATGTCTTTTGTATGTGGGGGATTAATTCAGGCATTCTACTTTCCTCTGACAGTCTAAATACATGTATTTGAGGCTATTTAACTTTCACTGACTGATAAATTCTTTTCCTCTGACTTTCTCTTTCCAGGCCAGCGACCATTCAAGTGCAGTTACTGCCCCTACAGTGCCTCACAGAAGGGCAACCTGAAGACCCACGTGCTGTGTGTGCACCGCAAGCCCTTCGACAACAGCCAGTACCCGGACCGACGCTTCAAGCGCTCCCGTCCGGAGTCCGGAAACTCAGAGAAGAACTGCGATGATGGCTCTGAAACACACATACAACAAACAACCGACCGGAGTGGATGGAAGTAACGTGAACCCTTCAGAGGAGGCAGCGTCACAACCCCCGCAGTGAAGCCACTACGACGTGGCAAACCACGCTTTAAACGTAATGAACTACATGTGTGTTCATAGTCAGTGAACATTTACTAAAGAATAAAATAATCATGCTAATGAGGACTTGCTTTAGGATCATGTGGAGCAGGAAAGACACTCAGATGAATTGTCTGGGATCAATAGAATGACATTTCCCCTAAAAAGAATGCTTTTATAAGAAAAATGATCCATGCGGCTGCATGCTTTTGTGATGCAGGGTCAGCGGCGGAGACGGTGGCATGCCTGTGTGCTGGGGGAATTGAGAGGGGAAAAGGTGGGGGGGCGATTGGTGGTGGTGGGGTGTATTGGTGCCAGCCTGACTGGAGCTGTCATCACAGAGGAAATCAATTCAACAGCACACACACACACACACACACACACACACACACACACACACACACACACACACACACACACACACACACACACCCACACACACACACACACACACACACACACACACACACACACACACACACACACACACTTTGAGACTTACAGTTGCAACATGACTCTGGACGGCACACTAAGGGGTTAAAGTGAGTCCATCAGCTGGTCAGAGTCCCCCTCTGTCATCCCCTTCTGTCCAGCAGCTTTTATTCCCCCTCTTGGTCGTCTTGTGGAAAGAACTGAAAAAAAGAACACAAATGAACAGATTTTCATGTTAAAGGTCAAACATTGTCCATTTTCTCCTGTTTTATTTGTCTTTTCCTTTTTGGAGCCATTGTGTCGCTTTTTGTGCCTTTCAAGGCCACTTTTCACTGATTTAAATTCACAATTTTGAAGAACAAACACTTCGGAGTGGAGTCTGGATTGATCATTTAAAGATGAAATAAGGAAATTACATTAAATCAATAAAAATACTCCCAATATTAATACATAATTGAAATACATATTAATAGATCATTGGTATATATTGAAAACTGAGGGAATGTAGATTTAATTCCATGGGTCTTTTAGACAAACTAATTTCTCTCAGCCTTTGTTGATAATTTCGGTGTGATTAGTATATTATTTCTACATGACCATATAGTTTATCCCATTACTGAATCTCTGTGACACACAAAGATAGACTGACTTCCAGCTCCTTTGAATAGGAAGTTGCTGAATATGGACTCTGCTTTTGGAAGTCTGAGCATTTTTTTTTCTTTTTCTGTGTTCACATTGTCAAGATGTCCAGAAAACAGCAGCACATTTTAAAGACATTTTAACTAAACTCCACAACACTTGGGGTGCTCAAAATTTCTTTTCATATTTTTCACTTGTTAATAAGACCAACAAGAGGATGTTGTGGTTTAATTATCATTAAAAATAGCATACATGATGAAGAAGAGCTCCCTCATCAACACATTCGTAGAGCCAGAAGAGAGACATTTGTGGCATTACTTGTAGTAAAAATGCACAATTTCCCATAGACAGTTGTTATTTATTGCACAATGTAAAGTACAGAATACAAACAATTACCATTTAGCAAAAACATGATTGCAAGTTGTGTTTTTCTTACTTTCTTTTTGCACCTTGATAATCACAATAACAAAGAGGTTGGATGATAATGAAGGAACTGTATAGTATGTATAATTATTAAGACTAGAATACACTTTCACTCTGCTTTGGCTGTCCAACATCTGTGAAACGTCTCGGTCAAAAAGTTCAGAAGATGTGGCTTTATGATGGCAGTTGGCAGCGTGATACGCTTTAGGGGGGATTTCATGTTGCTTCACATGAAAATGATAATCGCCCTGTACATATAGAAAACATTTCCCTGTTTGGCTTGATGTCAGACAGATAGCCGGAGTAACGTCCTCCTCTGACCACCTCCTGTAAAGAAGAAACATTAGATAATCATTCAGCTCGTCCTGCCTCTTGAGTCTAATTATACTACCTTTTCTATATGAGATTAGTCTTGTTTTTCTGTATGTATGGACTTGTGTTTTCTCCCCAGGGGAAGGACACAGCGTAAAACATTAAGAGCAGAATGTTTTTATCTATTAGGGACTGAAAAATTAAAAAAAAAATTGCTTTTATTGTACTTTATTGCATTGGAAGCTGTTGGCTACTATTCGCTGAGGAGATTAAGTATGGTGTGTGTGGTGGTTGAGGGCAGAGGAGGAGGAGGAGGGGGAGGAGGAGGAGGAGGAGAGGGAGAAGGGGTTGTTAATGTTTTTCTGATAAAGTGAAATGATGTGGACTTTTACAAAGTCAATTTCTTCTCACACAAACACACGTTTTATGATGTAGGGAGGGATAACACCCCCGGGGTCCTAAAGCCAAGGCGCACACACACACACACACACACACACACACACACACACACACACACACACACACACACACACACACACACACACAAGTGGTTAATATTGTTTGAGACCAAAATACAAAACGCTACAAGTTTTTATTAATCTCTTGGGTTGATAACAAAAGCTAAAACGGGGCTAGAGTTAGGGTGAGGATATGATTCAGGTTAAGGAATACAAAATGTCTATAAATGTGTATGATCAGAGTTTGACAAGCAAAAATATGAGAAAACAAATCAATTGGCTGTTCACTGATCATTTCAACTTGATGGACTGAGTTGTAGTAAAATTTCTATCTGAATTAATTCTGTCAAAATACTTGGACATGACAAAACAATATTATATCTGTGCAAATGTATTTGAAACGGGGTCAAATTTGGTACCAGGCCAATAGGAGGGTTAACTTGAATCCACACATTAACTTCTTTAAACAAAGTCCAGCCTTTCAAATCTTATAGTTTATGTTGTAAAGAAAAGAAAAGATGATCCACAAGGAAGTGATTGTGTGGAAGAAATGTACACGTACACAAACCAGGAACAACATCTACTGTATAACAGTAGGAATTTAAAAGGCTGTCCTTTTGTATATATGGACAGATGGAAACACGTGCAGAGTGTAGAGAGGAAGTGAAGAGAAAAGAGAGAGGAAGTGGATGAACAATGACAATGAGGTGAGTTCAATATCCAAACCGATCGTAGTGTGATTACACTGTGTCGTCACAGTTTTAGCCTTTTGATAATGAAAAAATAAAACACATTGCTTTCTATGGAAGAACTATTGTTTCATGTGCTTTTCTGATTTGTTTTATATGTAGTTTTCTTTTTTTTTTCATATCCAAGAAGAAAACTGTCACTGCTTTATAACTGATTGTATTGGATCTTTTCCTACTGAACTTTACCCTCTGAGGTTCTCATCATCTTCTCATATTGTCACATGAGCTTTGGGGTTTAATGCACTACTGTCCATGGTGGCTATAGCTTGCTTTTCAGGATATCGCTCTCCATATATATATATATATACGTGCGTGTTGAACATTTACATTAAAATCAAAAAGTTTAAAATAGCTGATAAAGTACGCATTCCAGTTTTGTTGCATTTTAAAAAGAAAAATACATTATTTTCTTTCGGTTTGCTAAGGCAAGTTAATCAGCACCATTTCATCATTGCATTCAGATGAGGCAATAATGTCTTTGTTTCAACTCCCGAAAAGACAATTTATTGTCATTCCGGTGTGACTTACACTCTTTGTCCAGGCCTGAGAATAATACGCCATTTCTCTCAACTGCTGTAATCCTGAAATAATCCATTCCATTGTCCCCGTGCCGTTTGATCTCTGTCAAGCTTCTTATTTAAGTTGCACATGCGTTTTGCTCGGTTATAATCGAGTCCAGAAAAGAAAAACAAGAAAAAAAACTAAGCCACAGCTTCTTTTTATTCCGTCCTTGTTGAAATACCATTCACATTCCTGACTGAAGACATCTCTGGAGGTTTTCATGTAAACTACAAACTTATAATCACAGTAGTTAACTTTGTATTTAAAAGAACATATATATATATATATATATATATATATATATATATATATGCCTGGGTCATTATTTATTGTTGCACATCTGTTGTGACAGGAGATGAAGTGTATCAAGCATTTTGACGGTTCACTCTTCTGCATTAGATGTTCTCGTGTACTACAAGCAGTAAAATTTATCTGGTGTTATTTCTGCAATAAAACCTCTACCTCTGGGAGTCGCTTCATTTCTGTCTACATATCTCCAAAGGTACAACACATCAGATTTATATGTTTGAATCAGGGAAGTCAAACACATTTTAGTTAAATTGCATCTTGAATGGGCTGGACTGGTAAAGTATTGCCATAATAACCTTTAAATTAAAAATTTTCTTTGTTGCGGTGCAGAGTAGACGGACAAAAATGGCTATAATTTCACAAAAACCAAACACTTACCAAAATAAATTACTTTGATCTTAATGTAAAGCCATTTTTAATTGAACCTTCTGGCGCAAAATACCGTGAAGTGCCCAAAAAACTTATCCTAGAGCTGTTGCATTCTGGGTGTTTTTACAAACTCAACCCGACAGCATGGCTTTGAAGCTAATGCTAGTAAGCTCATTTTCACGGCAGCATCGCTGATATCTCAGCTCGGGTCTCAGTGTCGACTTTTGCCTGCTAGTCTCAAGACATTTGTAAAAAAAACAACAAACAACAACAGTGTTTTCTAACTTGGATGCTCAAATCCAAGCATGATGGTACAACAAGGTCTTTAACACCAAACAGAACTGGTTCAGTACCAGTCTGATGCAGAAGAAGGCAGGTTTTCTAGTCTCTTATTATTTTCACAGGGAGCGAATGGAGAAAAGCTAACATGGGAGAAATATGATCTCTCCTGCCAACTCATTTGTAATAGATCCCTCTGATACATTTCAATGGACGAACACATCAAACACGCTCAAGTCCAAGGTCTGAGGAGTGATGTTGATGCAACGCGAGGGAGCGCGGAATAAAGATATCTGCAAGGAAAAGAACAAAAAACTGGGGGAAAAAGCCAAAGCAGCCGCTGAATTTGAAATGTTGTCCCCAGGATGAGTGCTTTTTACTGTTAATGGAGAAATAGAGTGCGTGGCATATTTAATGGGCTTTGTTTTTATTGTACAGCACTGAATAATTAACTGGGAAGCAGGATGTCACATAGATTTATCTTTTAATTAAAATAACGTGGTTCACGCATATTTGAGTGGTAGTCCAAATAAATGCAATATCCAAATTTATGTTTTGTTTATCTTCCTGTTAATTATCCGGAGATTGTTCACTGTACAGCCCTTCATATCCCCCTCTCTGCATCTGTCTCTCCCCCTCTTTCTTCCCCTTTCTCCTAGTAATAACCAGTCAGGTTTTATTAATTTATGGATAATTGTGGCCACATGAATAAGGTGCTTGGCATGAAACCAGCTCATTCTTATAAAGTGAGATGAATGTGTCGGCCTGGCTGATGCCTCCACGAGACAGCAATAAAGAGAGGAACATTTTTTTCTGTCCTTGTCTCTCGAATCAGACTAATTTCCAATATCTGTTTTCTCATTAGAGCTGAGACAAGTGGAAACAACCCATCAGATGTTTCCTACAGGCAGTGAAATCATTTCAACAAAGGACAAAGACAACACAGTTTGACATTCACGCCTCAAGACTAACCCTTCTCAATCTGTCCAGTCGGTGTTTTCTCGATCAACTCAACCACGCAGGTCATTGGCAACCCTTGAATTTATGATCAATCTGCGTGTCAACAGTTTCTGATAAATCTTTAGCAGTTTGTCAAATCAAGACATTAATACTAGTAATACTACTCCTTCCTCTCTACTTCCTCTTCCTCACTTCTTCTGCACTACTCCACGTCTACCCATGAGATAGTTTTCAGCTTTTTATTTCTTTGTCTGCTTTATCGGATTCCCACTGTTAGCTTTGTTTGTCTATCCATCCATCCATCCATCCATCCATCCATCCATCCATCCATCCATCCATCCATCCATCCATCCATCCATCATACTGTTTATCCTGTTCAGGGCAGCTTTTTTTGTTTACAACCCAAAATGCACAGCGCTCTACAACACATCCTCTAACTCCATCTGCTGGAAGGTCCACAGGTCGATCACTTACAAGTCAGCTGAGACCCACGTTTTCAACTTGACCAGAGGTAACATAGTTCAGCGTTCACACCTGCCCAAACGAAGCAGAAATTTCCTGAACCGAACGCTGTTCCAGGTCAAACAGGGCTGGTGTGAATGCGTCCTAAGTGTTTTGGGAAAAGTCCATCCTATGACTTTCACCAAAACCATATTTGATCCCGCTTTACCAGGAGGAGGTTAGCTGCCCTCTGGGATCTTTCCCACCTTCTAGTTACACATGAATGCACAATATGCGACATGTTGGATGTGAGCAACAGTTGCACTAGCAGTGATTTCTGATATTTCTGCACACTTGCAAAGCTGCTGCCTCCTCACCCTTCAATATGAGCTAAAGCTGTTAACTATTTCCCTAAACTCCTGTTCTAACTCAATCCTTCTAACAACAAGAAAAACAGTGTGAATTTAAGGAACAGTCACATTCCCCTGTATTCACACTAACTGAAGCATCTGCAACCTTAAATAAAGGTTAGCCTGCCTATCTAACAGCCGTCTGCTGCTTTCTGCGTGCTGATGGTTTATCTCAGCTGTTTTATTGCAGTTTCTTCTTATAATTATCAGTTAATGAATCTGTTTCTTATTATCAAGCACTAACATTCAGATTATCTTCCTCCCATTGACTGATGTAATTTCTGCTACACATAACGAGGAAATCAGTAAAAAAAACATAAACTGACCCACACAAACCACAGATCTACTTATGATAGTATGGCCAGTTCGTCCGTTCATTCAACCCATGTACAGACTTTATCCTGGTTATTATCAAGTATACTGTGAAGCCGTGGACGGACGTGGTTCAGTCAGTAGAGCGGATAATTTTTCAGTCTCAGGATTGGAATGTATATTAGCATTTTATTTTTCTACCAATTTGCTGGTGCAGTACACATTCAGTGTTTTTGCAGCTAACTTGTTGTCGTTGTAAAAGTGAGACGGTCATTGACAAAAGACCATGCGAGTCCATGAAAACGCTAACTGAAGCTAATTTAGCTAACATACCTCGCATTTGATTTAACTGACTTGCTTTCTACCCGACTGTGTCATTAAGTGTTATGGGTTGGTAGGAGGTCTCACGGTGCCTGGAGCTGCTGTAGGTGGAACAGTGCTCAACTGAAAACTCCAAATTCAAGAACACAAAACCCTGGAGATTCCAGAAGCTGACGCTGAGACACTGGAAAACAACAGACAAACCAACAACCAGCACACAAGTAAGATGCCCAATAGAAACCACAGCCACAAGGTGATGACAATCACACACTCGGGAACAGGTGAAATTCAAAATTTGAATTTCAAAACGACACAAGAAATGAAATGTGTGACATGAAGGACATGAAAATGTCTCATACCTTCAGTTTACCACCAAAACAAGCTGAATTCCTAAAAAAAAAGAAAAAAGAAACTACACACAACAAATATTTTTATCCTGGACTGATCAATACTTGGGAGAACTTTGAAATAAGAATAAATTAAATCACACTGACAAGCCCTCTGAGAGTCACCACATGGTTTTGCTTTTCCCCAAAGCTTTCCAATATGTTTGAGCTTTTTTTTCTCGGACTGAGTGATCACAGAGAGTTTCCCCTGAGGACTCAAACATTTAGAATTTCCCAGGTGACCATGGCGTCTGCTGGATTCTTAAATAGAAAGCATCGTTATGACATGCATCACTGGCAGCTGTATTATAATACAGCCAAATGATGATAAGTAATTATGGTAGCAGGCTGGTAACAGAACATTATTTCATTTTCAAAGGGAGGTAATATTCTGCACTGATTTAATGGTAATTTGTTAATTGGCTGATTGTGGGTGTGAAAAAGACAACTTGTGCAATGGTGAACTTATATCTCTTAAGCATATTGTATGAATAAATGTCCTCGTCCAATCAGAACTTTTCATTGATCCAGAGAAGCAGTGAATTCAGAGGGAAACTCCAACTTGGTCATACAAATGTCTGTGTTCTCCCATTGTTCATATTTATAGCGTATTGTTCTCTGCTGCATGTTTGTGTGGCTTCATTACATAAACAAACAACAGCACCAACTAGTGGCTCAACATGAAAATACATTGTTTTCAGTGATTCTTCAATTTCCATATTTCCACGTAAATCGACTTGATGTCATGCAAATGTGAAACTTTTCTGAGCCAGAAATGCAAAAAATAATGCATTTTCATTTGAAACGTGTGCAATCGGGGCCTGAATGTGAACGTGAACAGATTTGTGTCCAGGTTTCTCTGCATCACGAATATCAACCCAATTAGTTTGGGGATCAATGTTAAAATGCACCAAAGGGACAGTATTAAGAGCCTGGACAGGAAGAGATGACCATACAATGGTTTTGTGTGATATGGCAGCTTTGTCTCGAATTGTGACATTACGGGACAGACGCACAACGCTCCAACAGTAGGACTCAATCTGACGTACTGCTTATATGAGCTGGGATCAGATACTAAACAGGGTCAAAAAACTTTATCAGGTCTGATCGTAGCTTCATTTGGATAGGGTCAATGTAATTAGAGAGCAGTGTTTATATGACACTATTTTAATTGGATTGGTATTTAATGGAATTACTTGCATTCCATGTAACCACAGCTTGTGTTTGACAGGGATGCAGATCAGCAGGACAAACTTAATTCTCCTGCTGAAGAAAAAAAAAAGGGAATGATCATGGTTTTCGAGGTGTGGTTCTCTGGCTGTCAGGTTGGTTCAGCGGATGGTAAGCAGATGTTCATTTGCGTCCCACATTCCAGATTTGGTAAGCAGCCTGAACAACGAAAGAGACAAACCCATGGTGTGACAGAATGTTATCCGGCACTCACCAGCTGATGAAATTGTCTTTCACTGTTTCCAGAGTGTCCTTAAGAAAGGCTGCAGACCACTCCCTCATCTCTGAACAGTGAAGACAAATTGTGGTTAAAAAAACACAGTCACTAACATAACAATGAAGAACCCTTTCAAATGAATAAAATGGGCAGTTTCCAAAGTATGTTCTGGTTGCTAGAAAGTGTCTCATGGGTTTGGAGTAGTTGCCACTCTACAGATTGATCCCTAACCTCCAATGTGATTTCTGTCTATAACACACTGGATAAGGGTCTACTGATGCTAAACGGTAATTACGTTTTAGTCGTCTTTATCCAACCTTCCATGAATGAAAAAAATCATAATGGAAATTTGTCAGAGTGTTGGATCATGGATCAGGAGAATGGATCAGAAGAGTTGTTCATTTTCACGAGCAAATGTATAAACGAGCTCTCAGTTGTTTCATTGCTGCAATATTCTGGTAGAAACACAAACATCCTCCCCAGTCCTGGCATTTCTTAGACTGTCTTTGTCCTGTTGAGCATTATACAGCTGGGATGGCCTGCTAATGTAATCATCTCAATCATGAGTGGTGATGATTCTCATCTAACGCACTGCTTGTGTTCACAGCCGCTCTGCTTGGAGGTTGTATTGTGTCTCAGTGGAGGACTGTCACTGCTGCGCACTCTCTTGTCCTGCTGTCGTCTTCATTACGATCTTCTGAGATGGAACTTTACCCTCATCTGATGACACTGATGACGCACGCACGCACGCACGAACGCACGCACTACACTAATATGAATGAAAATGGCCAAATGGTCACACGTCATTGATCCAGCATTCATGACTTTCTCCAATCATCTTCCATTTAACAGTATAAAGCACTGTGCAAATGTCTTTGTTAGTTTTACACTTCCCCTCTTGGTGAGTTCACCTGTGTACTTGTTATTTCTTCAAACAGGTGAACTTTCACATGGAAACAGTTTGTAAATATGTTTCACAGCAGCTGTGCTCACTTCTGAACTACAACTACCACAATCCCTGTTGTTTTTTTATTAGCAGTCCACCAAGCTGTAAGCACCTGAACAGAATCATGAGCTGACACATTGATTGATTTATGTGCGATTATTGCAATCTGAACCACTGGTTAAACTTTAAAAATCAACAATCTAAATGCACTGTGTCCTGGCATCGACTGTATGCTTCGGGTTATCACTTTGTTCCTTCCCGTGCCAGAATTCAGGGGTCAAGAGAGG
The DNA here is from genome assembly GCF_963383615.2 of Lipophrys pholis. Taxonomy (NCBI): domain Eukaryota; kingdom Metazoa; phylum Chordata; class Actinopteri; order Blenniiformes; family Blenniidae; genus Lipophrys; species Lipophrys pholis. Next base: position 22,368,113 of record NC_137636.1, on the reverse strand, counting down.
TCAGTGTATGCTAATCTCAGTATGTGACAAGGGAGCAAGCCTGTTGTTCATGCCAAGGTTTTAACCGACACGCCTTTATTATTGCATGGCCATTGAGGTTAGAGCCATTCATTAGATCTATGTCACGAGTAATTTTAAAATCACAGAGCAAAGTAACATCACAACAAAGTGTGGCCGGACAAAACTAAAAGGGACTGAAATAATAGTTCACTTTATTGTGCAGAGACTGAGACGTATAAAACCAAAACACTCGACAAGGGTTGTCACTTTTTTTGGGTTTGCTGGAAATTTGATATCCGATTAATAGGTATCACAAAAATAGTACATGAGTGAGATAACATCTACAAAAGCAATAACAATACAGTTACTGTTTTCCCCCTCACCATCAACAATAGGCATATTTTCAAGTAGTTCATTTTTCAACACCTTTTAATGTTGTGTCCCAGCACCTTGATTCTCTCTGTGAAACTCGTCTGTGTGGTTTCCCAGAGTATTTTGTTCTGCACTGACTCCAATTCCATTTTTAATCGTTCATTTTCTCGTATATTGTCAATGTATTTGGAAATTTCTTGTCTTTTTGTCTTAGTATAAATATCATGTATGTGTTGATGAATGTGTCACATTGCTGGTTCTTGTGCTATTGCTGTTTGTTGATTTAAACCTGTTCTTTGAAGGGATTATTTTCTGATCCTTTAGTTTGTGGATCTTTTTGATGCCCTATTGAAGCCATTCGCAATGAAGACAATGTGCCTTTTGCCTCCTCTGTGTTTGGGTCCTGTTGAGCACTCACCTTAACAATTGCTGACTATCAATGAAACAGACTTGTGTAGTGCCTTGTATGCAGAATGGTACAATTTAAAAATGTCTCACAGATCTCTGTCGCTTGAAACGTCTGAAGGAACCCAAACCAGTTTCTTCATCCAACCAAGGGACTTCCTACTTAATAAAAATACCTGATTGACTGTTAACTGGAGGTTATGAGGGGACCACCATGATCAGAATGGAGAATCAACTCAGCTGGCTTCTCTCGACGTGAGTGACTTTGAGTCTGGATGATTGTCATGATTGTAGAATGTAGAATAAGCAAGCCTTTCCAAATATTAATCTAAAACGTGTGTATTGCCATGCACGACACGATAGCTGTTAACACATGATGCAACCAGTTCAGTGACCTGCACTGTGAATTATCAGGATTAGTTCATTGTTGATGCTATGTTCTATAGACTGTCTATAACTCTGCAACATCCGTAAAGTAGAAGCCACATGTTTTAAGACAAAAGGACTTTTTCCATCACTGGTTGTCAAACCTCAGGTCTGGGACCCCCTTGGGATGGGACATGACTTTACCCTCTCTGGGAGATTTGAAATGAGATTTGCAAATTCAGCAGACCTGGGAAATCGCTCATTGACTGGAGATTTGATGCTCTTAGTCTTCTGTCGTCATGAGAGTAGATATATCCAGAAGCGTTGGCTTCACTGTTCTGTTTTGGCAAATTAGGAATTGGAGAGTTCTGCTGTTTTTCTACATAATCCAGACAGACGTTTAGGAACCTGTTTTACACATTCATTGAATATTATTGCACACTTGATAGGCTAAATTGCTTAATATACATTTAATTGTTAATCATTTTCATATACAACATCTTTTTTTAACTTGGGGTAGAAGTTCACCCATGTGACAAATTCTGCTAAAACACCCTCCCTCTGTGTTTGAGGACAGTGGTCCAGTGTACAGCTCTGGGATATAAATAAAGTCTCTCTGTGGTGCTGGACTGTGTGCTCGCTTGATTGACCAGCTCACCAGGCTGCTGCAGATCGTCACTGTCTGCTACTGTCATATTATATTCAGACGCACAGGACTTTGTGGGAAAATCCATGGATTCGTGAGGATTTAAAAGGTTTTCTGGCATCAAAATTTTGATTACTAAAATGGAAAAATTTATGAGAAAATAATTTTTGTATGAATCTGGGGCAGAGTCACCAAGTGTGTTAATAGAGGGTGTGATTTCAGTTATTTCAATCATCTGCCTCCTCCAGTCATCTCACAACGCCGCCCCGCCTCCTTCTTCACTCATGCTGTTGACAAGTCAGAGTGAGTATGGCCTCTTTTTTCCATCATAATTAAACAAGTTTCTGCTTTTTATTCCGTGTCCATTAGCGCAGCCCATAGCGCTGCATGGGAAATGGTCATTATCGCAGACAGAAATAGGAGCATAAATTTGCCGTTAATGAAAATGTCAATTAGTGGTCTGCTGTGTTGGAAGGGGGCTGATGGCATCACTGCTGCAAATTAGACATCCGTGTGCGCAACAGGGTGCCTCACGTATATATGTACATGATTTACCAAACTGTGAGAATCCACACCAATGGGAATACCATTGTGTGGCCACTTCGTTGACTTAAACTGCAAAAATCAAACAAAAAAACGTTGCAATTTGGATTGATTTAAAAAAAGAAAATAATTATTGGAGTTTGCCAACATGAGCAAAGTTAGTGTTCATTTTCTTTCAAAAATATAGTCAAGGTAAATGGATTTCACTGAAATTACACTTTTCCACGACTTCAGCAATCCCAGAAGCGATTACACGGTTAATCACGTTCACTCATTCACACACACACCAATGGTTGCGGCCGCCATGCAGGACATTCAGTTCATCGACTGGGAGCAGTTTGGAGTTCAGCGTCTTGCTCAAGGACATAATTTGACATGGGGAGATGGGAAATCAAACCTACATTATTCCCATTGAGAGACGAGCGCTCTACAGACCGAGCCACAGCCGCCTCGTCAGTGTTTTAATGCTTGGTCGCATGAAGATCGTAAACCTATGGACCTGATGAGATTGACAGCAGGATTTAGAGTCTGAGGTTTGTACCTCCAACGTCTCTGATTTCCGTTAATTAACAGCCCACAGATTCTCTGCATGGTTCAGGTCAATCAGGCCAATCACAGCTCCGTCATACTTTAGTTTTGAGGAGTTGTGGCCGTATAAACAGGAGGAAAAGGAAACCAGCATCTGAAAGCAGCAGGATGAAACTCCTGTTAGATGCTGGACGTATTGTTAGACTTTATAAAATCAGCAGAGCACCAGCACAGATCCTCACTCACTCTGGACTTGAAGTAACCTAGATCAGGGTGTTCTCACTCTTCCTCCAAACTCTGACTTCCAAATGTTCATGAGACACCGTGATTGTGGGACTATTTATAGGTCTATTTGTGTGTGTTGGATCTTTATAATTTCAGACATGTTAAAAACATACAAAATACAGATACATACAAAACCAAATTCTCTCTCTCTCTCTCTCTCTCTCTCTCTCTCTCTCTCTCTCTCTCTCTCTCTCTCTCTCTCTCTCTCTCTCTCTCTCTCTCTCTCTCTCTCTCTCTCTCTCTCTCTCTCTCTCTCTCTCTCTCTCTCTCTCTCTCTCTCTCTCTCTCTCTCTCTCTCTCTCTCTCTCCAAATAGAATGAGAATGAAACATGAGCATATCGGAAAAAAAAACAAAAGAAAGAAAAAAAAAACCCCCAAAAACCCCAAAAACAAATATATATATATATATATATATATATATATATATATATATATATGTGCTGTATATTCATTAGAGTGTGATTTAATCCTTAAACTGTTCCGTCTTTGGAAGCCCTGGGTTTGACGAGTTGTTTTGATATTTTTATTCACATATTTGGATCATTAATCAAATGGCGGCATCATGGAGGGAGGGCAAGCAGAGGGGGATGGATGCGATCCATATAGCATATCTTCTTCAGGGTGTGTGTGTTTGTGTGTGTGTGAGTGCGCGTGTATGCATGCTGTAAGATCAATCTAAAAGTCCTCTGCAACAGCCACTTCAGACCCTGGGCGCAGTCACAAAAAAATGATTACCATTACACTTCCACCCTCCCCACACCTCCCCTCTCACTCTCACAGACGATGAGGGGAAATAAATGTTGCCACACACACACACACACACACACACACACACACACACACACACACACACACACACACACACACACACACACACACACACACACACACACACACACACACACACACACACACACACACACACACACACACACACACACACACACACACACACAAATACACCAACAGCTCCAGAGCTAGAAATGACAGATATAAAAAAGACGGATTCCCACCTAAACGTCAATATGAGGGGGATGTATTAAAAGTGCATTTGAAATTCTTAGCAGCGTTCCACTTCATTTCTGAATGTCTGGGTCTTGCACCCTTAAAAGCACAGAGAAATAAATCAAGTTTGTTGCTTGCGCTGAGACCCCTATAAAAATAAATAGATGAACGCTGGTCACCTCGGAGCCATTTTTAAAATGTCCCCCCAGCTGCACTGTATCCATAATTATGATTTTGATTGTCTGTGACCACATCCTCCAAGATCAAATGTGAAGCAGAATAACGGCAGCGCGGACGAAGAGATTTATTCGTCGTCTGCTGCGGCTGAGGTTGTGCATGACAAACAGATAGCTAATACCTTGGGGTATAAAGTGCTGTTGCTTTGGCTTCAGCAACAATGCTCTCTAACCTCTCATGTTATATACCAGACTTTGCTTTCACACTGTTCTGAGTGACTGACAAGGATTGTTGGCAGTTTGTCGGAGCTGTTTGCTTGACATCCACTCAGGTCTACAGTTGTGTATGACTTGAGGTTTGTTCCCTCACCCTTCCAGGTGACAAACTGAGAAATCAAAGTACAGAAATTAACCTGAAAAGGTACAAAGGCCTCATCACTCCAGCTGTACCTTAGTAGGGTTCAAGTACTATAGTACAAGTACTTTCCGTCTGTATGTCTGTACCCCTGATAACAAAGTGTAGTTTTTAAAATAGTACAAACTTGATACCCAATGATGTACAGCTGCAGCGACGGGCTATTTTGTACCCTTAAGAGGCAAAAACAATCTAAATTAAGACAAATTTCAATTGTTTACAAAGATTTGTTGACATACCTGGAGCTATATGTTGCCACAAACCATCTCTGAACATCTTGTGTCTACGCGATGCGGACCTCCAAGAGCCTTAAAGGCTTCAGTATACGACTGCGTCTATAGTACACATAGAGTCGCGGCTAACTGCATTTTGTAGAGCGAGGGACTGAGCTCGTGGAGTGCTGCCACACGTTGCACACAGCTGTGTTAATGAGTGTATCGGTCATACTTTAATAATGTTTGCATGTAGCATGTAGCATCACTGGTGTGTGAGCCCTGAAACTCTTTACCATGTAGCATGTAGCATTTAGCACAGCTCGGAGTAAAATCCTCCTGATCCACTGAGCGGTTAAACTACCAGGTGTCATCGGGCTAACTCTACTGGTCCAAATGTCTCTGCTGATTAAGTTGCTGGTGTTGTTGTTGTTGTTGTTCTTCTTCTTATTATTATTATTATATTTTTTTGCTGGTGTCTTATAGATCTTACAGTTTTGACCGCATTTTTTAAAGAGACTAAATACTAATCCTACGACTGAGAATTATTTGATTACTGTACTATGAAGCAGGATTAACACACCTGGTGTATCTCTTTTCTTATGTGGCTTCAATTAACTGAACATGTGCGATCAGGGTTTGCAGTACAATAACTTGATTTTCAGAATATTTACAATCCAATATATATCTACAGTGTCTGTGTCTCGTTTAAAAGGAGAGCATTCACTGCATACAGCCAATCATAAAGTAAGGAACAATCAGGTAGAGCTGCACACTTTTAACACAATTAAAAAAAAAAAAATGTGAGCGGTTGATTAAGGCCAAAAAGTAGCACTGAAAGATTCAAGGAATGCAGAAATCACATCTCTTGGGCAGCATGAATAGATCCGACCATAGAAACGCAAACAGAAAAATAACAGAGTCACACATTAGCTATTGGGCTGTTGTTTCAGCACCATGGACAGTGGTGTTAACGGCATGTGTCTTCAGGCAGCTCAGACATATATGTGTAGTAATTTAAATACCTTTACAAAATCAAACAATACATCTAATAGTCCACATGTACATAGTTTTGTATTCAGTGAACAGAAAATAAGGCTGCTCTGAGTTGCTGATGTCACTCAGTAAATCTTACTTTTTTGTTTTATTTATTCAGTGTCATTTCAGGTGCGAGCAGAGGACTCCATCCAAAATGATTGCAATTCCTACCTGCGTGAGAATGTCTCTCATGTTCTAGAGAAGGTTGGGGACATGGAGTCCGAGTGGACCTTGTTCAAGACCTCCATTGTCGAAGCCACTATGCACAGCTGTGACCGGAAGCTCGTCGGTGCCTGTCATGGTGGCAACCCAAGGACACGCTGGTGGACACCAGCGGTCCGGGAAGCTGTCAAGCTGAAGAAGGAGGCCTTTAGAGCCTGGTTGGCTCAGGAGACTCTGGATTCAGCAGACAGGTATCGGCGGGCTAAGAGGGCGGCAGCTGTTGTGGTTGCAGAAGCAAAATCTGCAGCATGGGAGGAGTTCATTCAAGCCATGGAGAAGGACTTTCGGTTGGCCTCAAAGAGGTTCTGGGGCACCATCTGGAGGCTCAGGAGGGGTCAGAGGGGGTCTATCTCAAGCTGTGCTCAGCAGGAGTGGACATTCTCTGACTTCGTATGAGGATATCCTCCGGAGGTGGAAGGAAAGCTTTGAGGATTTCCTGAACCCGGAAGACATGCCTTCCTTACAGGATGCGGGGCCTGAGGCCTCTGGTATGGCCTTGTCTATTTCCCTGGTAGAGGTCACCAAGGTGGTTAAAAAACTCCTTGGTCGCAAGGCCCCAGGAGTGGACGAGATATGCCCGGTGCTGCTGAAGGCCCTGGATATTGTGGGGCTGTCCTGCTTGACACGCCTCTGCAGTATCGCATGGACCTCGGGTACATTACCATCCGACTGGCAGACCGGGGTGGTGGTCCCCATCTTAAAAAAGGGGGACCGGAGAGTGTGTGCCAATTATCGGGGCATCACACTTCTCAGCCTCCCTGAAAAACTCTATGCGAGGGTACTGGAAAGGAGACTCCGACCGATTGTCCAACCTCAGATACAGGAGGAACAATGCGGATTCTGTCCTGGTCGTAGAACAACAGACCAGCTCTTCTTCGCCTTTTGTTTGTGATTTTCTTGGACAGGGTGATGAGGCGCAGCCGGGTGGAGGAGGGAATCATGTGGGGGGCCGGAGGGTGACGTCTCTGTTCTTTGCGGATGACGTTGTCCTTCCAGTATTCACTGGAACGGTTCACAGCGTCTGAAGCAGATGTGATGCGGATCGGCACCTCCAAATCTGAGTCCATGGTCCTCTCACGGAAAAGGATGGCATGCACTCTCTAGGTGGGGGGTGTGGACCTTCCCCAGGTGGAGGAGTTTAAGTATCTCGGGGTCTTATTCATGAGTGACTGGAGGAGGGATTGTGAAATCGGCCACAGGTTCGGACAGGCGGCTTCAGTAATGCAGTCACTGTGCCAGACTGTTGTGGTGAAGAGGGAGCTGAGCTACAAAGCAAAGCTCTCTGTTTACCGGTCGGTCTACATCCCTACCCTCATGTATGGTCATAAACTTTGGGTCATGACCAAAACAGTGAGATCACGGATACAAGCGGACTCCCTGTAGAGATCATATCTCTGGCTTAGCCTGGGAATGTGTTGGGGTTCCCCCAGAAGACCTGGAGGAAGTTGTGGGGGACAGGGACGCCTGAGCTTCTCTGCTCTCTATACTGCCACCGCGACCCCAAATGGACAAAGCGGAAAAGAAGATGGATGAATGTCCCATTTCAAGTCTGAATCTTGAAAATATGAGATTTGACACTCAATATAACAGGATCCAGCCCAACATCTCTGCAACCTCAGAAATAAGTAATTGTAATTACTGCAACTTCAAAGACAGGATGCAATGGATCATATGAGGTAGAGTTAAAGCTATAATGTTAGCCATAAGCCCTATGTTATTAGCTCTGATTCTTTTCAGTTCAGGGGTGTCAAACACATTTATTTTGAGGGTTGCATACAGCCCAATCTCATCTTGAGTAGGCCGGACTGGTGAAGTAGTGCCATAATAACCTTTAAATCTAAACGTTAACGTTTTTCTTTGTTATGATGCTATGACTACTACTGAAAATGACTATAATTTATTTTTTTTTTTTAAAAAAGCCAATTTTAATTAAACCTTCTGGTAGAAAATACAGTGAAATGTCCCAAAAACATTTATTGCTGTTGCATTCTGGGCGTTTCTACAAACTCTCTCTGACAGCTTTGAGGCTAGTTTGATAGCGACCAGGTAGCTAGATTTCATGGCATTATCACTGATATCTGAGCTCTGGTCTGTGGTGTGTTGTGTTGTGTCCACTACTAAAATCAATGTTTTAAATGTTTTACAATTTTCTTGGTGGTTTGGAAGAATTGGAGCCTAATGACAGCCCAGTTTTAATTTATAATATCAATCTGAAACCTTATGTAAACACGCATGTACGCACGCACGCACGCGCACACACACACACACACACACACACACACACACACACACACACACACACACACACACACACACACACACACACACACACACACACACACACACACACACACACACACACACACACACACACACAGTGATACTGCAGCAAATCTCCACTCGGTCCCTGAAACAGACCGCCCATCTTTACTTTGATGGCTGTCATTTCTGCACGAGATTTCCCTCGGCTGCTGGGGGAAATAAAAGAGTCAGACATAATGGAGGATAATTGCATCTCTTTCTCCGGTTCTGTCTCTTTCTTGTTTTTCTCCTCTGGTGCTGCATCGTGCAGGATGGATGCCAGAGAAGTCACAAACTGCAGCATTCAGGCCCATTACATCTGCAATGAGAGGAGTTGCAAGCAACATCTGGTGTCTGCGCTGTGATAGAGAGAGTGCTGCCTGGGCCTTTTTAACAGATATCTGGGGGCTACGCGGGATAGGATAGCTCACTGTTAACTCTTCAGAGCCCACTTAGAGGTGTGATGACTGTGAGAGCCAGGGAGAGAGAGAGGAAGGGACTGTGGAAGAGGGAAAGAGGAGTCAGAGGACTACACAAAAGAAAAAGTGATGGAAATAAATGGTGAAAGGAAGAAGGAAATGAAGAGAAGTAAAATGTGTGTAAGGACGGATGGTTGAAATTTCTTACACACTCAGGACTGCACTGCACAGACACCATTCCCACTTAAAAGCATGGGGGTGGCAGTATCATGTTGTGGGGATGCTTCTCAACAGATAGACCTAAAAGATTTGGAAGAGTGTAGCGTCAGTGTTTATGGTTGAAGTTAAGAGCTTGACAGAAACACCAGTGAGCACACAAAAGAATGAGATAGGTTTCACAACATGAAAAAGAGAGATTTCTCACAAGGAGGACACTAGTAAAAAGGAAAGGGAGCTCAAAAGAAGAATGTGAAGGCAAAGAAAATCAGACAAAATAGAACGACCTAAGAAAAAGTGTATTTAACCTGGAATTTCTATCAGAAGTGTGTTTATAACATGTGTGTCCTTGTAGTTTTATTCTGTCGTTTTATGTATCTTTATTATGTAATTTGTTTTTTAACCAGTTTCTCTTTACAATTTGCTTCTAAATGCATAAATGAAGGTCGTACAAAAAAGGTTTGTTCCATTATCCATTCATTCATCAATTCATTAATTCCCAGTGGGTTTATTTGTCCACCTGATTAGAATTTCACACTAAACACTGCACTGCTAAGACTGGAAGCATGGTGGTGGCAGCATCATGCTGTGGAGCTGCTTCCCAACAGAAAACAACATAAAAGGTTTGGAAAGGTGGAAAGTCAATATTTAGAAAACAGTTTTGGAGATGATCTGATTAGGTTGACAAGAGAAGAACTTCAAAGCACATTTTTGTTTCACTTTCAAAATCGAAACATAATTGGCTTAAAAGCAATACTGTCATTGTTTTGTGTGATCAAGGGAAAACACTTCATTCTAATGGAGACTTTGTGGACTTTCAAATCCTAAACTGACAGACCTCACATTGCAATTGTGGTGTTCAGATGTCTAACCTGAACCGACTCAGTGCTTTGATTGTGGACAAGATTCAGCAACAAATCATTCTTATAAATTGGCAATTAATTATATCAACAATTTTATTTCATCTATTTTTATTGTATTTTTCTTTTTTTATATTCAGTCTTACATTTTCTTCTGTTAGGAGTTTGCATGATGTCTGTTAGTATACGCAATAATGTCATTGGACGCTGGGTGTTCATATGAGTGTGTGTGAGACTTTGCACTGAGGTGGTTTGCTCCAGACCCCCGTTACCCTACTTTGGATAAAGTGGTCTACAAAATGAATGGACCCCAAAGTGTGTTTATCCTGATTCAACTCATGAGAGTAAAAAATAGTGAAAAAGTCTTCTTCTATCAGTCTTGGTCATAGTAAATGTAACTTAATCATTAATGTGTCTTTATAGAGACTTGCTTTCTGTCCCTGTCAGGAAGACACGCGGGTCCCCAGAGTATTAGCAATGCCTGGGCCACACACACACTCATACACGTTCTACGGCAAAACAAGAGATCACCTTCAAGTGCAGTGATGCGTCAAGCTGAGCCTTCAGCTGTTGTTACTGCGACGCACAGCTGATCAGCAGCCGCCTGACAACTTCATTCACCCAGCACCTGCTAGCTGTCAATCACACCCGGGAGAGGTGTGTGTGTGTGTGTGTGTGTGTGTGTGTGTGTGTGTGTGTGTGTGTGTGTGTGTGTGTGTGGGTGTGTGGGTGTGTGGGTGTGTGTGTGTGTGTGTCCTGAGGCTATTGATGAAGCCGTCAGAGAGAGGATGAGACGTGTCAATCACTCTTATCTCTTTTTCTCTCTCTCTCTCTCTCTCCCTCTTTCTCTCTCTCTCTCTCTCTCTCTCTCCCTCTCTCTCTGCCCTTGATCAGACTCCCCATTCAATCTTAGTTACATACAATAATCTCCTTGTCTCCGCTAACTCACCGCTGGTAGTATTTTACCGCCACATTTTTACATTCCCTTTGTTACAACAGGCCACTATGGGGTATAAAATGCAAAAAGCATGTGTGTTTATACACGAAACATGAAAGAAGAACTTAAATCATCAGTTCATGGATGGATTATCAGTGTCATGCTGAGGGGTTGCGAAAGATCATGAGTTTGGGGACTTAGTTGTCTTAGTAATATGGTAGTAATTTCTTACTTATCGACATCAGTTAAGCTTTTGTGAGCTTGCTTCTTTTTTACATTTGCTGCACATGAAAACAATCGTTCAGCTGCACAGCTGCCGTCTTCCTCTGGCATGCAAGAGCAAGCTGGGCGTTCGCCTTAGCGTTTTTCTCATTGGTCACTATTTCATTAAACTCATCTTTACTGGAGAAGGAGAACCTCGTCACTTCTGAGCTAACCACCAGACAGCAGCATGAGAAACATCAGGATTAACCATGATACTGAAGAGCCATTAAAAAACAAATAAAGAGAAAGAAAGAAAGAAAGAAAGAAAGAAAGAAAGAAAGAAAGAAAGAAAGAAAGAAAGAAAGAAAGAAAGAAAGAAAGAAAGAAAGAAAGAAAGAAAGAAAGAAAGAAAGAAAGAAAGAAACAAACAAACAAACAAACAAACAAAGAAAGAACTAAGAAAAGAGAAACGAGAATAGAAGAAAAGACAAAAAAGAAGACTTAAAATAAAGACTAAAAAAAGGAAAAAGAGAAAAAAGGAAAACAGGAAAAAAAAGAAAAAAGGGAAAACATTAGTCAGATAAGCCAACATGATATATGACCTTTATTGATCGATAATTCCAATAAGTTTGAGTTTAAGTTTGTTGGACATCAAAAGCTGCAGGGCCACTGTCTCTCTTTCCATCCTGCTAACTGAACTGCCTGAGATGTGATGTTAGATGAAGCCTTTGTCGCCGCATTCATTACTTTTTCACTAACATGGTAGTCCCTAAATCTACCAGCTGTCATCCAGATCATAGAGCATCTTCCTCCCTCTAATTTAGAAACTTAGCACAGCTATCCACTACTTCTTAAAAGTAACTAGTAACTGTGATGAAGTAATATTCTTTATTAATGCGACAATGTCTGTCACGCATCTTCAATAACATACCACCTCAATATTGATCTCTGACCATTATTATTTTGTGCTGTTTGGTCTTTAAAGCTTTAAAACTCTGAATGCATGGCTGCTTTTGGTATCTTCCAAAGAATCGGTGCCAGTTTTCAGTCCTGACAGGAGGAAATGGTGATATTAGATATCATTTACCAAATGTAGCCCTTGCTCTTTCAATCTGACATTTAGCACTCCTCCTAATGTCTCTGTTGTAGCTGTGATGGATTATCTGCTGCTGACATGTTGTCATCAGGACATTCGTTGGATCCAGCTTCATCTGTATCGTCAGTGTTAGTATATTATTGGATACCAACATGTGTAAATACGCTTTTCCAAGCAAAAGAAGGTGAACAGGTGAACAAGGTCGTGTCTGGACGATATAAATCCGCCCCCATAAAACTTCTTTATTTGCTTTCATTCTTTAAAGGTTTGAAGAAGGTTCTCTGTACAAACTGTTCCTTTTGCATATTTATTGAACACACTACATTCTCAAGATTATGAAAGTTTTATCCTCTCATATTACAAAGATCATTTCTTTCCATAATGCAGGTTGTGTAAATGGGAAAATGGTCCACTGCTTCATGACTTGTGGGCCTTGATATGATTGTTTTCTTCTATTTTCTTATCAATACCATTCTCAATTCTGTAAGTTAACATCACAGGACATCCCGAGATAACTTCTTCTTTTCTTTCTTGACTTATTATTGCATACTATCTCTTGTAATGTCAAGAAAATGTTAAAGTGAAGGGACTAATGGAGTAAAAAAACAACAACAAAAAAACCACGACATGCAGTATTTCGTTGAAAAATAAGACACTTTAAGTGGAACAAATCAAGTCAAACTCAGATGTGTGGAGCTTGATTTACCTCACAAAATGCCCTGCTGTAAATCATTTCACAGATTAAAAACACAGATTGAGCAATTGTGGAGAGTTTGCTTTCAATTCAAACTATTAACGGAAACATGTTTTTACTTTGTTATTATAATGAATTAAGTGCATAACATTTGCTGAAAAGCGAGATTGATTTTTTCAAAAATCTTTCTTGTTCACTGAATGGACAAAAAGTCAAGAATTAAATGTTTTTTCTGAATTGTATTTTTCTGTGTGTATTAGAACCAACAATATATAATATGTAATTTACTTAATTCATTTTTAATTATTTTCAAAAGACATGTCAGTGTGTGTATGCGTTTTATTTGTAATCAAACAGTCTAAAGACATGAATTTGAGTTCAGTTAGGGGATAAATTTCCTGTCAGAGTGAATGTGTGTGTGTGATTTTCTGTATGTTTCGCTGTGTTTGTCTTGTTATATCCTGATATAGAGGATCACTGGATGTTTACTGGGTGTATGTTTGGTGTGTCTGAACACAAATAGTGTGTCTTCAATTTTCAAGATAATGTATCTCCAACATCTGCAAGAAAATTCTTTGGCCAAACTGCCGTCCAGCAGCACCGTGGTGGACTGCCTGTGGATCAGTGGAAGTGTGTGAGAGAAAACTGACCTCAAACCGTGAATCGTTTTCACACTGACGGTGTTGAAGCGTTTTCAAAAAGTTGGGTTCAAAGCGACTCCAAACAGTGTTCAGTGTCATGGAAACATGGTTTATCTTACCTGTAGGATAAAATCTGAAACATTCTTGTTTGTAATCAGACCGCTTATTTATTAGTCTAGTTTGGTATAATTGGGGAGACTTTATCTTTCTGCACCAACGAGGGTGGCCGCAAGTCCTAGCAGCTGAGCCCTGTTTGTTTGTTTTGTTATCGAGTTTTGGAGTTTACCATTAATATTTTCCGCTATGGACACAGTATTGGGTAAAGTTGTGTACACGAGGTATGATGACACCCGATCCCGACTGAGCTGCGGAAGCGGTTCAGGGGCTGCAGAGCTGGCGCTAGGCTGAAGGCTAGGAGGTGGAGATACAAGCCTGTTCTGCTGTTGGTCGTCATGGGAAATGTCAACTCGCTCCCCAACAAGTGTGACGAGCTGCTGGCATTGGTGAGGAACCAGAGACTCGACAGGGAGTGCAGCCTCGTGTGCTTCACAGAGACGTGGCTCAATAACAACGAGCCTGACTCCTGCGTAAGTCTGCCAGGCCTCTCATCTGTGCGTGAGGACCAGAAAAAAAACAAAGGTTGGGGACTGATGCTGCTTGTTAACAACAGATGGTGCCACCCTGGGCGTATTACTGTGAAGGACAAGATCTGCTGTCAGGATATTGAAGTGTTGGCAGTCAGTCTGAGACCATACTATGTACCCAGGGATTATTCCCACATCGTTGCCATTATTGAGGTGCCACGGCTCGGTTGGTAGAGCGGCCGTCTGTTGCAGGTTCGATTCCCATCTCTGCATGCCGAAGTGTCCTTGGGCAAGACACTGAACCCCAAACTGCCTGGGTGAATGGAGAGTGAGTGGTTGGTGGTGGTCAGAGGGGCAGATTGGTAGCCTCACTTCCGTCAGTCTGCCCCAGGGCAGCTGTGGCTGTTACCACCACCGAGTATGGAGTGAATGAATACTGCAATGTAAAGTGTCTTTGAGTGTCCTGAAAAGCGCTACATAAAACCCATGCATTTATTATTGTTTGCATTCATCCGCGGGCGTCGGGTGATGTTGCATGTGACATCATTCAAGAAACTGTGGCGAACATTGAGAACAAGCACCCTCGTGCATTTATTGCAATAGCAGGGGATTTTAACAACACTATTCCCGCCTCCCACCTGCCCGGGTTTGTGCAGTATGTGGACTGTCCTACTGGGGAAGAATGCAACAATGGACTTATTCTTTGTAAACACCAAGGAAGCCTACACTGCTACCACCCTACCACCTCTTGGAAGATCGGATCTATAACACGAGTATATTTCTAAAACTAGATAGTTTTTACATCTACTAAAATTCGAATCAATACATATGGTGCGTATGCCTTTATCTTGGCCATTTCGTATCAAATTATGTCTCAGAACATTTTAATTTACTGCATTTAAACTGAGAGCTGTGATGTAGTTTTTGTTCATAATCCGTCTACTGTGAAGTTTATCACAAAATAACAATAATGTACTCAAATGCAGGTTTTGGACTGTGGGAGGAAACCACAGTATCCAGAGGCAATCCCCTGCATACAAACTCTACACAAAGGCCTCAAACCAGTGACTTTCTCACAAGAGTGCGAAAACTGCACCAGCAAAAAAAGTTTATTGTTCTAATGTCCTCAAACCTGAGATATTTATTTGTGGCTCAGGCTGAGAGGTGATTTGCATGCACATACTTGCAACGTCAAGTTTTCGAAATTTTTTAAGTGAAACAGTGAAAGAAAAATCCCCAAACACAATATGGTCCCTTTAAAGCACAGAACCCTTACTTCTGTGGCAAATGAGCATATGCTTTTGTATTTATATTCATTTTGAATGTTTTTACATATGCATATTTAATGAGCATTTTAGGTGCATCATTTTTAATGCACACACACACCAGCCTGATGCATAATTAAAGACCAGACAAATAATGAAAAGTGCTCATTTCTGCAAATTTTAACCCAGTGGAGAGAATTTTAGAAAATAAATAATCATAAATATTAGCACAGATGTATTGCGTATACACAATATTTTCACGACGGGGGTCACTGTGCTTAATGATAAACATGGGAGGCAACGTAAGTGGAAAAACGAAATTCAAATGGCCTTATAAACAATACAAAGAATCCCACGTGGTGTCTGCCATCTTCACACAGCACATATAGCAAGTCGGTTTAGGCACTTATCATGCACATATAAAGATGCATATAGACTACAGGACTTTTAGAACTGAGTAATATAGGGAATAAAGAGAGAAAGAAAGAAAGAATCAAGGATGATGCTGGCCCTTAATCATAATTTATTCATCTCCAGGGATCCATAGAATGGTGCTTTCTAAAAGATGAAGATACCAGCAAAACTGTATTGAATTCCTAATATGTCATTTTCAGAATATGATTTCCCAAATGAAACACCTGGAAATACTGTACACGCATTTTGATTGTAAGTCATTTCTGGCTACGTTTTTACGTTAAATGGGTCAGTTTAATGTGGGGGCCGATTTACAAGGCAGTAAAAAGGAAATATTTAAGACAACTACCAAGGTAGAACTTTTTGAAATGCTCTGACTCCGTCTCCAAAGAAACGGGTAAAAAAACACAACTTTTCCAAAGCGTTGCAACTACTACTGTACACCAAGAGTCTAGTAACTAGTAGTTGTGCACATGCTCAGTAGCTGGACAATCAGAACAATGTTTCCTCCAGAGTGTCATGACTCCCTGTCCATCTTCTCCTGAGACTTGGTGGTTTTATAGTCGACAGTCGCCATAACAACAATCCAACTTGGTCATCTGTCCACTAGAATGTCCGTGTTCTCCCACTGTTAATGTTTAGAGCGGATTGTTCTCTGCTGCATGTGTGTGTGGTTTCAGTACAAAAACAAAGAACAGCACCAACTAGTGGACAACATGAAAATGACCTTGTTTTCAGTGTTTCAGCCAATTCCATTGAAATGGACATTGTCGTGCAAACGCAAAACCTTTCTGACACAAAACTATCCGTTTTCACTTGAAAGGTTGATAACCGACAAAATACAAGCACATTTAAAGTGCAGTCTATTTATGTAGGCATGCAATTTAGGACCAATGGTGCATAGAGCAACTTGTTACATTCCTGTTTCAGACATGTCCAACCAGTGTGACCATTCTCCTCTGACACAGACATCATCACTTTTTCACACCAATCTCTGGACACCATACAGATGGTTGTATGTCAAACCCATAGCAGATCAGCAGCTTGTACAACACTAAGACCAACAGCCATGCTGCATTTATATTCAGTTTAATCCCCATTTATTCTGTTTGTCTTTGCCATGTCTACATGAGGACCCAGTAATGCAGCCTGCACCTCTGCAAAACATCTAAAACTCAAAGGGGGGTGGGGGGAGGGTATCTGACGTCCATGTTGTCCTCGCCGTGTCGTTGCTTGTTTGTGTGCATGCGCATCCCCGAGCAGTGCTGGAGCTAATCTGATTGGGATAACGCTGTGTCCATGTCAGCGCAGACAGACAGCTTATTGTCGTCAACCTCTGGCCCTGACACATGCCCTCCTCTCTCTCTCCCCCACTCTGTCTGATTGTCTCATCACTCCTCGTGTGCCGTGACTCCCACCTGACGCCCAGACAGGCCTCAGCCACTCGCAAGCTGGATAATCAACCTCCTGTCAGTATACTGTCAATATCATCCACCAGCAAAGTGGACCCGGACACACACACACACACACACACACACCTCCCTGCCCCTTCTGTAAACCACAGCCAACTGTTTCCAGTAAGTTTTGACGGCTGCTCAGCTGCATCCAGGTTGGACTGTATATTCTGAAAAACACTTTGGACAAACCTCAGCTCAGCGGCACAAAATGAAAAAACTAATTTGAATCAACCTGCAGAGTTTTTGCTTCAAATAAGACACAATCACACACGCACGCACACACACACCATGTGAGACTGAGGTGAATCCACTTCTATATGTTGAATCAACTCCTCCACTGACTTGTATAAGAAGCTGCTGCTTAATTGTTTTTGTTTAAATCAAGGACAGATGCTTCTATGTCTCACTACACCACCTTGTGCTACAAAGATGCATGCTGAGACTTATAGATAAGCTTAAGCTTAGTTCACAACCTTTAGTTTCTTATTTCTGTATCTTTTATGTACAAGTATCGCTTACCATTAAATATTAAATGACGTTGCCCATGTAGCTGCTTGTTTGATAGGCTATTTATGTTTGAATTTAGAACACAAAAACCCAAGAACTGCACATTAAGTCGGTTAAAAATGAATCTATTTGTTTAATTTGGAGTTTTCAATAATATACAGCTGCTCTTAGATTGGTGTCACAAACACATAAGATACAACTTTTCCATCCATAGGAATGTCTGTGTATTTGCCATTGTTGTTTGTGAAATTTCATTTAAAAAATAAACAGCACCCACTTGTGGTCCAACAAGCTAACTCCATCGTTTCCAGCTTTTCTGCTGTTGTCACGTGAAGGCAAATTGTTTTGGAAAAGAAAACGATGTGTTTCACTTGGAACATGGTTGAGTCAACAGGGCCTCATTCACTTATGAGCCCAATCTGGAATGGATGGGTTAGGGTCAGGATGGAAGTACCTACTCCTTGGATTATTTAACAGCTGCAATCACTGAATGAATAAATAACAATTTTTTTTTTTATCAATGTCATTGTTGTTCTTTTGTTTCAGGAATGAAAAACAGATGTTTATGTACGAATGAATCGTGTAATTGTAGTGAAAGGATTTCCAGATTTCTGCATGCCTAAAAGGGTATTTAATATAAATTAAAATTGATATATGAAATATATGTGAAAGTGTATGTATAATTAAAATGTGCACAATATTCCCCTTATCTGAAACAATATGACAGTTTCACTCTTCACAGTAGATTTGGTTTCCAAATTCTAAATTTCTCTTTCCTGCTGGCTCCAAGCAAGCCTGCATGTTATTGTCGTTTGTTTCAGTTGCTTTTGTTGCTCTCCTTTCTAGTATGATATTCATTGGGATTGTCAATAAATTCACTCCATATATCAGTGTTATCCGGAAACCACCAACGCCAGAAAAAAAAAATACTTACACAGACGTAATGTTACTTAATACTTGTATGCTGTGCTGCAGAGGTTAGCAGCCCCAGCTTCTGTGCTTCATTTGAATTGTCTCCCGAGTGCTATGTACTGAACCTGGGTCCACAGCGTCCACCTCATCCACTGATCCAGCAATGACAGCATCTGCCCCCACACCCCTCCAAGTCTGCATCTTTCCCAGAGTTCCCCTGGTGCCTGGCCACACTCCTGCCCCAGGAACAGCAGCCCCCCCTGGGTGGGCACTCGTCTGACTGTCAGCCTCCACGACAACCTCCGTCCTGCCTCCATACTGGAAGCACGAGTGCTGCCACTTCAGGCAGTTATCTACATATGTTTTGATATTGGAGGAGCCTTCCTCTGACTTTGACACTCACATCGTGGCGTGATGTTGCCCTCGTAAGACTGGCACAAACACTCATGCCCTCGGTACCACCATGGGAAGCAGAGAAAGAGAGATGACAGCTTTATGAAATGTACCCTGCCAGCCGAAGTCTGATTCCACTGAGAATGACCGAGTGACCTTAAGTAACTCTAGTCTAGACAGAAGAGGCCTGCAGCAGTGAGAGGTTACTCTGCAGAACCATCACAGTTTACAAACTCTGTGAGTAAACTTGGACATTTGTCCAGTTTTGGTGTCCTGTTGGTCCTGGTGTTGCGTTCAGTGAAGTCTGACAGCGAATAGGCGTCATAAAGGCCTTTCACATTCGGATAGTCCGAGGCTCGGTTAACTTGGGAGGGACGGGAGCCGAGAATTTGGTTATGGTGGTATTCACCTTCACTTTTAAGAGTGGATCAAACCACCTGGAAAATGTCAAGCAATTACAACAGCTGCTGGTTTTGTGGCGATGTGGCCAGAAACATAGACTGACCAGAGATCTGTTGTTCGCTCCGGTTCAGAGTTCGTGGGAGTGTTTTCGTCACCAAAACGAAACAGTTTTTCTCTGAAGAGAACTCCAGTCCGGTTCAAACAGGGGAACGTGAACACGCCCTTAGGCCCTGGTTAAACAAGAATGTAACAAAAATGAACGAAAATTTATCTTTTTTTTTCTTCATTTCAGAAAAGTTTCTTGTTTACAATTCCTTTAGCACCATTTTAAAAACCACACACTCACGGACAGATCATATAGAGAATTTTGAGATTGCTCAACAGACATGGAACATGGAACCAAATCTAATGTATGGAAAGTCAAAAAACAAGGAGGGAAAATGTGTGACAACAGGGCCAAGCACAACCACAACTCCAGATCATAAGAGAACCACTGCTCTATTGATACCTGACCAGACCTGTCTCTTTGTTGGTTTATTTGATCTTGCAACCTAACAATAAAACAGGGGCAATGTTTACTGCATTCACATGTTTGATCAGTAGCTAAGGCTTTGTTTACATAATATTTTCAAGCGAAAGCAGGAAACTTTCATCGCATTTTGGGTGTTTGCATACCCGACAATGGTGCTCGAGGCCACTGAAAATGCAACTTTTTGAAAATGGTGCTCAAGGTGGAACTTTTTAAAAGTGCTCTGACGCTGTGAAAAAGGCAACCACAGCCGTAGAAAATAATTCTTCAGTAGAGGGGCAGTGGACATTCTCAAAATGTTGCAGTGTAAACTTTAAACTTTTCTGAATCAAAATCTGAAAAATTATGCGATTTCACTTGAAACGTTGTCTAAACACGGCCCAAATCTTTCCTCAACAGCTGCTTCTTCGATAAGCCCCTAATCGAAGACTAGAATTAGGAAAATGTTACATTTCTATAGAGCTTGTTGTTTTTAGTGGGAAACCGTTTGGGTGGCATTTGCACCATCAGTGACATTTAGAATATCCAGCACCGTGCTACTGTATATGAAACCAGATGTTGATCTCTACAATTGTGCATCAGTGTTCTTTAGGCGGGAGAATGGATACCACCAGGCTCTGCTTCCACCAGGGAGAGAGAACAGAAAATGAAAGGAGCGGCAGCAAGAAAGGCAGTAAAAGTGCAGCTATGGACAGATGGACAGGGAGTTTTTTCATTTAAACATCATCACCATCCTCATCATCCATGTCAATTCCATCCGCTGGGGACCGGCTGCTCAGTGGGAAGATGATGTCTCCACTCCACAGAGAAATGGCCATCAGAGACTCCACTCTCTGCCGCAGTTCTTCTCCTGACACAGTTATAAACACCATCTTTCCTCACTTATGCATAGCATTACAGCCGTGATCAACGGTACACTTTAAACAAGGCCCATCCCCACGCAGCTCCTTTTTTATCAAGCTATTTTTTGCTCCTTGGGGTTTGGGTAATGCATCCCAGCTCAATTATCTCAAAATATTATGTATATGCATGTTTATTCTCTCTGTTTGGAATGATAGACTGTTAGTGCAATCTTTTTAATATGCAAACCACCCTTGTCAACCAAGCTGGGATTGAGAGGCTACCAATTATTCGGCATCAGACAGTGGAGATGATTATCTAGGTGAGGGACTTGGTTCATCCTTAGCAGCTAGGAAGTGGTGTATTGATTGGCCATCAGGGAGCTAATAACACAAGGTTATCTACATGTAGCATGAGACAGTCTCCCTACTTAATAGAGCAGTCCTATCTGGATTTAATATGTCCTTATAGCACAGGGCCAGGCAGCAAAGGAAGCGGCGTGCATCTTCCAAAGCCTAACAAAGGTCACTGTATCGTAAAAGCATCAGCAGAGAAACAGTGGGATTATACACTGTGCCATCATAGCTTTGTTTTACGGCGTCATTGGGTGACTCTCACTGCTTGTATTGATCACTGAGGCGCAGATCATTTATAGATGGTACGTTCATACTATCAGTGCCACCCAAAGGAAAAGGGAAAATATCTAAACTAGAAATGATGGAAAGATAAACTTTCTGGTTACCAGTTGCTGTTGGCTACTTGTAGCGTGAAACAAAATGAACTTCTATCATCATTATACACAAATACAATGGCATTGTGGGCAATTTTCTCTCTCGAGAAGAAGAATATATAATAGAACATTAAATCTGAATAAATTGGTATATTTTAAATATTCTGTCTAGAAAGGTGCTTCTATTTAGGCCTAATCTGTCACATGTCAATGTAATGTCTATAATTGCTTATTTTCCCATATTGTCCAGGCCTGTAGTGTTTTCTTTAATGTGCACTTTATGTGGTTAGATTTGACAATTTAAATTACAATTTTCGCTTTTAGCGTAAACAAATCTGATGCATGATTTCAAAGAAAGCTTGGAAGAGATACCCGGCTTACTAATCTTTATCTAAGGATGCGTCGTGGTGTTTCCTTTTTGGTTGTATAACATAAAATGTGGGTGAACGGAACTTGATTTGAGGGGTTTTTAAACATACTGTGAACACAAAGGAATTCTGGTGGGAATTGATGACTGTAATTGGTTGTCCTATGATAAAATAGGACTACCAATTATAGCAAAAATCTCCAAACAATTCCATTCAGTTCATCTTTATTTCTATAATGCCAAATACATCACAGTCATGTCAAGACCATTTTACTGTTCATGAGCAAGCAGAAGAGTCAAACGAAAGGAAAAACTTGCCCTCAACAGGAAGAAATTTCACAGAACCAGACTCGGAAGGAGATTTCCTACTGTTTCGGTTGGATTTTGGGGATAGAAGGAGAGAAATGGAATGCAGAGCAACAAATTGTGGGGTATTCAAACCCTGGTTTGACATGACTGTGCTGTATTTGGCACTATAGAAATAAATTTGAATTGAAATACTCATCAGGTTTATTTGAACTCTCCACAACTTTATACACTAGCCTGCTATGTGCCGACTACAACTTAAATAGAAAAATAGTTGTTGAATTTAAAGCAAAAGCTGTGTTTCATTCTCTCGAGTTTGAAAATAATTGCAAATAGAAGCAGGAGGCATAGCTTCTCTTGAAGGTAGCGAGTTACCTAATTTGCTTCATTTTACTGTCTGGTGTTTCTAGAGATCTTTGCAAAGGTACCTCAAATAATTGTATTGACTCAATCAAATTGTGGCTGATGAAAGGACATTTGTTCTTAGCATTGAGCTTGGGTCTATTGTGGCGATGTCAAAGGTATCAAAACCAAGACAAACACTGCTCTTTATTACAGTTTTTTAGGCTCAATACGATGTACCTCAATAAACAACCTGCATTCCACTTTGGGGATGGGAAAAAACACTTTTCTGGGGATAAGGAGCATAAATAAGTCTCATATCTATTTAAATCGTGCCACTCACTGTCATAAACAAGCCCGGCAGTAGGAGCATCATGTGCACAGTGTCATAATGCGTGAGGTTGTCTTGGCACAGCGATCTGTTGTCTCAACATAAATCACAATGGCAGCAGAGAGAGAGAGAGAGAGAGAGGGGTGGGGGTGGGGGGGGGGGGGGGGGGTGAACCTATAGAGAGGCTTTCTCATGAGAAATCAGTGTGACCTCAAACACAACGTTCCCCAGTCACATTTCAGGTCATGGTCGACACTTGTAGACACATAATTTCTCTTTCTCCATCAGTTTTCCGGAATAGGCATGACTGAGAAATATATTATACAAATGTAAATACAAACTCATACAAATGCAGAAACAGTGAGTACCGGGAAAATGAAAGTCAGAAAGAAGAAGAGAGTTCAGGTTGTCGCTCTGTGTGTATCTGTGCAAGGTGTACGATCAGGGCGGCCATTTCAACTCGCGGCTTGCGGAGTAATCTTAACGGCGGGATATTAGTCAGTCTGTTTCAAAGTGCTCCATTGTCTCTCAGGCTAAGAAACATCGGGAACCCTGGAATAAAAGATTACCCGAGCAGAGTTCAAGGTTTTGGTGTGGAAATACTCAGGGGAGGCCGAGCGCACTGTGAGCCCCAAAGATTACATTTCAGTCCTCGACTCAGTCAAAAGCTCGCCAGATGGAACAGGAAATTGTGTCGCTGTCAGTGAAAATGCGCAGAGAGAAATGTAAATGGCCCTCTCGGTAACGGACGCCTCATATGCAACCCCGGTGGTGTCCCCTGGGCTCTGCCTGTCCACCACGTCCATCTTGTGTCAAATCTCTGGTTTTAATACTGGATTGGGATGGGAGGGGGCTGCGTGCATGTGTGTTTGTGCATGAAACTATGCAGGCTTGTCCGGCGTAGTAAGCAGGCCATAAAGGAAAATTCATGCATACTTTTCTATTTTTTTTTTTTAAAGGAAATTAATTGAAACATGATCCTATTAGCACCTTCAGTTTTGAATGAAGGCACAACAAAAAGTGAACGTGTGATCATGACATGAAACAAGAGCGGGCCAGACGGAGAGAGCGAGCGAACACATCAATCCTGTTAGCAGACTGACATTGTTGAACACAAACTACCGCCATCGCTAAAATGAAAGCCTTCATGTTCAAAGTCTGTCTTCCACTTTGACAGTTTCATTTCAGCAATACAGTCAGACAAAACAAACACATTTAAAGGAAACAAATGACAACCGCTGAGATTTCCTTCTGTCGGGTCCCAATCCAAAGACTCCAAACATCAGTCCTTTACTTTACACTATAACTTCAAGAGAACCTTGATAAATGAGTCGTCTGATCATTTTCCTGATATTTAATAATCATGTCTACAATATCCAGAGAACAAATGAACAAGTAATGCCACTTTTGTGCATCGGGTGGCAGGGTGAGTCATTTATTCAACCACATAATTAACTGGCAAGCTGCGGGTGCATATGATTTTCCTCCATGAAGTGTGCTGAGTTTTACAACTTTATGTTTGGAAGCTGTAAGGTTAAAAAGCAAGGGATGAATTAATTACAAGTACGAGGACTAACCTTTAGCTAATTGCAGATACTGAGTAAGTACCAATACGATCACGTATTAAAAGCCACTAAGCCTAATCTATACTCCATAGGCAAATGATACAAGAAGGATATGTTTTGCGATGAAACACCTCCGCACAGCCTCTGTGTTGATTCTACACACACCCCCAGCAGTCTTTGAAGGCTCCAGGATACGACTGCACCTACAGTACACATAGCGCAGTGCGTAGATAGATGCTACGTATGTGTACTGTAGACTGCAGACTGTGGGACTGAGCTCGCTGATGAGAATCAGTCAGACTTTAATCATGTTTAGCATGTAGCATCACTGGTGTGTGAGCTTCAAAACTCTTTAGCATGTAGCATGTAGCAGGCAGCACGGCTTGGAGTAAAACTCCCCTGATCACTGAGCGACATCGGGCTAACTCTGCCGGTCCAAATGTCGCTGATTAAGTTGCTGGTTTTATACCAACTAACTCTCTCCTCTTCTTGATATTTTGTCAGAACATAACTTACAGTCTGTCTTACTTTGGTCATTCTCATTAATATTAAAGAATCTCCAAACCGCCGACATCGCTTGTCCTCTTGGATGACGTCACGTAATACTCGCTGGGTTGTATCAGGGAGCTTTGACAAGTACTTTGTGCAGTGTTAGACCCGATACTTAATTCTGGTATCGGTGCATCCCTAGGAAAAAACAACCACTTTGTCATCCATTGTAATGCCATAAGGGGCTTTATAGCATCTTATCAAGTCAAAACCTTTTATTGCAGACTAATACTGTAATCATGTTTACCTCGAGCTGGAGAGGACGCTGCAATTCAAAGTATAACTCACTCTGAAAAGGACACTTCACCTCCATTGACTACGTTCAATAAATTGTTGGTATAAACCACTGTTATAGGCCGTAGTGGGTAATCAGTAAAGTGTATATTCACAGATTAATGCGATGAGCGTGTGTGCCTGTAGTAAGGAGACCGGGAGCAGTCTCTGGGAAGAGCACGGTAGGTCGTGTAACAAATCAGGCCTCTGGGCTTTACTGTGAATCAGGTATTACTACCAGTGCTCTATCCAAAACACACAGAGGTATAGACAAAGAAGAAAAAGAGAACAATTTATCAATGCAAAGTTAATAACATCCATTTGAATCTAACTAAAAATCAATATTTCATTACCAAATTGTTAGCGGGAATGAAGAAAGATTGGGGAAGTCGGGGTGGCCGTGGTGGGGAAGAGGCGTTGGGCAGTTCGATGGGGAAGACGGGATGATTCATGAGGCCATCAGTCCGAAGAGGTGGGAGGGACAGAGGGATGGAAGGAGGACAAAAGGGGAGGGCGGTGGAAAAACTTAGAGAGGGGTACGTGCACCAATGACCTTGGTGACAAGGGGAAAAATATATAGAAGAAAATGAAAGTAACTGTCATGTGCCCACAGGTCAGAATCGGCTTATAAATCACAGAAAGGAGAAGATGCAGTGTGTATGTGTGGGACTGTGTGTGTGTGTTAGTGAGATGGGGCAATGTTGTAAGGCTGCTGATTAGTGAGTGCAAGATGGAAAAACTGATAATAACTAGATTAGTTTTGGACTTTTTTCATCCTTATTTCCTAAAATAGGAAATCCTGAGATTCTCATAACCATAAACCTCAAGAAAAACTTAAAAACTCAAAAACTGTAGGTAATACTTATACATGGCCGTAAAATCGTCAACTCAGTTTCTGAATGTTCTAACGTGGTTGTTGAGGCTAAACTATCTATCAGACATAATCATAATCAGACGTCATGATAAATTACATTGATGAAAGCTTTAGAGATATAATGAATACTGTATTTGTGGTTCAGAGATCATGATATTAAATAATTCAGACTAAATAAATCTGAACACACCAAATAAAACCTAAATCAACATTCTTAACTCTGACTTCACTCTGCTGGTAGCCTGGGTTGGAGGTAGGTCACTGTAATTTGGACAATCAGATAACTGGCAGTAACAGACTGTGGTTGATACAAGCTACGTGAGAAGAGACAAGCAATGAGGACCCCGGATGATGACTCTTGAGTTTGTTGGCATTCTGGATGTGGTGAACCGGATTCCCAGCATGCAACCAAATGAGGCATTTGACCAATGGTAAGAGGTAATGGACAAATCCCATTTTGTATAAAATTCCTCAAGCAAAACTAGTAGTACGAATGAATGGAAAATACTGTCCGTCTTCATTCTTAGGTAAGCGCCAAAGGCTCTTGAAAGAATTCACTAACAGGCCATTACTGTGGGGTCAAGTCAACTCATTGATCCCCTTTGCATCACTCCCACAGTGAACTATATCACTAACACAAGAAGCGCTACAATCAAGAGTAGGTTCAATTAAGTCATTGAATACTACCCAATAGTTTCCCTTTCGTCAGTGCTTCAGGTGCTTCTGTCAGGCCTGCCATTGTCTTTAGCATCACAGCACCTTCAGGAACGCCCTTCATGTTATACTTGTAAGGAAACAGTCTGTTCCTTGAGTCTATGTTAGTGGGTTAGTCATGATATTCACAACACCTGCTATAATGGCACCCATATTGATATTACAGCAAAAGTAGTATCACATTGCTGACAGAGTCGAACATGAACATTATATTGTTTGTAAAAGCAGAGTTTTAGGCAGAGCTGTTCTATTAGCTCATCATCACCTTGGGGAAGTGTCATTGAAGGTATATAATCCTTCAGTAATTAGCAATTAATTCCAAATCAAAAGTACTGAACAGAAAGCGTTATGAGATACTTCAGAAACACTCCTCTTGGTGATGTGTTTAATATGCAGCCTTACAATATATATGTACCTGATGACTGGGAGACCATATGGATGTTTATATCATGATTCACATAATGATGATTATATTGAGTTTGGGGTAATTACTTTACCGGAGACCATCGTACTTGACAGATATCACAATGTTTGAAATGAAAGTGAAGTGGGAAACAACAGCCACAGAATGATTAGAACTGACAGCTATTTCAGCTCGCACCTAATTGACAATTTTCATATGACAGTTTTTATGGGCTAAAATCATCAGTACGGAAGTGATTTTCATTAAATCGGCTTAATTGGACTCTGAGTCGAGCTTTGCATGCGAGCAGATTCAGGTATGTGAGATGTCACGTGTTGTATAGCATTGTGGGTGGCTTCAAATCACTATTACAGTTAAAAACCAGAGACAAAGTCCGGGCCGGAGGCTTTGAAGTCACAAAGTACGGACAAACAGCACTGAGTCGTCTGGAAGGCATAGACTTGCCAAAGACACGTCCCTGCGACGGTTTCATCGACTCCAACTCGTTTGTTCTTGCACCTTATCCCCGCACTCCACAGCGAAGAAGTGCGTCTTGTTTTGACAGTGTTCCAGATTGTATGCACATCAGGTGACAATTAAGACATAACAACATAAATTGTCTGCTGTCACATCCAGTTACCCTTATACTCTGACGCATTTCCCTCCAATCCAAAAAAAGACAAGCTCACAATAAAAACGGGTTTTTTGGATTGCATCAAATTAACACCAGCACTTCCTTCCACTTCTACATCCCATTCACATTCACCTGTAATGAGCAATTACAGTGAGGTAGGCCCCATCTGTACGAGGTATATGTGTGTGTGTGTGTGTGTGTGTGTGTGTGTTTCACTGAAATCCGACTGCGACTTCCTTCACCCCACTTACCACGCCACATTTCAAACAATCCAAATATGGCACGTGTGCTCTAAATAATTCAGCCGCTCCTAACATTAAAACACTGTTAACACGCTAGAATAATTAGTTATGCTTGCCTGACATGTTTGCGTCTTTAATAATTAATGCATTTGTCTTAATTAACAGCAACAGTATTTTAGCCTTGTTTCTTCTTTCTCCAGAAAATAACGTGGAAGGGAGTTACGCTATAAATATTAATAAGACACCCCTATTAAAAGCCCCAGATAATGGGCCTTTTGGGTGATAAGTAATATTTGAATCCAAAAGTGATGAGGTAAATTCTGCTTGTCACTTTCTTGTTGTAAACTGGTATATTTGCTGTAAAGATTCTTAACTATTTACCTTAACAGGATATACAATATACAAGTGAAAGTTGAATGATTATAGTCACTAGGGCTTGAAAAGGTCATTGCAAGTTTGGGGAGTATCTCTGGATTCCCATTGTTTTTAAAGATTGCAACACTAGAAATTATACGAATATTTGACATTGTAATCAACTACACCGATTCAATAATTCAGATTTAACAATAAATGCAATCTCCTAAAAGTGGTATGTCGCTGCAGTTTTATGACAAATGGTCAAAGCCCCAGTATCTGCCTTTGATTTAGATAGGTCAGTGTTAACACTGCCAGATATTCTATAACACATGGTTTTTCACTGTGACGCCAGCAATTCTAATCTATTATGTTATTGTAGAGGGTCAAATATATTTTTGTTTTAAATAAACAATAGATGTTCCTCCTTACATTGAAGGACCTATTCTAATTTTAAACATGATTTGGGAAGTGATGAGATTGCAAAAATACACCTTTATGCATATAATACTGTCATATATTCATGTGACTCTTCAGTTAAACAAACTACGGTACTAGGTTGTATCTATGTTACTTGTGATAGATGTGATGTGTGATGCTTTCCATTGAAATTAATGCAAAAATATATTTGTGTTAAAAAAACTATCCAAATATTGCAAATTGACTTATTAGACTTCAGTTCATAGACTGCGAGATTTTTGTTCCTGGTGCTGGTTTCATTTAGGAAAGATTGTGATCCAGACTATGAAAGAAATTACGGGGATTATTATGAAGGAAGGCTAAAACGATCTGAATCTTCAAATGTATCAGGTTGCAGTTATTATTAGTTAGTTTGTCATGAAAAAATTTACAAATTTAACTTGACTATCGGGGAGTATTTTCTTCTCATAGTTCGAAGCAGCATTCCAAGACCCCTCTATCTCCCAGTCAGGTTTTGATGGTGTTGAGCAATGACAGGCAGGGTGAGACTCGGCTGGACAAAAGGGAAGAAACCGGTGGAAAAAAAAACCCAAAATTACCTGTGACAGGAAAGGGGTATTTAAAGCTTGGGTTTTAGTTTATTTAAAAGTCAACAAAAAATTAACAATAGCAACTTTGACAGTTTGAGAGTGGAGCATGCTGGGTAACGGCAAACGACAGCCTGACTCATCTAACTAACCCTAAGACACTAAACACAACACAAAAGATTCTGTTTAACTGACAAAGTATAAAACTAAATCGATGCTTGGGAAAACTTTTTACCTGCGCCCTCCTCTCTGTCGGGTCCGAACCAGGGAGATGGTGTTTGATAACTTTCATGTGGCTGCATTTCTATGCATGTCTTCAATGGGAATACACCACTGTTAGTCATGCATGGAAATGAATCTGAAAAAAGCAAAATGTTAAGCGTTACAAAATACGCCAAAATATTAGGAAGCAGAGAAAGCATTGTGCGTGCGTGCACGCAGAAGCTTTTCACCTTACTCACTGTTTTGCTTCTTTGGTGTGCTAGTTAGCATTCCTACCTCATTGGAAAAGTGTCAGGTTTTATCTTAAAAACCCACACATACTATGAATTTCCCCAACTGGGGATGAATAAAGTACTTATCTATCTATTTCAAAAAAATACCTAGGTGTGAAGTTTGTGGTTGGTTGTCTCTGTGGGTGGCTTATAGTGGACTTTGCCTATTGTCAGAAGGGATGGATGGATGGATGGATGGGCAGGAACCAAGGTGTAATTTGTTAGTTGGTGTCTTTTATCTGCTCCAGCTAATGCAGTGCCTGACAATCTGTTTCCACACTTAACTCCTTTCCAAACAGGTAACACTCGAAGGTGTCGATCACCCATAATTGTCAAACACCAGAACTCCACCATTCTGTGTCCGTTCTTCCCGGGAAACACATTCTCGCTGGTGTGATTTCAAAAAACTCACATGTAAAGTTCAGACAATTAGACATTGACTTTTTAAGACAATTCTAAGACAATCTAGATCTATTTTGTATGACTTTTCGAATATATATTTGTTCTAAGATGATGCACAATTGCTTGTTCGGTGAGACAGTCCATGGCGTGACCTTCACACCCACAATGCAATCACTTAACAGCTCAATATCTGGCAACCTCATTTGATATCGTCTGCAGTCTGGAATGCAACAAACTCACTAATGTCCCCAACACAAACAATCTCACTGCAACTCATTGAAAAATTCAGCAGCTTGTTAATTTGTCCCTTTCCTGTAAAGAGGCCCTATGGAATGAGCATGCAATGAGATGGGCTTGTATTTAAATTTTTATGGGTGGCGTCCTTGTTTTGGCTGGAAGAGGGGCGAGACGTGAAAGCGCTCAGCCACTCGGAGATGAGCCAAAAATGCAGCTGTCAATGAGAGAAGAGACAGGCGACAGGCATGACGCCCTGCGTGCCGGATGACTTTGGGAAGACTTTGACAGCCACCCAGGAAGGGAAGTTATTTTCCCTCCTTTTTTCTCAAGCTGCCGCATGATTAAAAGCCAAATGAGTGACACTGCTCGACACCCCAAATCAGCCCACTGCATTAATATTTCACACAGATGGCAGCTGTGTATCAAAACAACATGCAGCTAAGGACAAGAGGAGGAGAGGAGTGTTGGAGCAGGGTAAAGATCCTTTAATGGTGCGGCTATGGCTTCCTCATTGAATGTGACTATAGTAATAAAACAAAGAGGGAAAAACTACAAATGTACAGAACATCACAACAAATACACCACAGAATTAGCTGAAAATGTGCTTTTATGCTGCAAAACAAAGCAGAAGAAAACAGAGTTGTGACAGTCATGTCCAGAATCAAGAAGAAGTGAGTGTAGTGTTGTCAAAATGAAACAAAATCTGCTGGACCGGTCGAAATCTGGCAATAAATAAATAAAGTACAATCTTAGCATCGTTCTGCTCACTCTACCCCCAACAATTATTGAAGCTCTCAGCTGATATTAAAATAAAATATCTGAGAATCTTGTATGATTATTTGTATGGGTTAATAAAATAACTGGGATTGTCAAAATTGACGCGTTAACGTGGATTAACCTGTCTTCATTGTTATTCTGATTAAAAAGCTTTGCAACAGTAAAAGTCTGCAGCTCAGAATGACTCAAGATCTCTGAAACAAAAGTTTCACGGCAAAGCAATTCCCGTTTAAAATACCACATTAACGTGCAACATACCTTAGTCTGGGATTCTGTTGACTGTTCTCAGTCGCAGCAACATTGTAAACAGGAAGTGGTCAGCTCTCCTCTTTCACAATTTCAACAACTTTGTCTCAGTCGCTGCTGAAAAAGGAGGGACAGGAACATTAATGCGGATAAATGTTTTGAAAAAGAGAGAAGTTTGTTGTTAACATTAACAGTGTTCTTTGTGTTACTGTGGTCACATATGAAGTTACTCTGCTAGAAAAAATATTCAAAATACACTTCTTATAAAAAGGTATGACTTCTGCACAGAGAATAAACCAAACAAACTGGAATTTGTAGCCATCAAACTATAGATATATATATTTTTTTTTTGCTGACCGACTTTGGAAACCTGCTGCATGGGTTTCTAGGATATCAAAGAGAATATTCAAGTCACGAGAAAAGTCTTATATGTTTTGAAACTGACCGTTGATTCGTTTTTCCAGTGTGAATCAAAATCGCGCAAGATCGAGTGGAGAGAAAGGATCTTGCTTCGGTAATCTTCGGGTGTTTCCGTGACGCTAAGATGTCAACAAACCTGGGTATCTTTTGCAAAATATAAATGCTGTGTTTGTATGAGTGTAATGAAGAATTTCATTCAGAAAGGTACTGACACTGTATTAGAGATGTAAATCAACAACTAAAACTAGCTCCTAATATGTTTCATTTCTCCCACGTGGACTCTGGTAGAGTAACTTTAATGCTTCTTGGTATGATGCCATGCAAGTCCATTACCGATCTGTCTGAATGAACAAACACTGACTTTGACAAATCGGGATTATTTGAAATCTGCGTTGGGGTATCTCCTAAACATCAGATCTTGAGGGTCTGATCTATACCTTATGAACCAAAAGTGTCCTTGAAAAAAGGAAAATCACTGAAATGATCACATGGGTCATGGGTAGCCAACCTTATAAGGTTTGAGCCAAAAAAAGAAAACCCACTTTGATACCTTTATGGCCAAAATTCACAGCAATGTGTTTGTGAAACTCTGAACCAGACCACAAAACAAAGGAAGTAGGTGATTTGGTTTAATCTAAAGATGTCCATCATTTCAACAGTATTTCCTGCTTATGATATTTCCGGCTGGGACGAAGCGATGCAATCCTATTCTCATAAAACAAGACATTTCATTCACGACAGAACATAGACAACATATCAGATGTTTAGAGTGGGACATTTTACCATTTCACGAGAAATATGAGCTCATTTATAACTTGATGGCAGCAACACATCTCAGAAAAGCTTTCAGAAAGCTATGTTTCTCATTGAATAGAATCCTCTCTTTCTACATCAGTGAGTATATCCGAGAAGTGAGCAGAAACGGTCCGACTTTCAATATCTGATATGGTATATAATAAGATTATAATATATAATAAGATTTTTCACAATGGTATCTTGAAATTAACTTCAATATATCCTGTTTTTAACCTTAAATGTCCTCATTTTTGGGGGGGAATTGTGTATGAATTTTAAAATGTCAACTATTTGGTGACAAATGATAAGGATACGGAACTATTGAGAAATTATTGAAACCCATTTTATTTTCTCCATTTGGTTTAATCAATCATCAAAGCATTTAAAAAAATATGTATATAGACCAGCTATGCGTTAATTATTCTCCACTTGTGTTGTACATTGCAGTAGAAGCTGCACAGCCAGCATTGTATTTTGCTGATGGACAGTGAAGTAGTATAAGTCAATCAGATGGTCAGAAATTAGCTTCATTTCTCTTATCTGGACTTTGTTGCAGTGATGGGGGAGATGGCAGAGGCTGGAGGAATAACGGCCATGAAACACACAAGCCATCAGCAGCTGAGGGACAGCCTCAATTGGAAATATCCATATTAGGCAATATGCAAATGCCGTTGATGGTGTTGTAAATTTGGTGGAGGTGACAGCAAACAACATCTCAGCGGCAATGATTAAAGTGTGAACGCTAAAAATGAGGGAGGGAGGGAGGGAGGGGAGGGGGTTGTGGGGGGTGGTGGGGTGGGCAGTAGTAATGAGCGCTGCAGAGGAGGGAGATAACCATCGACTGAACTGACTGGGCCTCAGTCAATGGCAAAACAGGCGCCATCGCTCCACGGTTAGGGGGCAGTGCGGCGGCTGCCTCCCTCCTCGTCGCTGTCAATAGCTGTCAGTCCTTAACTGCCTGTCCACTGCCGCATTAGTACACCCTCACCGCCGCCGATACAAGCACCAGTCATCCGCTGACCTTCCCGCTGGTGACTGTCCTCACGGCATACAACCAGATATCATTATCAAGACCTCAAAACACGGGCGGATGTTGCACGGAAAAGGTTACAGGCACTCAACATCGGGAGAGGAAAAGACGGAAAGAAATAAATATACTATATATAAATAATATATGAGTGGCATTTGGGGAATGGGAACAATGCATGGGTTTATGTTTGTGCATGTGAGTGTGGAATTGCAGGGATGGTTTCGGCTCTATAACCCCGGCATTTTTCATACACGCTGAGCACTTTCTCTCTCTTTTTTTTTTTTTTTTTGAAAATGTCACAAAACCTGATTTATAGTCTGTCATCTGAGTGCATTATTTGACTCTGACAATCTTAATCATTCACACTTCCCACATACCAGCTCTTTTTCTCTCTTTCCCCGGGCCGACGCGGATTATTGAAATATAAAAATAAGTGGCGGAAGGGGCCCCTGAAGCGGTATCAAAATGTCAGGTTTGTACTTACAGCCCTGGTGCTGCCAGACAGGGTCAAGGGCTTCAATTATTTGTGTACGTACAGCCCGGCGCTACATGAAAGGTTATGTCACCCACTGGCTGTTTACTCCTGAACACTGGGAGGCTGCTGATGCACTGCTTCACTTTAAACCACTCTGATATGAAACGAATGTACCTGAACTGCTGAGAAAATGGTTCATGGGACAGAAGGGGGCAATTTGTGTGTAAACCGAAGGGGGGACGTTTCTGATGAATTTGTCTGTTTTTTAAGCATTTCTTATTTACTGGAAGATTTGACATGGAATTATGGTTATTAGTTTCAAATGCTGATTTTTTTCATTTCTAATTTTTTTTCAAAAGCTGTTCTATGAAAAGTCAATTAGTAGAATTATCGGTTATAGTGAACAGCTTCAAGCGTAAAGGCCGATTCATACTCAATAAGAACAGTAAGAAAGTTCAGCAGTGCGGGGTCCTGCCGAACAAAATGACGTAATTTTCTTCAGACAGCTCCCTCTAGTGGAAGAAATTTGGTTCACCTGTGCCAACCATCCGGGCTGAACTATGTGGGTGCCGCACTGCCGAAACTTCTGCACTGCTGTGTGCTGCGCATGCATTTAACTATCAGTCATATTTTAATCATGTTTAGCTTGTAACCTCGCTACTGTACGAGCGCCACAGCTCGTTAGAATGTCGGAGGGCGTGCTTACGTGATGCACCTGAACACATCACTCAACTCCTGCGGTTAAAACTGGACCAACATGGCGGCTCAGACATGAAGTTTCTCTTTCATCACTGAAACAGTTCAGCGAAATGTATTTCTGAAAGCATGTGGAAGGGAGAAAGAAGCTGTGCTGTTGAAAAGTTAAAACGCTGCTTCACAGATGTGTGCCTGCTGTGAGGGGGCGTGGCCTAAAAGTTCGACAGCTTCTTCACGGAGTATGAACTCCCCTGCCGAAAAAGCTTCTTTTTTTTTGGCAGCAACATCGACATCACAGCTTAACTTTTCTTCTTGTTCTCACGGGTATATGCAGGGACCTTCGCAGGTAAGACAGTGCAGGACTTTATTTAAGGAACTACCCAACTGATGTCCTTCCTTTCAATTCTTTAGATAAAGTATACAAGTAGCAGTGTTTTACTTGAATTTATTCCTCATTTACTAAGATTGTGTATAAAGCCTGCTGGAGTGCATCCTCACGCAAACAGCCTGCAGTTTCAGTTCATCAGCCTTACCTGGGTGATCGACTCAGGATAACACCATAAGTTACATCATGCCAAAACCAGATGTTCAAATGGGGTTTCTTCTGTGCATTATTTCATTTATTTATTTTTCTATTTTATATCACTGTGTTAATCTTGTTCCGGGACTCTGTTTTTTGGACTATGGGAGGAAACCAGAGTACCCAGAGGAAATCTACACACACACATGGGAAGAACATGCAAACTCCACACAGAAAGGGCCCACAACCTTCTCGCTGTGAGGCGAAAGCGCTAACCATAACCTATAACTAGGCCACCACTGATTTATTAAATGTCACCACTGTCATACTGAGGGCACGACTTCCCCACCGAGGTCACAGTTGCCACACCAAGGCCACCACTGCTCTACCAAGTCCACCACTGCCCAACGAAGGCCTCCACTGCTTGTAGCTAATAATAATATTACATTTATTAAGCACATTTCATTTAAAGAACTCTCAAAGGGCTAAAAGCCATGGGGGGCTAGCAGAGAAAATGCCTCACCACAATAACACCACCCTCTCTGAATAAATCCAAGCTCATGTGCAACTCCTTTTCAAATAGGGTCAATCATGCAGAAAACAAACGTGTTTGTTGTACAATATTCTATCAGCATAAACTCCTCCCAGTATTTTGCTTGATTTTTATAGACACATCTGATGTTCAAGATTCATGAAGGCCAGTCTGCTGAATGGATAATGTGTGTTATTGTTCTGTCAAAGACAACCCTCAGTGTGTACGGCTTCTCCCCGAGTGTGGGTGCAATATCAAGCTCGCGTTCATCTTTATATAAAGATTTAGTAGATCGGCCCTGAGGATCCAATCTTGGTCCAAACAAATCTTTTTTTATTTCTGACTCTACATATGTTTTTTCAGTATTATGGAAGTTTAATCATTTGAAGGATCATTGGAAGACGGAGGGATTTTCTCACTTGGACCATCGTTGGGAGAAGATTCCACCCATTACCTCCAGCAAACAGCACCACAAATAACAGTCAGAGAAGCAAAGCTTACACCTAAAAGTAAAAAGCGTACATCATTTCTCGGCCCAGCCTTCAAAAACTACAGAAATCTGATGATGTACTTGAATTCTTGACAGCATCACTCTTTAAATGTACTCACTTTACTTATTTACAAAAAAACTGAAGAAAATCCTTGAAGACACAAGGGACCGGCCAAACAAAAGAAATCTGTGATGACTAATGCATCATTCAGAACACAATCAAAATGATGTATTGCCCTTTATACCACCCTGAGTTCAAAATGATGACATGGAAACCAAGTGACATTAATGACAGGTTGTAGTCCTTTCTGTCTGTCTTGCTGTCTCTCCCCCACCCCTCCTCTCTCTCTCTCTCCTTTACTCTCAAACACCCACATGAGTCTTCAACGGCAATAGAAGACTTCCTGTAAAAAGCCTCAGAGTTATTGGGAGTGATATGAAATTTTCTAAATGTCATTAATTGACACCTTTTTCTGTAAGAGCTGTCAGTGGGGAGACAGAAAGGTCACAGCTCTGGGGGTGAGATATATATATGAACCTCCTCTCCTGCCAGCCCGGTGAGTTATGGCTGTCGTTAACGCGAGGGAATGGATGGAGCAGCCGCTTCTGAAAGCCTCTATCGATCCCGCCTTCCCTCTGCTCCTGAAGGAAAAGGGCCTGAATGTGGCACAGGGTTTCCGGGGCGCACACAGGGGGGTTCATACGCAACATCACTTGAACAAGGGCATTGTGTCATACGTATACTGCAATCGGCGTTTGACAAACAGTCTCATAATTTGGAGCCTAATCAGAGATCGTGAGGTGGGTTTGTTTTCATGGCCTTGCATTTCTAGTGGATTTTCCATTGGTTACAGGTTTGCAAAACTTTTGCTTCTTATCTGGATTGACCCAACAACAATAATACTCATTGTTAACATAGCCCTGAATCACAATCTTTAAATTTACAATCTCTAAGCATTTCCCAGTGCTACCTTCTATCGGTATGTCCTCTCTGGTTTTCTGCTTCTTCTTCTTTTGTTGACCTCAAAGCAAGCTTGAAGTAAAAAAGACTCCAAGCACCATCATGTGGTACAAAGTGGTATTACAGGTCAGGATACTGTCGCTTTAGTTGCGCATGTCAGAAGACAGATTTTGATGTTAAGCCGACTTCCTCACACACACTGTTGATTATTTTAGGTTATACAGTACGCATAGTGCAGTGAGTAGCTCCCTATGTATACTGTAGACGCAGTAGTATACTGGAGCCTTCAAGGCTGTTGGAGGTGACGTAGCATTGACGTAGAGGCTGTGCGGATGTGGTTTATGGTAACACATAGCCTTTGCACATCGTTTGTGTATGGAGTATGTTTAGGCTTAATGGGATTCAATACGTACTCATATCGGTACTTACTATATAAATGTTAGTACTTGTACTCGCACTTAAATGAGTGGTATTGGTGCATTCTTATAGTTTTTAAGATGGGTGTTGAGAAAAGGAGTCTTCTCTTGCTCAGTTGTATCTTCTACCTAAGAATCAACTGCCATCCTTTACTGCTGTTGATACACTGAGTTTCCAACTGCAGCTCTTGGAGAGTAATCCCTGATTAAAATAGAAGTACGACTCATTTGTTTTTTCTGTCAATGATGCAGATTTATTGATTTGTGGAGAGGAATTGAAAATGAAAGAGTTACACAGCTAAAACATTTGAGATGGCTAAAATTGATTTTGTTAAATAAAAAGGATTGCGTTTTTGAATAAGAGGGTAAAAGAGCCAACAGCATAAACGTGACTATAAAGTACATTTTTTTTATAAAATATGGCACAATTAAACAAATTTTAAAAGTGCGTCACCTTCATTTTCAAGGTTAAACATGTTTTGAAGCTTCAGATGACTTTAAAATGGCAAAAACAGCTTTATTATTGACGAAGGCTGCAGATCCCTTTTCTGCATGTCAATGAGCCAGATTATTATATACCTATAAGCCCACTGCAGTCCAAAATCAAACCATATCCTCACTCATTCTCTGAATTGAATTCAGTAATTGAAGGTAACAGGATGACCTTTGGATACATTGCAGATATTGTTCTGTCTCTGAGCAAAGAGGGAAAACAGTAAGAGAAACGGTAGCATGATTCGATTGTTTGATTTGAGTTAGATGATTTTAAATCGAATCGTGTAAAGGTCGATGAAAACCTCCCAATAACCTCGAACATGTAAATGTTATTGACCACTGCAAGTTATTTTTATCCCATGCATGTAACCGTACCTGTGCATATGTGCAGTAATGCGTCTCTGTGTTGCAGGAGTTCTTCGGGCATCCAGGCAGTCACAAAGAGGGTAATTTGTCTGATCAGGCTGATTGGTCTCCAGCAAATAACTCACTACAAGATTAGAGGGGTAATTCCTGGGCCAGAACAGAAGCTGGAAGTGCTAATCAATGGAGCTGCCTCACTGACAAGACGACATTTTGGCTGCTTGACCACTATTGTATACAGGAGGGGGCTGCATTTCAGGAGATAAAAAAAAATACAAAACAAAAAAACCGCAGTGTGTGCATATTGTTTGTGCGATCGCATTTGATTTTTCTTTTTTTGTGTGTGTGTGTGTGTGTGCTTTCTTCGTCCTGAATGTCTTTAGCCGTGCATGCTCGTGTGCATCTTTGCATGTTTTCAATACTTGACTGTATGAGCTCTTTTCAGATGTAATGTGTGATTAATGAGGCTGCTTTATAGCGTGGAGTGAGTGTGGGGGCGTTAGTGGGCTCCGGAGTCACAGGACCGGGACAATATTGACATCTCCATTATTTACTGAGT
This sequence comes from Lipophrys pholis, assembly GCF_963383615.2. NCBI lineage: Eukaryota > Metazoa > Chordata > Actinopteri > Blenniiformes > Blenniidae > Lipophrys > Lipophrys pholis. The sequence goes on along the minus strand of NC_137636.1, from coordinate 22,328,630 downwards.
GATCGGAGCAGCCAAAGGGCTGCTGATTAGAAAACAATAAATGCTGTTATTGGTGTTCAGGGCCTGAGCAGGACATTGCAAATGCATGTCCCAGACCTTCTAATTACTGTAGCCACAGAGTGCTGGACAGTGATAATCCAGAAGCAATACCGTCGAGCGAAATCATAAATAAAAGCACTGTTAAATGGTAAAAATTTAAATTATATGGATAATTTTTACTGCTTTAGCCATCTTACAGCACCACACACTGTTAGTATACGGCGCTAAAGAAAAAGGTAATATCTCTTTCACCAAAAAACTAGACATATTTCATGATATTCTAAAATTCAAGCCGTTAGTTCTTGGTCCTTCTGAAAATGTCTTCCAGGGGTGCTACTGAGATCCAAATGCAGAGCACTAAAACACAGCACACAGATGGGCGAAAATACAAAAAATAATCAGGGCTTATTCTCTCACAAAAACCACAAGACCTTCAGGAAAAGGGGACCATAAACCAATACTATTAAAGTGAATAAAGACTCAATACTACCAACTAGTGGGCAGGAGGTAAACTACAAACTGCAAACAAAGTGTACACAATTGCAAGATTACTCACAAAACATGTTGACCAGAACTCAGGATTTCCAAATTACTGAGGAATCTAGAAAATACACAGAAGAATATTCACAGAGTCAGCAGAATATAAATGCACCATCCCAACCTCCACTCAACAAATAATCACTCGTGCTGAAATGGCAGAAGAGCGACTGCGATACCAACCTACAGACTAAAACTAAGAACTCAGGAGATGCGAAGGAAGCTGAGCTGCAGGAATAAACTGAAGAGGGACGAATGCTGCCAGGTAGCAACGAGGTGGGAGGAGTCTACAATCCAGCGTCTGGCTGTGGCTCTGGACTGGTTTATATGGTGAGTGAAGCCAGGGTGAGTCTCTCCCTGTTGCAGGTGAGTCCAATCAGCTGATTAGTGTGAGCGTCACCACTGTCGACCTATGCTGGGTTTGAAGTGTGGACCGTGACTAAAGGCCCCTGCTTCCTCCCATAAGAACCCATTAGAACCAGACTGTGACGCAGGTTTTAACTGCAGGAGCGGACAGCCCTGAATTATACGTTCAGGTGCATCACGTCACCCAGAAACGTGTGTGCCAAAGTTTCATTTTGTTCATATGTAGTATGAATCAGCCGTAAGGCAACGTTCACACTGCAGGTCTTGACGCTCAATTTTGCTGGGATTTGATTTTTTTGTGTAATAATTCACACTGTATTCTAAACGCGACCTCTATCAGACTGCTGTGTGAACGTTATCGGACCCCAGAGTGAGCACATGCACCAAAGAAAGTGTGACGTCACGGCGAGCACACTGCTTATGGAAGTAAATATTGATCCCAATGACATGGTATCAATATTTGAAGACCGTGACTTCAGAAACGTATTCAAATTGGTACCACATATGATCAAGGCCTGGGTCTGGTGTAAATAAATCTGAATTGTAACGTTCAGACGGTCACAAAACAGGTCAGATATGAGTCTCTTGTGAGCAGAAAACCTGAATTTGGGTAACATTTCCCTGCAGTGTGAACAAGCCTAAAATGTTTGTTCTTATACATATTGCATGCCACTTTTATGAAGTAAACAGCCACATAGTGCATCGTTTTAAGCAATGTTGTGCAAGTCACTGACGATAGTCACTAGCGACAAGGTTTGCCTTAAGAAAATAAATTGAAGGTAACTACTGACTTAGAAATGTCACTTTTTGTGTGACTTAATATCTTCCCTCAGCTCTGAAGTCTTAAAAATTACTGTGTCTGTCAGTCTGACTGATACACTCCTTCTGTACAAGTTGGAGGAAGATGCCCTATAATCTCCTGTCTTCAACCTGTTTACACCACAACGTTTCAAGTGAAGTTTTTTTGTAACGATGCATGTTTCCAGTTGGCTCTGCAGTTTGTTTTTGTAATGAAACCGCGCGCGCACGCGCACACACACACACATATGCAGAGAACATCATGCTATAAACATTAACAATGGGAGTACACAGACATTTGCATGGACAGACGACCAACTTGTATAACCCATATTCAAATGAAAGCTGCAGAGCAACATTACTTTCCGAAGCCTCGTCTGCAGCACGGGTCTTAATCAGGACATACTCATTCACCCTATGGTTCCTTAATATTCTTGTCTAGCATTATTATCAAATTAAAATGTTAATTTCTTTCACATTATGGCCTATGCCCCCATTAAAAGCTAATAAAGCTCCCATTAGCCTGAGCTGTTTTTTTTATAATTGTTGCTAATTCAGAAATTAGTTATCTTTTCTTTTCTTTTTTTGGACTTAAGATAATCGCTTCAAATGTGGTTAACAAACACACTGAAGTATTATTTTTTTATGCAGGTCATAGTTCAAACGAATCTTGGAACCTTTGATATCGACACTGAAAATGAGATTTAAACATGCAAAAACAATGAAATGTTCATAGAATAACATTAAAAAGGAATTTCTGTGATCAGTTATATCACTTTTATAATTTTATATCTCAGATTGTTACTTTTTTTTCCCATCATGAAGCTCTGTGACCTCAGTTTCAATCCCCGCATAGATTTACAACACAGCAATAAGTACTGGTAGGACATAACGACAGTGATGTTGGACAAGATTTGGAGGTTAAACTGGTCAAAATATTTTAATTAATCAGTAAGTAGTGGAACAACTATTGGCACTGATGTGCAAACCAATGAATAAAGCTTCCAAACAATGTAATGTGGTGGTGGTGGAAAATATGTCCCCCTGGTTTTATAGACATTAGATGTATGCCATGCAGTTTGCCTTGTCTCTTGCGTCCTAAACTTAAAGAATACATGACAAAATGGATATTTTAAGAGCTTAGAATGAATCCATGTGGGTTTTTTATGGTGTTCAGTAAATTTGCATTACACACGTCACCATTCTGAATATCTCCACTCAGACGCCAGAAGTAAACTCTGTTTCCTCCTTTTATCCACTCTTCTGTGAACCTCCTGAGGTTCACAGAAAACGAATCGTTTTTACAGGGAAACTTAACATCATCTGTTCATCCATCACTGCAAATCAGATGAGCCACTGATTGATAGAGGGCAGATTGATTGACAGGTCAGGATTGTGATTGTGGAGGTATCACACTGGGTCTCAATTCTTCTTAACAAGGTCAGAATACTTGTTACTCTGGATTATGTTTTCTAATTTAATTGTCACTAATGCTCTTACCTGCAACTATCTGGAGTACTGTATATGTGACGAAGCATTTCATGTGTGGAGGTTTTGCAGTGTTTCAGTGTGAACGCCACTTGTGCAAGTATGTGCATACGGTACATACGATATAATTTGTAGCAAAGGACAAGTCGCTTGTGTTACTTTCGTACTGAAAAAAAGAGCAGAAAACAGTCGTCTTTCTTGAATTTAGGTCTGCCTGGATAGAAAATCAGAAATATCAACACCTAACTTCAGCTCCTTCCATCACTGCGGTGTGTCTGTTAATCCAGTGTGACAGTGCTGTCCTTGACTCGAACACCTGCGCGCCGCAAACCAGGATATAAAAATACACTGGCTTGACACAGGAGTCGTCCGAATCAGCCGGCATGTGTCACTGGATGGGACTGAATGGGTGGATGGTGGCAGGTGAAGGTGCCTCATGTACGGGACCCCAGCAGAGAGAAACATGGAAGTATTTTGAAGATCATGTCTGTTGGAAAAGTCTCAGTATACTGTAGTTTTGTAACAGCAAAATTATGGCAATCTTATTACTATCAAGTGACCACCAAACACTTCATTCTTCAGAGAGCATCTTTTAATAGTTATGGCAATCGCAAAGAAATAACAAATGCAATTCAGTTTAGATGAGAAGACCTTAAAGTGTAAAGAGGCTTTAAAACAGGTTCTGCATAATGGGCATAAATAGTGTAGCTCTTCACTTTCCTTCCACCCATATTTGGAGAATCAGATCATATTTTGATTGCTTTATTTCCAATCTTTTTCTATGCTACCACTGTTTTTTTGTAAATGCAATATTCAGTGTAACCAATTTTATGTATTTCCTTGTCCTGTTTATTCATCTTGGCTCACCTGTCATAATGTATATGTAGCACATGTAGCAAGTTTGTGAAAGCAAATGTGAGTACTTCATCCTAAAACAAATCTAAAATTCCATTAAATAATCTACAAGAAGCAAATAGAATTGTTGGTGTGAAAGTGCATTTGTACACAATAAAGTGTATTTTAATAATATTAATGGAATGGGTGGGGAAATCATCTGGGACAGCTTTTCCTGTTTGTATGGTTTCAGAACATAATTTTGCACAAAAAAAGAATTGTTTGCTTACAGCTGAATCACATGGATTGGGGGAAAAAAAACCTGGTTTGACAGACATTTTCTTCTGTGGTCAAGGGCAACTTTTTTTAGAACTAAAACATTGAAGCCTTCACCCCTATACGCTATCATTTCTTCCACTTTTAAGGTTTTACATCAAACTGTCTCCGTTTTCAGCCAGATCCAGTTACATCAACAGTATTGTAACACTCAAACTAAATCAGTGCCTCGCAATAAAACTTTATGACTCCTCTGAGCTTTAAGCCCACTTTATTCTGAATACGTTCTATGTAATGCCTGTGTGGAGTGACAGAGAGAGAGAGTGCAAGTGCAAAATGGATGCAAAGTGTTTTATTTCAGTGAGTTGGGGAGAAAATCATAAATCTGATGGGACAGATTTGACCTGCTACATCAATGCGACAAGACAATAAACACACACATTTCCATGGCTTTTTGAGATATTACATTGACTTTGGATTATTCTGCAGACTTGCTTTAAATTCAACCATAAATCCTGCGGCATTTTCCAGACTATAAGTTTATATTACGATGTGAGTTCAAAATATTCAAGTCCATACCATCTGGGACCACTAGGTGTCACTGTATGACAACAGAATGATGCTACAGTAACAATGAAAATCTGCAGAGGGACTAGAAAAGCAGGGAAACAGTTTTTTGTCAGTTTTTCTTTTTTAGTCAAAGGCTAATCATGGGCTAAAAGCACAACGGTTAGAGCTGAGGAACTGATCTACAGACGTTTCTTAAACAACAGCTGCTGGACCAAGATTATCAATGGTCCAGTTGTGTCTTGGGAACCAAACTATAAATACGTCGTATATACCAATGAAACACGTATATCCTTTTTTCCCATTTTTTTTGTTGAAAGCAAATATTCCAGAATTGCCTAATGTTTAACTTTGGTCCAATTTAAATATACAAGAGGAGTACAGTTTAAAGTCATTTGTTTTAATCCTGCAATGTCTTTGTTAAACAATCTAAATTTCACTAATAATGAGGGAGTATATTCAATAATAATCTGGAGAATGTGTAATCATAACTAGGTATAGACCTATATAGGTGCAAATGCAAAACCCTATACCAAAAGATAGACAATGACTATCGATGACTCCCTTTGTCTGTTTAAAGGCTTTTTTAATGAGAAAGACTAGTTTACGTCTTGTGCTTATGGAGAATTGCGATGGAGATAGTAAAGTTCGGGGTGAAAAACTCTCCAAAAATGATTTTATACGTTATAAGGTGTGTATAAGGGTAAGGTAGTAATCTGAAAAGTTGGGAATTTGCCAATTCTTAAAATATTTCACAATGAAAATTGTAATGTGTAATATGTTCCCATATTAGTTTTACCCTCCAAATTACTCTGTTTTGATGATTATTTCTTCTCATAAATCTGAAATAAAGAGGAAGAAAGCGGGTTGAAAAAAGGCCCTTGAATGCTGACCTAAAGTTGGCACTAGTAATAACTTCAATCAGTGTCCTTACAAAGGCAGTTGCACTTGAGCATGTGTGTTTGTGTGCGTTTGGCAGAAAGGAAGAGATAATGAGTGACAGCGTCCTCGCCGCCCCAGCTCTCCATATGGGTGGGCGGGACCACGTGACTGACGAAGCGGCGGCCTGAAATCGCCCATCTGCAACTTTGCAGGTGTTCCCAATGATTATATTATTAGCTCTATCCGCTGATCTTTGATTTTTTTTTTTCTTTCCTTTTTATGAGCTCCGAGCATCGCATTTGGGTGTGTAAGGAACATAAAAAACATACAGGCCTGGCAGCACCATCTGCCTTCAAGATCCTCCACATACAAGATATAGGCAGCGTCGTAAGAAGGCAGCAGCGATCTGTTTGGGTTTAGCAGAGGGACTATAAGCATACGTGTCTGAGCATATTGTTTGTGTGAATGACTATTTACTACTATTGTGAGCACCTAAAACTGGGTTCTGTCGTCTTTGTGGGGGGCATATTAGGTCCACACATAAAGAACCACAACGGTTTTTTTTTTAATGTGTTTAAGGTTGGATCAGGGTTAGGATGGTTGACTGCAAGCCAATAGAATTTTCCTGGGAGGTGGTAACTACACAATGTGTGAGTGCACAGGCTTGTCGTACAAAGTATGAGGCACCTGAACACAAGAACAGAGGCATATTGCCCTCACATTGACTTGTTTAGGAAAGAATGGTTGGATAAACAAGATTGAAATGTGTTTTTCGGGCTAACATTACAATTAGATAATGGCCATGGTTACATTAAAATTTATTCTATTTTCTATTTGGCACAGGTCATTTTGTAAAAGTTCATTGTCATATAGTGAGAGCTCACGGCTCTCCTCATGGGATCGTCAAATTTTGCAAAAATGTAAAATCGTTTGAGGTCCAAAGATTTTTACTTATTATCCTACAGTAAACAGATTGGAGAAGCAGAATGAACATTTATTTATCTATGGTACATGGTGTTTTGGTGTCTGGGCAATGATAGGCTATATATGGGGGAACCTTTCTCTGTTGATCAGGTGATGCAACTGGAAGGAGAAACATTTTTTGAGCAACAAAGTGAAATAGATGTCTGGATGTTTGGAAAAGATGAGCATAAATAGACACTAAGTTTTGGATATTAATAAAGAAGCAAAGTATTTAATCATAAATTAGGACTCAGACTTTCATTCATCTGACCAACCAACAATCAGTGAATCAATTAAGAATCATGGTGTAGCATCTCATTGGCCTGGCCTCTACACAGATAATCACATTTCCATTTCCTCAGTTGCAGAATTTTTGGGGGGGACATTCACTGTATTTTGCACCAGAAGGGATTTTTTTTTTTAACCAAAATTGGCTTCATGCTGAGATTGTTGTAATTTTCCACAGTATCCATTTGATTTTGTGAAAATATTAATATTTTCATAGCACACACGCTGCGTCACAACAAAGAAAAACTTTAAAGTTTAAATTTAAAGGTTATTTTGGCGCTATTTTACCGATCAACCCAACATGAACTAAAGCTCCATGTGGCCCCTGAGCTGAAATGTGTTTCAGGTAACTACAGAAAACGAATGCATGAAATGAGAATGTGCAGACTGCACAGAAAGAACACCAAACGGGAAAAAAAATTTGTGTTTTAACTAAAACACCTGTGTGCACCGTTTTATTCCAATCTAACCAAACATAATTACTAATCACTAGTGTGAGTTTTTGATTTCCTTTTTCTTCTCCTCAGCCACACCTGTTTACATCGCATCCCCTCGCTGCACAGGAGTGTCTGTGTTTCTGTCTGAGTACAACAGACACCATCATAACAGTGGAATGGCGGACAGTGAGGACTGCTTTGGAGCTGTGAATGCAGTCGTGCTTTCTCCCCTAATCCTGCCTCTGTCTGTCTGAATCACTCTGCTTCCTGTCTCTCTCCATCCTTCAGAGCCTGTGTAAGACTGTCGGCAGACGTCAGCTCGGCTCTGTTTCGTTGTCTTGTGCTATCATGGGGTGGATTCTCAGGGGGATCCCACTCTCACATCACTCCCTTACCTCATGTTCGACAAGAGTGGGGTTGTTTGTACACATACAAAAGTGCTTGTCATTTTTATTGTTTGCTGTTGGTTTTTACGAGTGATGTTTTCTTCTCTTTGGTTTCGAGCTCCTTTTTTTTTTTGTTCCTGCGTCGCCTGACTGCCTGTCTGTGGTTTTCTTTCCATCCACTTCAGATTCAACCTCATGATGATTTTACCTTCCCTCTTTGTCGGTGGTTGCCTTTGACTGAGGCGGCAGGCTCGGATGTTTGGTAATGGCCACTTAGAGTAATCAATGGGCCTCTTTGAAGTTGTGAGATGAAAGAGGAGTTTGACAGCTAATGTGTGCCTGTCCTGTGACGTGAACAGCATGGCAATGTCAGTGCGCTTTGAAGGCATCGGGGATGTGGGTGCATCAGGTTGGATTTATCCCACAGTGAAGACTCACCTCAGCCGCGAGGGCCGCCACAATGGCAAGAGGCAGTCGCTCTTTCACTTACCCATATTGGCACATCCACAATGAAGGCGCATTCAGGCTCTGTGTCCTCCTCTCTCTTCCTCCGCCTTTCTCTCTTTCACCCTGTTTTATACATTTGTCACATCAGCGCACCTCCTATGCAGCTTGTGCCAGCTTCCATTCCACGCTCCCCCTCATGAAATGTGTTCAAGTAAACATTTCATGCTTGCTTATGCTAAAGGGAAGTGGCAGCAGCAGGTATGTGACAGGCAGAGGACTGTGTGTGCCCAGGGCTGCACTGACAACACCGAGCCCTCCTTCTCCCTCCACGCTGCTTTTATCTCTCCAATAATGCACATGTGTGATCGGAGGATGATGCATTCATGGTATTCATCGAAATGCTCGGAGAGGACACCCCCAGTGAGGGGGAAACAAAGCAACGCTGCTCATAATTGTAATGTAAATTATTTGTGCTAAAACGAAGCACAAAATGAGCATGGCGGCAATGGTCCACCACGTTATGCGCAGTTGTTGCGTTTGACTCATTTCAGCACGCTAAAGAATCAAGTGTGTCCTTTGAAGCAAACGGAGCAAAAAATTGGGGGGGAGGAGGGGAGAGAAAGGGAAAACATTTACAGAGGGGGCTCATTTCCCATAACCGCTAGTGGTCTTTAAACACACACCGTGGTGGTCCACCGCCCCGTGAGGGAGGGAGGACGGTGATGGATCCACACACACACACACACACACACACACACACACACACACACACACACACACACACACACAATCACACAATCACACAATCACACAATCACACACACACACACACACACACACACACACACACACACACACACACACACACACACACACAGGAAGAGATCTGAGAGACTGCAACACTCTTCCCCCCACTTGGCTGTTAACTTACTGCAGAGCCCTTTGGTGTGCTTAAGATGTTGTGTGCGTGTGTGTGTGTGTGTGTGTGTGTGTGTGTGTGTGTGTGTGTGTGTGTGTGTGTGTGTGTGTGTGTGTGTGTGTGTGTGTGTGTGGGAGGTTAAGGTATCAGCTGCACAGAGTCTTTCTATTCATTACCCTTTTTCTAAAACACGTTCAGGTCAAAGTCAGTGAAAAGCATTAATGAATACATGCTATGGATTAGTAACCTGATAGGAACTACTGGTAAGTTCCTCATTTGAATGATAGAAAAGAACATCATGTATATCACAATTGAATCATGTTTCAATCAGTAGAGTTCTCTGTGAGGCATTTTCACTGAAACTCAAACCAACAGAAAGTTACATCTCAAATATCACCTCATATATGAGTGAGGTGATAGTTAGGTTAGCAGTCAACATTTTATAGTCTCCAAAGCAGAAATAGAAATGGTAAAGAACTTTAATAGAAAGAAATACATTTCATAAGAGTCAACTGCTGTTACGTTGTAATGATAACATGGTTTTAGATAACAACGCTGTGTAAATGCAAAACTTTTCTGAAACAAAAATGTAAAATCTGTGTTTTCACTGGATGTGATGTGAAAAACCCGGGCTTAAACTTAAAGCAGCTTGAGCAGAAAAGGGCTGAACCAGCTTTGACTGTAAGCTTTATTAAATAGAAAATGTTTAAGTCTAAACTCAAAAAGTAGTGTGAAATATCCAAATTAGTTACTTAATGATTATATTATCGATAGGCATTTGACTCAACTTAGACATATAAATATCATCCAAGTACATTTATTCAACGACACAAATCACAGTGCTGGGGCCTACTCATTCTCAACTGCAAAGAAGAGAGGCAACCGGCTTTAAAACAGCAGGGGGGGGGAGGCCACATTTTCCTTAGAACAAAGAAAAACCATCAGGACCACATGGCGGAAAACGTCACGTGACCCCCACCAGGGGGCTCCCCGGGACGCCTCCCGTAAGCTGCACCCCTGCACCCCACCAACAGGGGGCTCCACCAACTCTACCACACCCAGAGGAGGAGCCCTCCGAATCTGAAACCGCTGCAAAGAGATTAGGTCAAGGTGCAGCCAAGCACCACGGGGCGCCTGAATACAAAATTCAGGCAGCAAACCCTGCCGCTGCCCCACGAAAGCCCCGGCACCATGACGGCTTGTTCGGGTAAGGATTCTCTATATAATTCAACATTACAATTGGCTTTCATCCCATTAGAAGAGGCGACCCACCCCAAAGAAAAACAAACCTCAATGTTCAGTCTGTTCAAATGATTTCAGCAATTCATATACGTATGTCGATTGACCAACGGCACCAAAATGATTTCCCTTCACTTTCTGTGTAAAACCCATCCTCAGGGTGCCTGCGTCTCGTCGTGAAACCATACAGGATACCGTTTGCTTTTCATGCCCCTTGTTTTGGAGTGTGGACAGTCTCTACAGTGAGCCTGCAGTCAGGCCTGGCTGCAGTTACAATAATGTCAAATAACAGTGAGCTCATCTCCACCTCTGAGCCTTTACCTCTGCCGTCTCTCCTCTTTATTGAGACCGACGTCATCACTGCTACACAGTTGGTTTTGTTTAGCTTTCAAAGAAAGTGGAGGCTAAAACTTCTGTAATGCTCTAGTTCACAGTAATAACCGACGACATGTGAACTGGGGCCTGTTTTTCTATGTCGTGTCACTGATTACAGTAATCTGATCCTATTTAGACTCTTTACAGTGCATACAGTAATTTGTCTTCTCTGAAAACTGCAGTTTATGTACAATTTTATAAAATATCACAGATACATATACATAATATGTTTCTCATTTTTATACTGAGAAGTGCCATATCAGTTGTATATACAAATCTGAAGTTTCATTGTTTTTCTGCACAAAGTCATCAAATGTTGAATGGATTTCACGTATTTTCCAAAGATTCAACAGTCCTCAAGCATTTTACAGTGTTAGTCACATTCACTCATCTACACACATTCAAACACCAATGGTGTTGCTATAAGAAAAACCAGAGGGTTCACTTCCTTTTCCGGGAATGTGAATGTTTAATGGCTCCATCCACTTAACACATGAAATATCAGAACCGTTGGGGCGATACAAACACATTGTCTGTACTTTGTGCAGAAAATGAGGCCATTTTAAAGGGCTCACGTCGTTTTCTTTCTTGCATGAAAAAACACAGACTGCAATTGAAAGAAATACTTGCACAGAGACACGCTTTGCCTGGCTGAATGAAATGTGTCGCTATATCGTTTACAAAAGACGGGGGGGGGATGCAGACACCATGAAAACATCTTGTTTGCCACCCCCCTCCTTCTTTAATTTGTTTTGCCAGAACATGGATGTAACCCATTTTCAGTTTTTTTTTTTCCATTTTTTTCAGGTCATCCTCACAAGACGGATGCTTTGTTATCAGAAACACAGGGACAGAAAAAAAAACTTTTTCCTTTCAAAACCAGCTCTTAGATTTGTCTTTGTATGTATGACAGGTAAAATCTCCGCCCGGGATGCATGCCGTAGATGTTGTGCACTCATGTTAATCCATAAAAATTGGAAAGACTCTTATCGCCAGTGCTGGTTTTGAAAAAAAAAAAAAAAAGGATATACGCGCATCACGGCCAAGGTTAAAGCCAAAGAACAGGCTGCAAAAGCTCATTCTGAGCAATGGAAAAAAAGAGGAGAGTTTAGAGAAGGGACACTTTTTCTCTGCTTTTCTTAATCAGGGACTCTTTAAGTCATTGGTTTGATCCAGCTTCTGTTTCCCCCTCTCTTTGGTAAGCTCCTCTGTGTAAAATATCTCTGCGCCAGTAACACCACAAAGGCTTACTTATCTGGGCATTACCTATTAAAGGTTTAAGCCCCCGCGTCTCTGATAAACACTGCCTATAAGGCTTTTATCTCCCCTCGGCCTTATCGCACTCTTGAAGGTCCTTCTCCCGAGGCGCAGTAATTTGTTTAATTAAAGTGTCATTTTGGGAGGGAAATATAGCCACGTCTATGCAAAGAAGTTTACCAGTGCTGTTAATGTGGAGCGTTTCTCCACTTCTCTACATCCTTTTCTTTCCCTTCTCGCTCTGCAGTCCAGGGCTTGGATTTAGATTAACTCACAGCTGTTTTCTGTTTTCTCCAACTGTGATTATTGTTGTTGTTATTAGAATTTCCAGTCTCTTCCAGGCAGTAGCCACGGCCGGCAGCGACAGGGCTGGAGAAACAGACAAGGGAATGGAATGGAGTTTGAGAGCGCTCCTTTAGCTTCGATCTAAATCGAGCCCTGAGAGGATTGGCTTTGTGGCCTGGAAGCTTGTGTTGTCAGCACTTTGGGCGATTTGTGTGTGATTTCATTAGGAACTAAAATAACAGGCAGATGAAGAGGACGGAGATGAAAATAGCAAATGCAAAGTGCTGCTGTACTGCTGCCGCTGCTGCGGTGCGCGCTCTTAACACTCAGCGTAATCCCTCACATCCATACGGCCTCTCCAGAGCGCATAAAGAAAGACATTGCACATCAACGGGCACTCATTGGTGAGCGCCAACGTCAACGCTTGTTTGTCTCAGCATGGAAGTAAGACAGCAGCTCTTCAGAGTTCAGGAGTGGACTCAGTGCACCGGTAGAAGATTGGCTATATTGAAGCATGTTCTTGCTCATGTGTTTTCCCTATAACCAGAAAAACACAAATAGGCTATCATGTCTCTGTTATAAGTTTTTATTTTCACTTTTTTCGTCAACATGCAGTCATTTATATCGATGGCATTAGGCCATCCATCCTCTCTACTGCTTTTTCCATCTTGAGGTTGCACATTTTATTTTGTATTGATAATGATAATCCATTGTTTTTTAAATAGCTGCCAAAAAATAGGAAAAATGTTATACTGCAAACATTGAATGAGTGGCACAATCTTAGTGCAACATGCATCAGAGTTCCAGAAGTTGATGCAACATTCACATCTTTTCTTGCATTTTTGTGTCTCCAACGCGTTGTGAGTTGTCACACTCCTCTATACTGTTTTATCCATCTTTGATTGGCCCGTTTGCTTTGTATTGGTAATGACGATACTGTAGTTTTGCAAAACATCTGCCTTTTGTCAAGACAACTTCTGTTACCTTGATCCTGAGAGAGGACAACTTCTTAACAAGTCAGACTTTGAATATTAAGTTAAATTGATTAATTATTGAGAATCAAGAACCAATGATATTGTACTGAAAATGCATCATCGTTGCAGAAAAGTTTTGCGTTTACACGACAACTTTTGGAAATGATGTCAATTTACAAGGAAAATGCAGAAACACTAAATAGTTGAGTGAAATGCTCCTTTTATGCCCAGTCAGGACCCTGACCTGTTTCCTCTTTCGTTGTGAAATTGTCCACCAGCTGTTTTTAATTTGATTTCTCAGCATTTTGTTGCTCCTGTTGAATTTCCTTCTAATATTATTCTGCCATCAATGTTTGATGAAATGTAAAAAGGCTTCAGTTCCAACATCTGACATTTGGTTGATCACTAGACCTGAAAATGTTATACACCTATCTTCTCCACCATTAATGTCCAAACATGTTGAGTCATTTTCTTTTTTATATATAAAAATCTATTTTGATCTTACTATATGCATCTGTCATAGATCTACTTCTTGTTTGCTTTTGGAATATTCTTTTCTCCTTTTGAAAGCCACAAAGCAGCTCACTGCTGTGTCTGCATGCAACAGCTCATAAATCTTTCACTCCTAAACCCTGTCACCGTGTTCACTGGAGGATGCGCCGGCACAGCTGAGGTTGCTGTTGTCACCCTATTTGGTATACATGTTTCCCAAAAACAACCACGTAGAAAAATGAACAGGACCAGGAGACAGCTCTGACCGCTGCAAGAATATCGGATCTGTCCAGACAGAATAAGACTGATGTGCTGTCTGTGGCCATAGAGCAGGGGTGTCAAACATAAGGCTCGTGGGCCAAAACTGGCCAACAAGAGGCTCCAATCCAGCCAAGCCAATGAGAAAATGGTAAAAAAAACTATATTAGATTTTTTTTTTTCATTTCATTTTAGCAACTCACTCTCCACTATAAAACTACCAAGTCCCAGGAGAAGATGGACTGGGAATCATGACCCTCTGGAGGAAACATTGTTCTTATTGTATAGCTACTGAGCATGCGCAGAAGAACTAGTTACTATGGCCGTGTTGTGCGTGCGCAGCAGCAGCATTTTCCCAGAGTCCAGGCATTTTCGAAAAAAGTTCCATTTCCAGTGGCTCCAGTTATTGTTATGTAAACCGACGCCCAAGCGCTACAAAAGGTTTCCATTTGTTCTTGAAAAAGTTGTTTTGTAAGCGGGGCCTTAATCACTGTAGAAAATAGGTACCAGAAAGGGGGGGGGGGGGGGGGAAACGACATATGAAGGAAACAAAATAGGCAATGTAGGAAAATTCAAAATTTAAACCGAAATGAAATAAAAACTGTACATATATGATAGGATTCAAAATGTGCTTTGTGAGCTTCATTTTCAGCATTAGCTGAAGGGCTGAAGTGTTGTAAACACTTAGAAATAGTAATAATAATAATAATAATAGTAATAATAATTGCCCAAAGAAAGACAATTTGAGTAATCTGTACAAGTGTAAGCTTGATACATAATTATTAAATGATGGGAAATTAACTCCAAACAGGCAGTGGGAGTTGCAAGATGCCCCTAAAGCTTCAAATTCAGAATGTTCAAGTAAGCTAGGTAATGCAATGATGCTGAAATGGGTTTTAGAAATACAAATAAAGCAGATCTGTCAAGGATTGGAGTCCCAAAATACTACATGAGCTTTAATTTCAGTCTTTCTAAGTTAATGTCGGAGTTAGAATTGGGTGGTATAAGAGATATTCTGTATTCTCTGCAAAACGCTGCATTTCTATTCAGAAAACACATACAATTGAAGCGTAACGAGACATAACTTGAAAAACTGGTGTTCAAAATGGAAAATAAACTTTATATAGGCAGCACTAACCCCAAAATGCTACACAAACAAGTCAGCTCATACAAAACTGTTAAAAAAAAAAGAAATAGGGCTACATGAGACTAAATAATGCAGGGAAAAAAGTAATTAATCCAAGATTCCTGCCAGTGTGAGCCAGAAAGAGCTAAATGTGAGATGTGTCTGTGGTGTCACTGTGATTGGCTATCACTAAGATGTGTTTCTTAAGGCTTTGACGCGTTATTAATAAAACAAACTCTAATAGAAATATCATTGAGCTTATTTTTCAATCAGGCGCAGCATCGCTGCGATCCGCAAAGCGTGACGTTAATTAAAGATTGATGGCCGGCCCGCTCATCTGAGCCAGTGTTGATCCCGTAATTAAAATGACAGAAAAAGAGAGATTTATTTATAGAAATTTGCCCAACTTGCTTCATTTCTTTGTCAACACGGCCCTGCTTTCCTGCCTCTTAATGGAAAGGAAGTGTCTTCAGCCTCCGAATGACCCGGGGATCCGGATGCCGAGCTCGGGAACGAGCGTGGGTCTGACGAGGCTTCTCACTCAAACTTTTCAAAGGGAAGAAAAGAGAAAGTTTCAATGACCTTAGTTCAGCAGTAATTCAGAAAGAGAAGCAAATACAAATGAAAAAGCTTTGCATTTTTATTTCGGTAAAGTAATTATGTAGTCTCTTGGAGTTTGACAAGGCTTCTAATGAGTTCTCCCAGGACCCCTCTTTTTATTTGTTTGTTTGTTATTTTTAAGCTTGATTAAGTCCCCTTGTATTTAGCCAGCACAATCAAATCAAAGGGGAGGAAGATTAACTGTGTACATTTCTCCAACATCTTTAAAGACGTGAAGGCATACAGCTTTTTTTAGCCTCCCGCTCCAGTCAGCAGCCATCTGTCCTAGTTGTACATTCAGCAGGAATAGTGCAAATATCAAATATTACCTTTCACACCATGAATGTGGTGTTTATTTAAGTTGACGCTGATGAGAAATTTAACTGAAACAATCAAATCTATTCTAGGGCTGCAGCCACGTTTTTTGGACTGATCGCGGAGAGTCGGCTGAACCTAATGTTTGCCGAGCTTTATTTTCCGAGTATTCTCAGAGGAGAGAGCGTATGCAGCCACTTTAACAAAGACTGCAGAGCTCTGTTTAGCGCCGTTACAAATGCCTCCATCCATCTTCTATAACTGCTTTATCCTGACTAATGTAGAGAGCACTGGAGCCAACGCTGCACGAAAGGTAGGGCACGTCGTGGACAGGTCATCAGTCTGAGGCCAAGTTTACACGACAAGGTCTTAAAGTGGAAAAAGAAAACCTTTTGCGTTTTGGGAGTCTGTTTACACGACAACGTCGCTCAGAGCCACGGAAAACGACTTTTTGGAAACGGTTTCCAAGGTGGAACTATTCAAAAATGCTCTGTGGAAACGGAGGAAAAGGCAACTTGTTCTGAAACGCTGCCGGTTCACATGGCCAGAATAAAAATTTCTTCTGCACGTGCTCAGTAGATGGACAATCAGAACAATGTTTCCTCCAGAGTGTCATGACTCCCAGTCCATCTTCTCCTGGGACTTGGTAGTTTTATAGTTGACGGTCACTGTAATAACAATCCAACTTGGTCGTCTGTCCACTAGAATGGCCGAGCGGATTGTTCTCTGCTGCATGTGTGTGTGGTTTCATCACAAAAACAACCAACAGCACCCACTAATGGCCTGGCATGCTAACGACGTTGTTTTTTGTTTTTTTAAACGTTGCTGTATAAACACAAAACTTTTCCGAAACAAAAATGCAGAAACAATGCATTTTCACTGGAATGTTGTCTTATAAACAAGGACTTAGACTCTTACCACTTCCCGCTGCTTTTAATTATTTACTATTAGTGCCATAATTCCAAAAAAACAAACACATTTAACACCACTTTTCAATCTCGATAGACTCGAAGAAACATTGAGCAAAAGACGTTTAGAAGGATCCTCATGCTTGTGTTTCATGATTAGCTTTTCCTCAATTTGTAGAGAAAATTCTATGCTACAGGACACTTTAAACATTTTATCAAGCAACTGCCCCCACATGGTCACTTGTTTTAATGAAAGTTAGAAAACGTGAACATATTCTGATAATAACACATTGTTTACTAGAAATTAACAATTGAAAGATTGTTGAAAAGCGAGGGATAACATTTTCAATAGATATGCTAAAAACATCCAAATGTCATCATGCACTAAGTTAACAATTAAATGACCATTTTGGTCAGTTTTGCATTTCCCAATATATTTAATGACATAAAAATGGCATATGATTGTTTTTATTTATACTGACTTTAACATTTTGTGGCTTTCAAATAGTTTTTATGACACCTGAGTGAGATAACACTTATTTTAAAAATAATGCTCATTGCCCTATAAAGGCTTGAGGGAATATTTCTCATTGACATCACCAAAAATTAATCATTTGACCAAATTTGAGTTTTCTTCTGTGGTTCTTTCATATACACTGTTCAGTTTATCAAAACATATTCCTGTATCTAAATTGTTCCCATATAACATGTCGGTTTTCTATGATCACCGCTTGAAACAGCAAAGTAAAGTATCTCCGGCGTGCAAACCAATGACTCAGAGGCGGAAACATCCAGACAAAGTGAATTAATGACACACACACGGCCAATTTGTAAAACTCCCCACAAGCTTTGCTCACAGCACTGCGCTGCTCATATCTGGCCCGTATAGTTCCACATGGCGAGCAGCCCGATTCCGCCGGTGAAATGTGTCTCCACGAGGAGCCGCCAGATAAAGGATTTGGCACCAGCTTTGGAACCAAAAGTAAGAGGATGAAGGAGAGAGAGATGTATTAAATGATTATAATGACTGATGATATTACCTATTCCGGCAAAAAAAAAAAAAAAAAGACTTCAATGGTGTAATGGTCAAACGGCGGGGAAAGGATGACAGAATTATTAAAAGAGAAAGAACTGAGTAATTTCAGCACATTTATCAGTCTACACATCGCAGCCACACACTCACTTAATTTATATTGAAAATGTAACTGATCAGAAGCAGGGAAATACCCCTGTGTGTGTGTGTGTGTGTGTGTGTGTGTGTGTGTGTGTGTGTGTGTGTGTGTGTGTGTGTGTGTGTGTGTGTGTGTGTGTGTGTGTGTGTGTGTGTGTATATAGTGAGAGAGAGAGATTTTTCTTTTTTTGTTTAAGTAATGGACACAATATCACTATAAAAGAGTGAGATCTGACACCATCGTTTCCCTGCATTAACATGATGAATATATTATGTACTTCATGATGAATGCTCTTTATAAGCTCGGATATTGATAAGATTCGAGTATTTATATTCCTTTGTCATGTTAATGGTTGGCTAGTGAAGCATCCTGTGTGCCGCTGCAAATGGAATTAATAGTATTATTGTATTTATACAACTTTGTTTCTAATATTATCAGAAATGTGATCATGGTCAAAATCATTTTGTGGGAATATTCTTTGACATTTTCACGCCTTCGGACACATTAAAGAATAAAGAATTTATTCCTGGGATAAACAAAGTAACTATTATATATATATATACACGAGTATAATATTATATTCTCTTAAAAGGGAAAAAAGAAAAACTAAGATCGAAATGAGAAACTCCGGTTAAAACACAACATGAAAGTGAAAGTACATTTAGGCCAAAGAAGTTTACTTGATGCCGAGGTCAAAGGTCAAAGTCAAGGCGACCTCGTGGATTGAGAGCTTTGAGATTGTATTTCATGTGTCATAAAAGTCAGCTCCTAACCAGAGGCGTTAGTTAGCTTGCTGCGAGTTGGTGCTTCCGTTTGTTTTTGTAATGAAACCACACACACCCTCCACTGAGCATGTGCAGAATTATTTTCTACAGCTGTGGTGCACTGGTGCAGTGGCAGTGGTTTAGAAAAGTTGCATTTTCCTCCATTTCCATGGAGACAGAACCGTTTTTAAACAATTCCACCATAGAAATAACTCAAATTAATATTTTTACTTCAAAACACCATGTGAACTGGGCTTCCTGGACACATAACAGTGGTGGCCCACTGCTCCTTTGAGACGAGTTAATTTTCTTTTCCATCATGCTAATAAACTCTGAAACATCTCATGGAAATCTGCTAAAAATCAACCCACGTGTGATTAATTCTCACATATGAATGACCGTATCGGAGTACTGATGATTAAATACGGAAAAACAAAATGTGACTTTACTGTTTGACTGTAAGCTTGATTGTTTCGCTCAAATCAATGAGACACCAAAAATACCTGAGATGAATATATGGAAACCATGGATATATATATATATCCATGGTTCTGATGGTAGACTTATAATTCTTAAACCAAGTAATATCTAAAATGAAGGTAAATTAACCAAATTTGACAAATGATAGTTTTTGTTGTCATTTTCACACCAATGCAGCTGATCCTTTCGTGCATCATTAGAACAATGGTGATAAATTGAATTGTGGTCAGTTACATTGTTAGTGCAATACTATATTTGACGGAAAAAAATTAAATGTGCAAAAAAGTCAATCATAATAAGGGTAATATGGGAAAAAATAAAGGTGTTTGTGTGCATGTGTCTTTCTTTGATTGTGAGTTGCATATGATTGACTCCAATCTGGCCAAACCAAGAAAATTAACATTTCAAGAAAACATGGATTTTTATTTTTTTGGACTTCAGAGTAGCGACACAACACAACACTGAGACCACAGCTGAGACATCAGTGATGCTGCCATGAAAGATAGTAAACTAACATTAACCTCAAAGCCACGTCGTCAGGCAGGGTTACTTTCTTTGAAAATTATGATGAAAAATATTAGTCAACAAACCTTTTTCACAGACAAAAATTCCCCCCCAAAAAATACGACTTTGGCGAAGGCTGTGATGAAATATAAATGACACTATAGTCAACAAATCAAAAATGTTAGAGCGTGACGAACGGACAAATGATCCAATCAGAGCAGCTCTTGTTGTGGGACAAGTTGGGAATATAGCCAATCAGAGCGAATCGTAGAGGGTAGAGGTTGATACATGTGAAAGCACCAGAGCCGTTCTAAACTTTACACGGTTGCATGATGTTTCCACATCAGTTAAGTTGTTTACATCATATGTACTTGTGTTTAGTTGCACAGTCTTAATTGCACAGCTGTATTTGATTTCAGTTTACTTTCGCTTTGCAAGTTGCATAAGTAGTTGTTTGAAAAAGAAAAAACTAAAGGTCATGTTTCTGACATTAAGAATAAAATAAAATACACGTCTTCTATTACAACTGTTAAATATGTGTCTGTATTGCATATTGAAACACTGAATACCATTTCAAAACAGACTGATGGATATTTCCAATGACCGGATATTCTGGAGAAACATTTAGTTGACTGAGTCCACTGTGGATTTAGTTGACGAGAACTCTTATGATATTTTTGTCGACTCAACCTGGACGAAGACTAAAACGGTTTCAGATGACTCAAATAGGACTAAAACAAAATGGTGTGTTGCTCAAAAGACTTGTCAAAATTAACACGGCTGTCAGGGTGAGTTTGTAAAATAATAAGTATTTTGCACCAGACGTTTTCATGCAAATTGGCTTTATGTTGAGATTATAGTCATTTTCTGAAGTAATTGAGAAAATGGAGAGGCATTATCATGACATACCCTGTTCCACAACAAAGATAAATTTAACATTTAAATCTAAGGGTTATTATGGCACTATTTCAATGCTCACGATGAAATTGGGCTGTATGTGGCCCCTTAACTAAAATGTATTTGACACATGATACAATTTTGTGATATAATGCTTTATTCACTGTGTCTAAATTGCTGACACAACCTCTCATAACTCCGATGAGTCAGTCAAACGTTTGTAACGCGACATAATCCCATGTCACTTTTGAGGTCAAAAACAAGTTGCACAAGTGCTTTTAACTTATGTCTCTCGCTCCATTTGTTAAAGGGGAAAAGAACAGTGCGTTTTAGTGGCTGGCTGAAGTGAACTGGATCACCGCTCATCGTTGCTATTTACAATGTCTGCTGCTGCCTCCATTATTTCTGCTGTTATCACTCCTGCAATAGCCGGTTACAGTAGTAGCCCGTGTTGTCTTTTGCTGTCTCTGTTGATTGTTATCTTTAATGTATTCCCATTATTGACCGAAGTCCGGGGTGTGAAACCACTTCTCTTCCTGCAGATGGATGAAAGATTTTGATTTTATGTTCTTTACAAAAAAAAAAAAAAAAAAAAAAGAAGAAGGATGAATGGGAGATTGAGGAGGAGATATGTTTAGAGTCAGCTTGGGAATTTCTTTATCTCCGTCTGCTGCATTGGGTTACAGTTGGTACACTGTCTAACCTCTTTACAGGCCCCAGGTACACATGCCAGCAGATATTTGTACAGTACAAAAATATATATAGCTACATGTACTTATGTAGCCAATGGGCCTCGTTGTGCAGGTACTCACACATTCGCCACTCAAGCTGGCCAGTGGAGACGTGTGCATGTCTCACCTGAGCCAAATAACGTGGCTGCGTCCAGGACCGCCATACGGCTGGGTGGGCCCACGCCGCCACGGCTTTTTCAAATTTTCTTTCTCGTGGCGGCTGCTGTGCCGAAGCCTCTTCAGTCATGCTGCCATCCTTACATGCACCCAGGGTCCAATCAGCACTTCACACAGCCCACAGTATGCTTACCCAACACATCAGCCCCCCCACACAGTTACATGCAGTCATCTACACTGTGATCCCTCCATATATATTAGCATAGGGGAGGACAGCTTTATGTTCTCGGTGGAATTTAGTATTGATTAAAGTGGTAAGGTAGATAAAATACAATTAGCTTTAAAAGAAAATATGGCAGGGTGAAAAGAAAATAGCCAAAACTCTGCATTGTTTATGAGTGCGCAGCTTTCTCTTTGCAAAATTATGCGTGTGACTTTCATGGTGCTCTTGTCTGAGCAAATTGAGGGATATGACTGTATACAAGCCCCTCGGAGACCTCAACTGTGTGAATTAAATGCCTTAATTGCCATTGTTGCCTAAGAACCTTTAAACTCCTAAATTACTTGTCTGCCATCGTCATCAGTCATTATTATGACACAATGAATAATTTAATCCAACGGTCTGTGTTTTTCCCTAAAAATCAATGACGGCCGCCACAACATTTAAGCAATTTTTACCTTTTATTTGTCCTCTAAAACTGTCTTTTGCTAAATGATACTGACCCCTTGAATCTTTTAATAGCACAATCAATAAAGCATGTTTATGCGCAGCCTGCAAAACCATCAGTTTGGGACTTTTGAAAAAAAAAAATATGCCAGCGGCTGCAGCTTGCTAAGTGCAGAGAGCTAGCACTAAATCTTGGGAGTTAAAGTTTTACTGGGGCGTTATGGGTAAAAATGCCTTGTCAGCCATCTGCCACCTCCTCTCCTGGCAGCCATATTTCCAGGTCTGCTCAAGTCCTGAGAGAGAGCGAGCACTGCGTCGCCACCCAGGGCCGACCGCCATTATTACAGCCCGGCGCCGAGTTGCGGTGGAGCGGAAAGAGGGATGGTTGTAAGGAGAAAACAGGAAAACAGATGCAGAGGGAAGACAACTCTAAACAAGCTGAAACAGATACCGCAACGTGTGATCAGGAAGGGAGAGCTGATGAATTCCGTTCATCGGTACAGGTATGCAAATGACAAACACCAACATGATGGAGATTTAATGCTGAATGGGCTTTCGATGAGGCATGCAAAGTCTGCATAAAATTACATCCAAACATAAAAATCCACCCCGAGATAGCTCTGCACCACAGAGCTGTAAAATTTTGGCTAGGTCTGGGAAATTTGTGTAATCAACATTTTTTTTGGCTGCACTGGGGCAGCAGCGAGTTCTTACTGAGTAACTTCACAATGAAGATACACTGTGTCCTTTGCACTGGGCTGGAAGCTACACAGATGTTTGATAGTTATGTTTGGATCAACACAAATTTTTCTTTTCCTCCAATTGCATGTACGAGCCTTAACTGTTCATGACCCAATCATCAGGTAACCACATTTCTTCTTTCAGATCACATTTGATCATTACTTACTTACTTAACGAGTCAAAGTTCGAGTACTGACCTTTAAGCCGTGGTCCCGCCTCACAGTATTTTCCAGTACGAGATAGGTTTTCGTGTGTCCCCACCAACAAAAGTTGTGGAAGGTACCGAATCAACCGTAACCAACAGTTGCAATTTTTTTATCACAGCGGAACGGTTCTATAAGGAGGTGCTACAATGCAGGAATATGCTGATTGGTCTTGATGATTCTCTTTCTCAAGCTCACAATATTCATCTGCAATAAACCCTCCTGTTGTTCACATATGAGACTTTGGGGTCACAGGGTTGTTTCAACTGGATTTATTGAAACGTCGGCGTTACACTGCTCCCTGGTGGTCCCGAGAATGGAGGCTCATGGCCACCTGAACTGCGTTGGTCCTGCGACTACTGTTGCGTAATGGCATTGCATACCTGCATTGTTCACCAACCCGCCAACATATTAACCATACCCTGTGTGGTGGGACCCAGGTCTGGGACCCAGGTCTGGGACCCAGGTCTGGGACCCAGGTCTGGGACCCAGGTCTGGGACCCAGGTCTGGGTGCGTTTTGCCTTAGCATACCATCCCGACCCACTCCGCCCCGCTCCATTAAGCCTAATTAAGCAATAAGCAAACAATACATGAAGGCTCCACATTGCTCTGAAGCACCTCCGCACAGCCTCTGCGTCGACTTTGCGTCACCTCCAACAGCCTTGAACGCTCCAGTATATGACTGCATCTACAGTACGCATAGAGTATATAGACAATATGCACAATATGTCTTATATGTACTGTAGGCTGTAGACTGAGCTTGCTGTTAATGAGTGTCGCTTCCACCATGTTTAGCATGTAGCATCGCTAGTGTGTGAGCCTGAAACTCTTTAGCATGTAGCATGGCTCAGAGTATAATCTTTAAACTAATGAACAACATTGAGCCAACTCTGCCGGTCCGAATGTCTCTGCTGATTAAGTTGCTGGTGATTAAGTTGCTGGTGTTGTACCAACTATCTTGATATTTCATAATTTACAGTCTGTCTCAATTTTGTCATTCTTATAAATATTAAACAATGTACAAACCCCCGGCATCGCTTGTCCTCGCTTGTCTGCTTGCTGCTGACGTTGCTGACGAAGGATGTCACATAATACGAGCCAGGTTGTTTGTTTTGGGATCGTCCAGTATCGAACCCAATACTGGTATCGGTGCATCTGAAATGTTTCAAAGATGCTCTGTTCCAGCCTTCTATCCATCACAATGTTGTCCTTGTCAAAGTCCCTCAGATCTAAATGAATTAAATGGTCACCGTCTGCCTTATATATTCCACTGATTAATAGGTGCAAAGGTAAAAACATAATCACTGTTATTCACTTCACCCTTCAGGAGCCATAATTTCAAGTTTAATCATTTCAGTGCCCCACGAATGATTCCCTTCGTTACTTCTTTGTAAGTGTGAATCATTGTGCAGTTTATGTTCTTCGTAGTTCAACTTCTCGTCATGATGTTGGCGTAATGCTTTGGCTTGTTTTCATGTTTTGTCTCACCTCATTTTCTGGTTTTCAGTCCATGTCAGAGTTCACGTTTCCTGCCTGTGTTCAGTATCCTTCTGCGCTGCCCTCGTTCCCTCTCGTCCTAATTACCAATGATTGTTGTCAGCAATGTCTCAAACATGAAAATGGAAACCTTTGATTGCGTTTCTGGTGTTTGTTTACACGACAACAGTTCTCGGAGCCTCTGAAACTCATCTTTGTTTAAATGGCTCATGACGTGGAGCTTTTAAAAACACTGTGTGTCTGTTTACCTTCACAAAGTTCATGACTTGTAAATTCATCTACTGCTCTTCCGTTTGCCTCTGCTCCTTGGATGTGTCCTTCATGTGTCTCCTTCCCCCTTTCTCCCCATTCTGCATCAACATTTTTATTCTTACATTTAAAGGCAGTACGTTTACCCCTTTCTTTTCAAAAACGTCACGGCGGCTCCATGATCTGCAACATAAGACATAAATCTAGAAAATGAATATTGGATGGACTTGAGATCAAGTGTAGTTCAGTCATTGTGAAATCAAGTGTCAAAGAAATAAGATTTTAATCACATGTAAAGAAACTTCAACTAAAAATAACAGTCATAATAAGTCTATAGATTCCTGGTAAATGTTACAAAATCAACTGAAATTTCTCTTCACCTGTCAGTGGTCATCAAGCTGCTGATTAGTCTGAATATTAAGATTAGAAGAAAGAGGCTTGGCCAGATTAAAGGTTGTTTATGTCAGTATGTCCCTGAGTGTACTCTCAGGGAAGATAGACTAACTAAAAAGGGTTGACTTTGCAGAGCAAACGCATCAGACTTTCTCTAATAACAAAATAGAAATATCCCGACAAAGTACAAAATGTCAGCAGCTGACCTGATCCTGTCCTCTGTGTAGGGAATATATGTATGATTAAAAGTAATTGATGGTACTGTACTGTGATTCCTAATGAGTAAATGAACCTAACTCTTTGACTTTGGAAAGACTCATATAGCAGCAAAAACTAAAACTTAACGTCAATCCTAGACATTGGCTTTGTAGGGGAAAGTCCTGCAAACTTCAGAGCAAAGATTTGTACTTTGACTTCCACTCTTCTGTCCTGTTTTCGACTCACTTTGATAGCAGTAATTTGTTCTACATTTAAAATTTTAGGGTTTAAAAAAAGGTCTAAATGAGGAAAACCCCAACCTACATCAATGTGTCAGTGAGCTTCATTGGTTCAAAACTGCTCCTACAACCTGGGTATTCACACCAGAAGCCAAATCACCAAGGGGTGGGGGTGAAAGAACAACCATCAGTCACGCTGACAGGCCCTTCAGAGGTCTTCAGAAGCAGACTGGAGAATCTTTGTAGAAGAATGGACACCTCAGCAGCTCTTAGGGTGGAGTGGCCCACCAGAAGTTGCTCTTCAGTTAAATTTAACAACCCACTCGGGCGTTGTCCGAAAAGAAAACATCTCTGAGACCAGGAGGAATATTTTCCAGTCTGTAGAGACAGTAACTCTTTGAGTGGTACTTCAAGCATTATTTCACTATTTCGCACTGCTATATTAAAGCCTAAACCTAAGGTAGTGACAATTGCTGTGTTTTTTTTGTTTTGTTTTTTACAATAAACCCATGGTCACCTTAAACGTGCCAATAGGAACATCATAGCATGACATCAATGCAAGATTGATCATGAGGAGGATTTTTTACTGGAAAGACACAAACTGTTGTGTAGCAGAACATGAAATGATAAAGATCCCAACAAAAAATGCCGCAATCTGTCAATCAAATCCCTGACTAAAGAAGGGCAGAAGTTTTGGTCAAAAGCAAATCATAACAATAAGACCACATTTTGAAGGCTTCTGCCTAAACAGGCCTGACATATTGGAACATGGACTCCAATAGACTTTTGAATGTGCGCCGTGATATCTGGGAGCAAGGTGTTAGCAGCAGATTCACTGAGACGGGGAAATATTGAGATGTATTCAATATGTACGTCAATGAGCCTCGGCTATCCATGAAACTCACTTGGACCACCTCTGTGCCCCACCCCACCCCAACCTGAACCAGGGTTTGAATCCCTTGCCACAATCTATCCATCTGTCTGTCTGTCTCTGTCTGTCTGTCTGTCTACCCCCCTATCCTCAACCAAAGCAGCCTTGTTCTGCAGGTTTCGTCCAGTTAAAAAGACCTTTTTCTTTTCCACCGTCTCTTCTACTTCCTCATGTTGAATTGTTGGGTTTTCTTATTAAAAATGCCTTGAAATGGCTGTTATATTTGGCACTATAGAAATAAATCAAATTGATAGCTCCTGTCTACTGTAGACCAGAAACACTTTGCAGATTTGGAGATGCTCTCCCTTAGTCCTTTTTGCTTCAGACAGATCAACATTGATGACAAGATCATTGTCAAGAAAAGATCAGAGTTCATCAATTGGTAAAAACCAAAATAGTCATTCTTTCTTTTAATGATATATTAGTACACTTACTCCATGAGGAAAAATCCACTTGCCCTAATTAATCAGAATTTCTTGATTTGAAAAAGCTATTTTCTTATGATTTAGTGCTTACATTCTGATTACCAACATTAAGTGAAAGTCAGGACACAGTACAGCGAGGCAGAACATAAACACTGTGGCAACCAGCAAGCTTGAGTTCTCTGGCAGGCCCGCCTCGTCTCTTCCCGGGGTCCCGTAATGAACGGTGGGGCTGACCCTGTCAGCGTGACGAGACTGGCAGCTTAATGTGTTGGAGGGAGGAGGTATATAAATAAATAACCTACATCGCGGAGCCGCTGTTCCACGGGGCCTGGCTAAATGCTAATCATGGCTGATTAATCAGGCTGTAATTCCACTGAACCAAAAGGGTTTGCCAGTCAATTGTGTAAAAATAGCCCCGTTCTCCCGTGTGCCGTCACATTTAGTGATGGTAGGGCAGCACTTAACAACGTTGATTTAAGGTGCTAGATCAAAGCTGACTCTTGGTGCAAACAATACATTTAGGCCGCTGTAACGTCACATGTTTTTCCCCTTCGATGGAAAAGACTTACAAAGGTTTTAACTAGTGTCACTATATTGCCTGTTTCCTGTGTATGAAATGCACTTTAAAGTTGCAATTACTTCTACAAATTCATCAATTCTCATTTCACATTCACATCCGGAACCAACACAGAGACCGATAAGATTTGGCCTCAAACATTTTCTTTAACCTTTTAAGGTCAAAATATGCTCAACCCTAAATTAGCAGACAGATCCAGACGGAGCCTTCTGTCCATCATTGCGTCCTGCCTTCATTACATGTGTAGTTTAGTACATTTCCAGGAAGCTTTTGGATGTGTAGCGAGCATAGTATCACTGATAACCTGTAGGGGCAGTGTTGAGCACAACATTTCAAACATTTTAACAAGATTTCTCTTTTCATTTAAGTCACTTTTAAATTTTTCGTGAATGAATTTTTTTCTGACTTCTTTGCCCAGAAAAAAACAAAAGTTTAATAACTTCTCATAAAAGTGCAATATTCAGCCCAAATGAACAAGTAAAAATCAAAACAAACAAATAAAAACCAATGAGTCGGTCATAGTCAGGACTGCTACTACTTTGCGTCCAGTGACTGAATCTACTTTAACTGAAGGAAGGGTGAAGGATATGGACTGGTTACTGCTTTAGTTCAATGTGCCGTTTCAGGTCTGCTGTTGATATTGTTGATTTACAAAGTTGCTTCTTGGAGCCTGGCAGGCAAAATTTACACACAAAGTTAAGGTTTTTCCCACAAAGATCAGCACTGATTTTTTCATACAATTATTTTAAGTAATCAGTCGAAGATTCCGTATTCATTGTGGAGGCAGAGACTGAGGATGTACTGATGCCTTCATGTGTTTTTGCCTTATTACGCCACATGTTGATGGCGCATGCGGCGGTGCGACTTGTGGTGGCTTGTGTTGCCAGATTGGGTGTTTTTCCTCCTACATATTAAGGCTCGTTTTCAGTGTGTTCTAACCGGGTTGTCGCGTGGAAGGCTCTGTGGAAATCGAGCACTCTCTGGAACAAACTGTGAAAGAACGCCGCTCACACTAACATTCGTCAGGCAGAAATACAGTACATATAGTTCACGTTCGCTTAGAATATGAACCAGTTCATGAACAATCGTTCAATGAACTTGTTCAGGCACAACACTGGTGGCCCACAGGTCTTCTCAGTACAATCAACCAACTACAAACACATGTCTTGAGTATAGTTATAAACTCTGAACAAATCCAGTGAATCTATCTCCCATCGATCCCTCTTCCAAAGAGCTCTAGCCAACTAAAGGTCTGCTGGAGATAATCTCAGCTGACTATGAGTGAAATAAGGATACACAACCAATCACAACTACGGCCAATTAGATTTTCCAATAAACTCAAATTCATGGTGTTTGAAAGGCCTTAAAGCTTAGATTTGACCCGGAGACATACAATTCAGTCGAAAAATGGTCAAAACCAGCGGCACAAGTCTCAATCAGATTTTTTGTTTTATTCAATATCTATTCTAGCTAATTCCCCGCTGCTAATGCCACTTTGCAGCCTGACTCCTCTGAAGCAAATGACATCTGCCACATTCTCCAAAATTTGCCTCATGTGTCTGCTTGTCTCGGAATTTGAGTGAGAGTGAAGGAGAATGAGCAACATGCTGTTCTCTTGCTCTTATCTGTTGAGTTGACGCCGCGGCATGACATTTATGCATTGCAAGTCTTGTAGAGTAACGCTACATGACCCGACAGCAGAGAAGGATGCCAAAGTTTAGAGGTGTGCACTAAAAGCAGGGATGGAGTTACCTATGGAAATGAGTGAGAATGGAAAAAGTGAAAAAATACAAATAAAGAGGAATTAGTGACACAAACTACTAATGCTTCAGTCCAATAAGGTCAATTAGGAGGCGGCGTCACACACATAACTGACTACGTTGAGAGAAAACTAACAAGGAAAGGAGAGGATTGGGTGTGGACCGCTGGATCTAATGTCCGATAATTAAAAATCAGATTTATTGATTTATTGCACCTCAGTGTCTCTCTCTTCCATTCACCACTTCTCTCTCTCATCCTCTCCCCGGGCTGAAGTTTGCTTGACAAAAGGAAATGATTGGAAGCAGACGCCCATGTAGCTTCCCATCGCACCATCTCTAAGTACTGTTGTGAATGGCAACGCCAGCCAGTAGTTGCTGTTGTGAACAGTGGAGACAGCAAACCGGTCACTTAAAAGGCTGTCTCTATTGGTTTGTGGTCCTTGATATGCTAAAATGTGGAAATGGACATGATTTTCAAAACGTTGCTGTACAAACTAGTGCCGTTAAAATTAACACGTTATTTGTTGTGAATAATTTAAAATGTTTAACTCATTGAAGAACGTAGAGCAGCAAACCCAGCTGTAGAGCAGCCACATTTAACAAACACAGAAGTAATTCTCTGCAGCAAAACAGCAAAGTTTCCATCTTGACTGACCAGTAGCTCCCAAACTGCTAAAGTTGAAAGAAATACTTGAAATTTGCAGGTAAATTCTTTTCCTACTCCCTCCCTCTCTCTCTCTCCCTCGCTGTCTCCCGTGTTATCACACTCCTGTGTGTGTGTGTGTGTGTGTGTGTGTGTGTGTGTGTGTGTGTGTGTGTGTGTGTGTGTGTGTGTGTGTGTGTGTGTGTGTGTGTGTGTGTGTGTGTGTGTGTGTGTGTGTATAGCCTGGGCCGATGAAGAAGGCCGCCCCTAGGCGGGGCTTATAGCCGATATTACAGTATATTATTGCAACTTTGTCCACATAATAAGTTTACAACTTTGTTTCTAGAAATATGTATTTTGTCAAAGAACTGGACCTGCACGTTAACATACAATCTCTCATAGCGGATATAAGAAAGGTGTCTTTTTTTTCTGTTTTTGGTAAACTTACAGAGGAACAGCGTTCACTCAAAGCTGAAAGTTATACAAATGGTCGTGGAATTTAAACATACTTTGTGAGTTGAGTCTACATTAATTCAATGATTTTCAAAAAATAAATATCCATTTGTAACGCTTACTTTAATTAAGTTATAAGGTTAAAGCTCAGTAGTGCAATGGACCCAGTTCATGTTCATAAATAAAAATAATTTCTTTCCGGAGTCAATCATCAAAACAGTTGCGCAACACAATCAAAAACAATCTGAAATATATACACTTTAAATAGTGATATCCGCGATCGCGGCTCCCGCTAACCCGGAAGTAGCGATTTTCACACAAAATAACTTTTTTTCTCACTGCGATCAGATATCTAACGTACTGGTTCAGTGGAGACTGGGCTTCGACCACTCACCATCAAATCTTGTGAACTGTCGTGATGTGGTTTCAAAGTTATGGTACTTTTCTGAAGGTTTGTTTGTCGCTTGAGTCAGTACGTGGTCGCAGCGGAAGCATCGACTTGCCGACCGGAAGTGACGGCTGTCGGCCATTTTTATGCTAGCGCCACTTGTGGCGGAGGGCTGGAGTGTATCAGCCGTCTGTAGCAGACATGGGTTACACATTGCAAGCTTGAGTCTTAAGTAGACAAAAGGTGAACAATCGCGATTAATTACAGAACATCACCTTCGCCAACCAACGCTGGCAAGTATATCTCGATAACATAGTTTTTTAAGTCCAGCTCATCTTGTTTTTGATCCTTTAAGAGGCCTTTGGTATCAGTGTGGTTCACAAACTCGTTTGATAGTGTTTGATAGTGTTTCAGTACAGAATCTCACTAATGCTGGAAAAGCACGAATGTGTGTTGCAGTTGGGCCAAAGCTGACAAGTTTGTCAAAACTGTTACAAACTTTATCAGATATTACTATTCAATGGTTTCAGTCTCCTTAGACTCATGGAAAACCTGCTGCGTCCTGAGATTTGATCACTACAAACTCACATAATGTATGTGTCAGACATACAGAATTAGTATATTTTATGATTTGTGTATGACTGATATGCATGACTTGTACGTGTGTGTGTTTAAAGTTGTAGTTCTACAATCAGTAATAACAATATACTTGCTAACAATTTGGTTTTTACATTTGTTACATAAGCTAAAAAAATTACTCCCAAAATGGGTGGATTAAAAAAAAAAAGAAAGAAAAAAGGATCAAACTGGCCTTTCATGTATGGCCAGATTTGGCGTGCGCACCAATCTCTCATTGCATGAAATTGGCACGACTTCATGCTGGAGACCGGATGAGAATGGCAGCGACTGTTAGTGGGGGAGAAGCTGTGGACGTTACTTTGATTTGTCGAGCAAACGGACAGGGATATGATCAGAAAATGCAAACTGCACTGCTGTGACATTGTTTTGTGATGCACTTTTGTGCTTGTTTCTAAAAGTCTGTCTATTGATCATATTATTACTACACTATCAAGCAGAGAAAATCTATCTTCACTAGGCAATGTACCTCAGGCAGTGTTTTGTGTGTGTGTGTGTGTGTGTGTGTGGGTGCGTGCGTGCGTGCGTGCGTGCGTGCGTGCGTGCGTGTGTGTGTGTGTGCGCGCCGAATAATCAGCCGAAAACATTGAGCAGGGCGACACAGTTTATTACAAATGAATCATTATTCCAATATTGATATGTACAATATATTTATTGCAAAAGACTAAACTGATATGTGCTCAATTCAGTTTCTATATACTAAGCATTTGAGCTACAATACTGACTAAAATATTTAAATCAAGAAAACATAAGTTTTACATCACACATCATTAATAGTTGACCTTTATAGGTTCAGTTACTCAGGCCCTGTTTACATGACAACATTTGGAGTGAAAATGCATCGTTTCAGAAAAGTTTCACGTATACAGCAACGTTCTGAAAACAGAACTTCTATCTACACAGAAGTGACAGAAATGTCACATGTCGTTGGCATGCCAGGCCATTAGTTGGCGCTGTTTGTGTTTGTATTGAAACCACACACACATGCAGCAGAGAACAATACACTTTAAACATTAATAATGGGAGCACACTGACATTCGTATGGACGGACGATGAACTTGATGCTCAACTATAAAACTACCACTATGGATTATAAAACTAGAATATGGACTGAGAGTCATGACACTCTTGTTATTGCTCATCTATTCATGCATGTGCAGAAGAACTATTTTCCACGGCACATTGCGCATCTGCAGTCGCTGTGTTTCGGATGTCAACAATGAGTCAGGCCCGAAGTAGTTCTGTTCGGGTTCCCAAGATTGGTGGATCAATCTCCCTTCTTACCCAGTCCATTAAATTGATGTGTTTTGGTCAAGACACTGAAGTAGTGTTGCAGTGCTCTACACCAGTCTTGGTCTCAAGACCATAAATTCCAGGTCTTGGTTGACTTGACTCGGCCTTGACTCTGTCTCAGAATCTTAGAGTCTTAGTCTTGTTCTTGACTACAACACTACACTGAAGTCCAAGTTTTTCCCAGTGTTGTGTGAAAACACCACTTTGCTGAAATCTGAGGGGTTTCTGTAGTGTTGAAACAACCAAATTAAATTGACCAAGATTCCATTTAGCAAAGCAATTAGAGAGGAAATCAACAACAGGGGTGCAGTGTGCAGTTCTTCTCTGTGTATTGTAGCTCATCAACTGGTGAACATCGTTAGATGTGCCCATTTCAAAATGCATCACTGTTTTTGTATGTTGTCTTTAACTTGCATTTTGTGATATGAATAGCGTTTACAAAAACTCTCATCCAAACACATCTATGAAAACGAGGAATTTCAGCGGACCCTGGCAGTTAGTGGCTATAAACAGGTACATTTTCTCTAATCATCCTGCAGTCTTTCTTACCTTTTTCTCAAACTACTCCTCGATGGCTGTCAAATGAATTGTGCAGTCAGCCACCACATAAACGCATGCTGTTAGGAACTCAAGAACTGTGCTATTCCCATTAGCATTCACCCTGCGCACAAGCTAATTGGGTTTTCCATTAGAATACACTGGGTCTGCTGGTAATGAGTAGAAATATAGTGCCACAAAGATGCCTTTTGCCGGAAATTACACAATGCAGTAATATTTCAAGCATTTTCATATGGTCTAATTGTTACGGAGATTTATTTTCTATGCAACAACAAAACATAGGCTTGTGTTTTTCAGACTAGTTTTGTTGCTACAGCAGTCATCGATGAATCTCAAAAAGAAGAAAATGGTGGGAATGCATTTGATGGTACCTGCTGGTTGAAATCCACTGTGACAGCTGACTTGCTGTTTAGTGACAATATTATGCTCTTTCTCATTCACTGTCCTCCTCTCTCTCTCTCTCTCTCTCTCTCTCTCTCTCTCTCTCTCTCTCTCTCTCTCTCTCTCTCTCTCTCTCTCTCTCTCTCTCTCTCTCTCTCTCTCACACACACACACACACACACACACACACACACACACACACACACACACACACACACACACAGTTGGACCTGCACAGAGTGATGAGATGACAGCGAGCTCTGGGCTGTCCGTGTTCCTTACCGATGTGCGTGTGTGTGTGTGTGTGTGTGTGTGTGTGTGTGTGTGTGTGTGTGTGTGTGTGTGTGTGTGTTACGCTGAGTTCTGGGCAGATGACACGTCCATGGCCCAGTGAGACAGGCGCAGCTAGACAGGCATCAGAAAACATTCAGTCCCCCTTCAGCGTCCACCAAAGCTTTGCACATACAGGTGTGTGCGGACACACACAAACACAGACACACACTTGTGCATGAATGGACAGACTGTCCAATAAAACAAAGTTTTGTTAATCAGCAAAAATCCAAACCTTTCTGCACAAAGTAGAACGTTCCTTTGCGTCGGAGGGTAACAGATGCTGTTAGCCACCCCCCCACCCACCCCATTCCACCTCATTTTTATCACTCCCCCTGGATTGCTTTCCTCTCCAATCTCTGCTTTCCAGTTTTCCTCCCCAGTGCCGTGCCCTGCGTGAGGCTGAGTTGTTTTGGGCTCTATCCAGGATGTCGAGGACGCATGTGGAGCTGAGTGGAGGAAGAAGGTTGAGGTATGCGGAGGGAGGAGGGAGAGAATTGGAAAACAGAATAGTTAAGGAAAGGAGATGAAGAGATAAAGAACACGTACAAAAGTTTTAGAATAATTGCCGAAGACCTCAATGAAAATGAGGAAAGACAAAATAAATGAAGATTGGCAGGACTAATTACATGTATATGAGGGCAACAATTCCTAACATGCGATCCAGGGTGACCATCAGAGATCACATGTAGGTAAGTGTCTTTTTCCATGGTGGGATTGAAAAAACGACATTTTAGATGACCACAATACAGAACACTGAGTCCAGAAAACACATGATTTTTGTATCTAAAAATCTTTGCAACGTTTTTGAAACAATGTCTTTCACGCGGAAATGACAGAAACAATCAAAACAATGTAGTTTTATGTTTGGCCACTAGTGGGTGCTGTATTTATGTAACAAAGCCACTCATGTTTGTATAGAGAGAACAGTACGCTGTGAACACTGAAGCTCATTTAATCTGTATTTCTTTGTCATTTTGGTCCACTCAGTTGTTTTTAGGAAATAAAGTGTCTCTACATGCGATTCAGATGATTGTATCATAAATGTACAATTTATGAGAGAAGCACTGCTAAATTCAAGTGTTAACAGGACACATTTGTTGGGATTTATGTTTGGTCATTAGCATTAAATTACTGTAGATAATAGATTTCTGAAAGTAATAAATCACTGAAGTAATTTATAAAAAATGTAAATTATTAATGGAAGTAAACTATCATTTACTCATTAACAAC
Organism: Lipophrys pholis; assembly: GCF_963383615.2. Taxonomy (NCBI): domain Eukaryota; kingdom Metazoa; phylum Chordata; class Actinopteri; order Blenniiformes; family Blenniidae; genus Lipophrys; species Lipophrys pholis. The sequence goes on along the minus strand of NC_137636.1, from coordinate 22,293,113 downwards.
TCCTAAAGTAATTGATGCATTATTGATTAATTAAGTTAATTAATTAATCAAAATAATGTATTAATTAAAATTATTAATGCAAATAAATTTGTGATTCATTAATAGTAAAAGGGGCACCACCAGAGAATCTGGAAATAGCTAATTACCACCAGAGAATCTGGAAATAGCTAATTACCAAAATATCAGTCTCATTTGAAAAAGGGTTTATTTAAGTTAGCAAATATTTCTGTGTAAAATATAACAATCTTAGGTAAAAGCGAAGGTGAGAGATCCGAGCAAAGACTGTTACAAACCAGCAAATGTCAACAATAAATACAAAATAATCACCAGGAATCGTTCAATTTCGCTAACAGCCATTTAATAACAAGAATGTATTAATTCACAAATAATTCAGAAATCATGTTATAAATCAACACATCTACATAGCAAACGTCATCAACCACTGAGATCTAATCTTCTTAACAGCATATAACGCTATATACTGTGTGTGTGTGTGTGTGTGTGTGTGTGTGTGTGTGTGTGTGTGTGTGTGTGTGTGTGTGTGTGTGTGTGTGTGTGTGTGTGTGTGTGTGTGTGTGTGAATGGATATGGAGGGGGGTACGTGTGTGGATGTGTTGCAATACTGAAAATGTCCACCGGGTGATGGATGAGTTGGTATACCCATTCAAGATGGCGGTTCTGGTGGGGGCGTGGCTGGCTGCTTAGCAACCAAACAAGCCGGACACCTGACACTCATGCATGCAAAATGTAGCAGTTTGGGTGCTCCAAGCGACTGACTGTGTGTGGGAGCGTTTATCTAACCTCTCACTGAGCGATGACGAGCGAGCAGGACGCGTGCAAGAAGTCGGCGTTAGTGAAGAAAGACAAAAAGAGAAGGAGAAAAATGTGCGTTCCGATTCTCCGGTTCCTTCACACAGAGATTGGAGTGGCTTTGTGTACTTTTTCCCTTTTCCAATGCCACAGAGACGTGGGTCACTGAGCTGCTCGGGCGAGAAGAGGCAGCGAGCGATAGTTGGAAGGGGGTTTGTAGAAAGTTTGAATTTCGGACACCTGTAGTGTCCCAGTCAGTTCGACCAATGAGCGGCAGGATGTGTGCATCTGAAGTGACACTGCATTCACAGCTGAGTTCCTATTAGTTCCAAACCCTCCTTAGGGTCGCTGTCTCCCCCGCCTGCTGTTTTATGGCCTGTTTTTTCTCTTCCTTGCAGTTGTGAGCCGGGGTTGGCCCCAACAACTGTATTCATTTTGCCTGCACAGTATCAAAAGTTTCAGAAAAATGGAGCATTTTCAAAAGTTCCACCTTGGGAGCCAGTTTCAAAAAGTAGTGTTTTTCCATTTTCACTTGAAAATGTTGTGTTAAATGGGGCTTTATTAACAATTTAAGGGGTCCAAGGAAAAAAGGTTGGTGTGCACTCTACATGGAAACTGCAAATCTCCCACAATTCAATTTTATCAATACAGCACCTGACGATGGAATCATCTCATGGCACCCTCACAAAGAAAACAACAGCTATTCCACACGATCAAGCAATGGTGGAAAGGAAAATATCCTGTTTACTAGAACGGAACCCGCTTAATCAAGGCTCAATATAGAGTTAATGTGCTTCATGCATCAACTACACTTTAATTCATCATTAATGCCTTCTTTCTAAGCAACAGGTATATCCTGCCTTAATGGGCCATTATCATACACTATACCCATTAAGACTTGAATCTGATCATGGCAACACAAACAAATAAGAAGTACTAAAGAAATTTGACAAGTGCCTCAAACTCTTCCGAAGCTGAGGAGAGGTCGGTAAGGTCTTCGATGAAATAAAAATTTGTGATACAGACTTTGGGAACAGCGCAATGCATTTTGATCTCATAATTTAAAAGCAGGAGAAAAAGAACCAAAGTGGTTTTCTTGACAGAAATGTACCTGGCACACTGGAAAACTCTAAAGACAAACAGCCCAGCTTTGAATACTTTACCAAGTGTTAACAAGTTCTTGGCTGATGAGATATACACTGATGAATCAGGCACTTATCACAAAAAGGCGTCAAACAGTTCCATTGGATTAGATTATACTACGCTCGCATCAACATAGCAGAGTATAGCAATAATATCCGTCAGTAATCGACCCCCCAGTACAACTTCACAGTGTTTGCCTGCAGGGCTTAATGCCAGAAAGCCAAGGCTTAGAAATCCAACGCTTTCTACCAGAAAGATGTGAAAGCAAATTATCCCCATGTGCTACAACTTCCTGACCTGCACTAATGCCTCATGCTCTACCTGACAGTCAAGGACTTCATTTGTTTTCCGAGAGCATGTGGCGTCAGTGTGCTTACACTCTGTTATCGTGAGGCTGTGGTCACATGTTGATGTCAGCGAAGTGGTCAGTTCAGGCACTGAGTCAGGTTACAGAATGAGCTCACCATGAATTAGCCCATGGGGGTTCCAACCTGGAAAAATTAATAAAATCAACGGGAAAGGCCTCCAATGACCTCACATCCAGGGTGCTTTCCATAAAAAAAAAATTAATCCAATATAAATACTTTAATGTTCAATCCCCTTTGGTTGTAACCAAGCCAATTTGGTCATAGTTTCCAGTGTTTCATGAGTTTTGCATAAACTGTACTAACTCTGTGTTAGAGACCGAACCTTGATTCTGCAGGTTCGGTCAGCTTCCAGGAAGCCTTGTCTTCACCAGGGCTCAGTCTGCCGATGTGCAGAACAGTTGTAATTAGACATCAGCATCATTATCATGCTACCAACTATGTTTTGAGCAAATGGCCACACAAAGAAATCAGTCCAAGGCTTGAACCATTCAGCTTCGCTCTTGAAGTATCACTGTTTGCGTAGGTTTTCACACCAAAACGACTTAATACTTAAGTTACAGACTATAAGACATACCTGAGCATAAATGAAACTGTTAAAAACTATGTCATTAAGAGTCATTAAAAAGAACAAATACATAGTCACAGTGGTTCATAAGCAGTGATGCCAGTAACGTGTTACTCTCATATGACAAGTAACAAGTAATCTAACGCATTACTATTTCTAAACCAGTAATCAGATTACAGTTACTTCTCCAAGTCACTGTACGATACTGTTGCAGCGTCCAGCAGAACGAGTTTCTTCTCTGTAAAGTCGCTTTATTATTAAACAGACGAGCCACTCCTCCGTTCTCCTCCAAACGGACACACACACACACACACACACACACACACACACACACACACACACACACACACACACACACACACACACACACACACACACACACACACACATCCACACTCACCTGACCTGCCCCCCTGCTCCACTCTCAGCCAATCACAGGCCAACTCGCTCTAACGGTGCGTTCAGGTGAAACAAAAGAATCGGAACCAACAAACATAATCAATAAACCTTATCATTGCAACAATAAAACAACTGCAGAGACGTTACACTATTTTTGTAATTTTCCTGAGTAAAAAGATATATTGGTATGTCAATCAATCAATCAATCAATCAATCAATCAATCAATCAATCAATCAATCAATCAATCAATCAATCAATCAATCAATCAATCAATCAATCAATCAATCAATCAATCAATCAAATACTTAATTTGTCCCCAGAGTGCAATTAAAAGATAGCTTAGAGCAAGCAGTGAAAAATAAATAAATAAATAATGCAACAAGAGACAACAACTACATCACTGGGGAAATAAATACCAGTAATAGTAAAAATCTGATAATAAAACTGTAAGTCAGATATAAATAAAACAAAGAATGAAGGTCAAAGGTTAAACATGTATAAAGATGGTGCAGGAGGCCAGGCAGGGATCAGCAGTTTTTTTGGCAAAACCGGTTGTCATTTTTATTTTGAGATGGTGGGGGGTGTTGCCGGCAGCTGCTGAAATTAACAAGTGACTAAGTTACTTTTTTTAAAGGAGTAACTAGTAATCAGTGATCAGATTACTTTTTCAAGGTAAGTGTGGCAACACTGTTCATAAGCAGCATTTATTCATCCATTCCCAGACGCAACCGCTTCGTTGATAATCCTGGTCCAGCAGCTGATTATCTAGAACCTTCTTTGAATGTGTTCCTAAACTCTGGCCACCATGCTTCTAATCTACCACTCTGCTATATATTTGATCTTTTTTGTTTTAAATTCTCGTGTGTAGCTTTTTCTTTTTGGTGACACTTTCCTTTCTCTGGAAAATACAGTAGTGATGGAAGTACTGTAGCATTCCACTGTAATACACTAATATCTTGTGGTTCCACAGTATAAACCACGTGTTAATATCATGCTCATAACCAGACAAACAATTGAAAAAATGTGACTTATAGTTCTCGAAATAGTAGTTTTAAGTGTGTGTGTTTTTTTTTGGGGGGGAGGGGGTTGTACAAAAACAACCAAGAGCTTCAATTTGTGGCCTGGGATGCTAACAACCTCGTTTTCAGAAATTTGTTGTGTAAACTTTCTGAAACGAAAAAGGCCAAAATTATGCATTTTCACTTGAAACGTGTTCATGGAAAGTTAACACGGCCTATAGGTGACCCCTGACACTTCTGTCTAATCTAATACTTACTCTTTCCTAATAATTAGCAGACCATTTCCCAGTTTTCCTCAGCATTGTGTACACAATGAGGAGGGTTGGGCGGCCTGTTGGAGAGAGCAATTACTTATGGCCTGGTGTTTAACTGGAAGTACACACTGTTCTGCACTTTGTTGCGGAAGATTACTGTGAAAACATGGCAGCCTGGTTCCGCACACGAGGTGACGAATTTTGTCATTGGTCTTATTCACAGTTTGAAGGCCCAAAACGGTGAACATTTGGAAGTTTGTTTGCAGCTGAATGAAAAGAGATATTCAGAGGTGAGAAGTGAATAAGAGAAGTGAGGAAAAAGGAACCAAAGAGTTTCTAGTGGAGAAAAATGGGACGTTGCCCAGAGAGCAGAGGACAGATGATGGAATGAAAGAGAAGACGAGCAGAAGGGGGGAAATTAAAGAAGAATGAGGGACAAAGGAGCTTCTCAAAGTTCTTTTTACTGCAGTCTGAATCCAGGAGAAGTAAAAGCCATTTTCCATGACATCCAAAACACCCCGGCTGCTATGTATGTATTTCTATGCCAGAATTAAGGCATTATAAATTTAGCAGTGAAGTCTATTAAGTGCAACTTATCTGAAATCTCCAGAGAACAATAAAGATGCAGTGAAGGAGTACGCTTCCTTTAAGATGGGTTCCACTTCTGTTGTTGTTTCCCCTGTTTTCTCCCATGTCTCCCCTCTGCTTAACAGAGCAAAGTGCTTTTAATTTGCCTCTCTGTGAAGACGTCCCGTTTCCCATTTAAACAAGCGTCTCGATTGGCTCGCTCACCCTCAACAGAGCGACAGCAAACAGTTCAGCACCCTCTGTTCACTTTTTTATGGCCCCCCCTGCTCAGCTCCATCCCCGACTTCATTTCACACTGGAGACGGGTGAAGCGTCTCCTCAGCATTTCCGCCGCTCCTTTCCTTAATCTCTTTGCGCTTAATTCCCCTTTAACTGTGTTCGCTGGAGTCGTTAACTGATTAAGCAGTTTAATTAGGCCGTGCAGTGGAGACACACCGAAGAGCCGACAATAAGCTCCAAATGAAAGTGCAACAAAAAGGCAAAACTGTTTCTGACAATTTGGATTTGATGCGACAGTTAAAATGTGAAATATCAGGTGTCGGTGCAGTTTTACTGCCCTTGTGTATTTACGAGTTGTATGAGGTGCAATTGGCAACAATGCTATAGCTGACATGTTGAAAGAATACCATGCAGAAGTGTAAAGTTTGAGGTTGAGTTATTCACAAATTACTTTTTGAATTTTTCATGAAACAGACGAATTAGAACTTCTAAGGGTTGATATTTTTCCATTTCAGGTATCCGTTTACATGACAACGGTGCTCCAAAAAATTTAACTTTTTCAAAAACTGCTCCCAAGGTGGGACATTTTGAAAACATTCTAACTCTGTCTCCATGGAAACTGAGTAAAATGCAATGTGAGAAGGGAAAGGGATGCTCTCTTCTTGCTGGCAACTGAAACTTTTGCTCACACCCGGACACCAATCCCTTGCAGAGAAATGCGACTTGATAGTAATATGCTGTGTTTTCATCTGAGAAATATCACGTGGGAGGGTTTAGGAACATTGGGAGTTTGTGTTGGTGGTAGGGTGGTGGGGTGGTGCCGGAGTGTGTATCTCTGCCACATAACAGACTTAAAAACAGTGGCGTAGTCCAGGGTATACGCCGGGTATACCCACTTATTTTTCAGTCGGCATTGCATATATCCACTTCTATATCTGCCCAATGCCCCCCACCCCCACCCAACCACCACCACCACCCCCACCCCCACCCCAAAGGCTGATAAAGCTATGATCCGCCCTACTCTGCCTCTGATTGCCTAGTACTCCCTGCATTCACTGAATTGATTGGTTAACTTTAGGCATGAGGACTGATGGGCCAATCAGAGACAGAGTAGGGCAGGTCAGTCTGAGGAAATTAGTGCTGGCCACCACTCGAACCTGATTGGACACCTCAGATGTAGGCGCTACCTCATTTGACTGACAGGTCACTGCACGTCTCTCTGAAAGACGTGCGATTATTGGAAATGAGAAAGGCTGAATAAATATCTATAAGTGAGGCATGAATGGAGAAAACCTATTTTCATGGAATACGCACTTCTGGGGTCATTTTTAAGGTGGTTTTCAAACCAGTCGTCGTTTTAAGCTATGGTGCTGCCTCTTCTGTGCGTTCTCGACAGCAAATTTATCTGGACTATACTGTAGTATGAGTCTCAGTACTGGATTGAGAAAGTATATCCCTGTTGATATGTTGTAAACACATATATTTCTGTTCATTATCTTAACATTGTTGTTATGTTGATTTAAACATTTTCAAAACAAAGCATTCATTCAAAAAATTATATTCAATATTTGTTGCGATATTATCTAATGGAGTCTGCTAAAATAGTTTTCAGCTATTGAAAATTAAATAAGTTAATTCAATTTCACCACTGTACTTTTGAATTTATCGAATTGACTTTTATGTGCACATTGTGTGGAAAACAATGACTTGTGTTTTATTGGAGGTGAAATATGAACATGGATTCATTCAACTTCAAATTTTAAGTATTTTGTTTACATAAATGTTGTTGTTTTTGTTTGTTTGTTTGTTTGTTTGTTTTTAGAGACTGAAACATCTTACATGCAAGTTTTTCAAAAACATGGCATTTTTTCTTCACTACATTAAGAAATCAGGAAAACATTGAGAGCCCATTGCTGGGAACGGACAATTTTTCCTCACATGCTCAGTCACACCCAGACATGAATCCTTAATATTAATATGCTGCGTGTTTTCATTTGAGAAATACAAAGTGACATACATACATACTTACCATTAAATAAATAAAAACACATAAGCTTCTCTCCAACTTTCATTGGCAGAGGTAATTATTACATTAAACACCAGGAATTAAAACATCTTCTATGACACTTTATTCAAATCAAGCTCACTGTGCTGATACTGTTACACCACGGAGCGGTTTCTAGTCCACTACAGGACAAAGACAGAGACAAACACACTCACATTTACTCTTTTGGGCATCTTGAGGTCATCAGTTAGCCTCAGATTCATTCTGCTTTTTGGAATGTGAGAGGAAGGCCGGAATACAGGGTGAACATGCAAACTCTACACACAAGGGCCTGACCAACATTTGAATCCACGACATTTTTCACTGCACTGCCAACATTTGCGCGTGGGGGCCTGTGTGGGTAGGACCTGGGCTGAAAAATGGACCCTATGGGGAGTCCATCTCTAGTAATTTGATGTGAGAATACAGGAAGTCTGGCTTTCAACAAAAATGGACCACAAGCCTAATTTTAAATTTGGAAACAGATTTAATATATAAATAAAATAATATTGCAATATCCTGGAAATCTCATGGAAATAATAATTTATTATTAATAGGACATAAACAACATATCAGATGTCAAAATGAGACATTTCATAATTCTACAGAAAATATTAGCTCATATTGAATTTGATGGCTCAGACATAAATATGTCCATCTGCTTTCATAAATAGCTTTTCGATGTGTTATTATTTCAATGTAATACATTTTTCATCTTAAACAAAATGTAAAATGGTGTCAACAATCTCTTTTTGTGTTTTGTTGTTCTCCAAGGAATTTGCACAAATGTGGCCGAGCAGCTGCATTATTTAAGTGATGTGTCTTGACCAATGACCTTAAGGAGAGAAGATCATATTTAATATTACATCTGGTCTGCATCTATAATGTTGTTTGACAGCTCCCATATTGCCAACAATCATGTCAAATCCGGGTTTTTATTACAAGAAAAGCTCTGTTCTGCTTCTTTTGTCCAGATTCCTCATGACCACGATGACAAAACTCACGCTTAAAAATGGTGTTCAAACGCAGATATTTATACCTCGTCATGATCTGTATGCAAAAAGAAAACTAATTTAAAGTGTCGCCACCCAGAGACGACGGCTGCCCACAATCCTGGCCCTGTCACACCTCCGGCAGGGGTCCGACCTTAGGGAGCGGAGGTCCGACCTCAGAGAGCGGGCTGCTATTACAGGTGAGATGTCCTGGGTGGGCCCACAAGCTTGGCACTAGATTACACACCAGTCCCCCACTGAGACTCCCAGCAGGGGGGCAAAGAGGCAGTGCTGCCTCCCTCCTGTCCACTGACACCGTGACCTGTAGAGTCCACACACACACACACACACACACACACACACACACACACACACACACACACACACACACACACACACACACACACACACACACACACACACACACACACACACACACACACACACACACACACACACACATTTCAATTGGCTTACATTCATTTCCTGCAGATTTGCTCTAAACTCAACCATAACTGTCACTTTCTTAATTCTAACTCTAAATCTAAATACTGTAATCCACATAAAGTGGTGTAATTGTGCAAACACGCACACACACGCAAACGTGCACCTGCTTACACGAGTATTAGTGAGTATAAATCATTCAGATTTGAATGCAGACTTACGCTTATTTCTTTAATCTACTTCTATCAGTAGTTCTCAATATGGTTAATGCTGTGCCATAAACTATTATGTATGTTGATATTTCATCTTATGTATAATCATTGAAATATAAAACATCATTATTAAAAGTTATTTTTCACATCTTCAGACAGTATCTGCTTCTTCCCTCCTCTCACGGCATCCTCTCGTCATCATACTAATGACGGCGTTTACCACATAAAAATGCTTCATTGAGCCGCCTGTGGTTCATGCATTACTCGAAGGCGGCATGGGGGGGGGCTCACCGATAGTAGCCGGTCGACCTCTGACCCTGCTAAGTGGGAGCAAGTCTGGGTCAAGAGGATCTGCAGCAGGTCAGGGAACAATAGCAAACACTCAAGCTCTTCATAACAAAAGACGCACGGTGACGTATCGGCGCGCTCTCAGAGGCCATTCCAGCTCGGCAGCATCATGAAGACTTTACCTCATGTCCTGAGCATTTCCAGGCTTTTTATGGCATTTTACAGCCAAAATGGAAAATCTAGAAGGTGTTATGTGAGCTGTAAAACACATTGAAATGTTCAGCTGTTATCCAGACATATTTGTTGTCTTATGGAAGATAATAATTTTCCAAGTTTGGCAAATTAAGTTTTCTTACTTTTTTTCGTTTCAGCATGACATCAGATTTGCTCAGACCTCCGGTGTGTTGTCATGTTTCACGTAATCTGAAAGTACATCTAAGCAATGTGAAATGGTGCAGCTATAAAAACATGAGAGATATATAAATATACTGTATATAGATCGGAGGTCAAAGAGCCTGAAGGGAAGCAGCAGTAGGAGCTATTTTGAAATTGTCTTCCCATCAGGACATTTTCTTACTAATTGTTGAGTGGGAGAAATCATGTTAAAAAGAAATATGTGAAGAGTAAAAACTATTTAATCTTATATTAAGACACATTTTTATATTTCTTTATTACACTTTAAACGTGGCGGTGATGAATTCGAGCCACCTCTCCTCCTCTGAGTCCGGTTCTGCGGGTTTCTTCCTGTTAAGGAGAGTTTTTCTTTTCAACCACCTTCTCTACTTTCTCATGTGGAATTGTTGGTTGTTCTCAGTAAAAGTGCCTTGAAATGACTGTGTTGTATTTGGCGCTAAAGAAATGACATGGAATTGAATTAAAGTTGTTTGAATGTAATAAGCTTTTTAACTAGCATGAGAAGATTAGTGCTTTTAATTGACTATGCATCTCAAAAGGTGTTACTATACTTTAATTTGTTAAAAAAGCAGCTGTTTCTGAAGGGTTACTGTACAAACTACAATCCTTTCTTTCTTTCGTTCATTCTGTCTTTCTTTCTATATATATTAATGATTTGGTCACCTCAATTGTAATTGGTTCAAAGTGATCTAAGTCCGTCTTTGTGCCTGAAGAGGAGAAAAATCTAATTAAAATTGTTAAGTTGAGGAATCATACAATCTTTTTTCGTGAGCGTCTATCTATTGCCAATGCTAAATGAAAATATCATGACAATCATTAACATCCAGTTTGTTTCCTTGATCTAAAATGGTGTTCCCAGTTTGGTGTCTAGCGCATTGCAGTGTCTCGGAGCTTCGTTAAAGTTAAAGATCTCGTAGCATTTCTTCTCCATTTGCTGATTCTGTGATTCTGGCTGCATGTTTGATTTCAGCAAAGGCATCGGGGACACAATGTAATTTATGGTTTCCATCTTGCTCGGGATGAAAAATAATCAAATCCAAATAAAATGCAAAGAGGAGGAAGTGATTATCTAAATGATGGCTGCCGGGTTTGGGGAGTTTTCATCTGACAGCTGAGCGCACTGTCTTTATGGACAACTGGAGGATAGAGGGAGGAGGAGGAAGGGGGGGAGTGGGGGTGGGGGCTGGGGGGTGGGGGGGCGCAGGCACAAAGGGGTGGTTTAGGGGTAAAATGGTGAAGGGAATAGGGGTGGGGCGCGCGCACATTTGGGCACTTTACAAGAGGAAAAGATCAATTCAATACACACACACACACACACACACACACACACACACACACACACACACACACACACACACACACACACACACACACACACACAGGCGCGCTGACAGCCAGAGACAGAGCATGACATTTAAAAGGAAAAAGCTGACATTGACTCCATCACTGTCACCCCGACTGCCATAAAGCAGCTGCAAATATTAAAACATTTTTCATCTGTGCCGCTCGGGGTTATTGGCACCAGAAATTGTTTTCCTCTCCGTCTGTTGCTGGCCTGCTCTGCCGCAGCCCTCCCCCGAGACCCTCGCCTGTTACCGCCGCCTCGCAACATATTGGCAGTTGATGTGAAGCTATCCATGTACACTTGCCACTCACAGAGTCTTTATCGCCTTCCACTCTCCCTCTGCAGCAAAACCCTCCCTCCCCCTGTCTTCAAAACACACACACACACACACACACACACACACACACACACACACACACACACACACACACACACACACACACACACACACACACACACACACACACACACACACACACACACACACACACACACACACACTGTCTCTGGAACAACCACACAATTAAAGCATCTCTGAATCTCTCAGAAACATTTTTAACACTGTTGCATGTTTATACTTCTGTTGCTTTGGTTTTTTTCACATAAATCCTGAAAGAATCAAACTTTCTGTCCGACCGGGGATTCGGTCTGTGTTCTGTCGTCAGCCCCGTAGAACACTTGTGTACAGCTTTCCTTCGTTTTCTCACCATCTCGCCTTTTGCACGCCACACAATCTCCCAAGCTTTGAGATGCTGATTGCCCCCAAGTCTGGACAGCATATGGTGTAAATTTAAATATGTTTGTGGGCCTCAGGCCTTGAATTATTTGCCCTGACACGTAAAATAGCTTCCAATAAAGGCTCATCACTTGTCACATGAGTCAAATGTGCACCCCCCCCCACCCCTTAAATGTATTCAAATGTATTTGGTTTGATTGGTCTGTAAATAGAATGGCACCATGTGCTTTCTTTGGAAATCAGTTTTGCTATTTTGCAAGTGTAAAAAATAAAAAAAAACTCACGTATGACTGTCTCTCCTTTTTTCCTCTCGTCTGGGCTCCGTGACAGGTTTTGTATTATGAAACATACCTGAACACAAAGCAAGTTGCCCTGCATTTGCATCAAATAGATGGATGCAGTAATGGCGGCAGCACACCGTGGACTCTCGACGTGATCTTCCAGCAAAATGTTACTTTTGAGGACGGAATTCTTTGTTTTTTCACAAGATTACTTCATGAGCATATTTAGTAGAGTGTGCAGTGTATTACAAACCAACGCAAGAAAAAAAAAAGGAAATAATTGCCCTTCTGTAGATTCCTTGATTCCTTAAATGATTGCCGTATTCAGTAACTGTTTTGTAATTGGGTGGTTTCCTTGCTTTTCAACATTTATACATTTGTACCTGTGCTTATTTTGAAACTTTTTCTTCGGTTGGTTGTTCATTCATAGATTCATTCGTCCATTTAACCTGTTCTTAGGTACCTCATGTGTCTTTTGTTCCATCATTCGATTCTTTGTATTCATTTGTCAATCATTTCATTGCTCAATTACGTGAGTGTTGGTTGGTTCAGTCATTTGTCCATCCGTTTATCCCAACTGTTGTTCTGTCCATCCACATGTCTTTTGTTCATTATTCCATTCTTTTTATATTCTTTGTATATTTTATGTTTATTCATCCTTTTTTGTTGACTTAATTATATTGGTATTGGTTTGTTTGTTTGTTGGTTAGTTGGTTGGTCAGATGATTCATGGGTTTGTCTGTTCATTCATTTGTCATTTTTTTCATGTGTTTAACGTATTTTCAAACATCTGAATTGTTTTAAAATAATGCATTTTAATTGTTGACGTGCTCTATATTAAAACAGAGGGAAAGAGTTTGACATTTGCCATTGACATGTGATCCGTTTATTCTGATCCATTTATCTTACACTTTAAATCACCTCAAGGTTCTTGAGTAATGATTGTCAGGACTGGAGTAGTTGAGTTCACTTTGAACCATTTTCTTAGGTGTACTGCCATAGGTTTAGTAGTGAGCTTGTCTTTTCTGGACATTTATGTGCCATCATTCTTTGGTTTAGACTTTTTCTCTTTCTGTTGTGGTCCATGTTTCTTCTTCACTATCCTCTCTGTACCTTCCTGCAAAAACCTTGAACTCAATGAAAGGTATAGTGGGGCTCCATACCAAAACAAGTAATGCAGCAAAGTAAGAAATGTCGCCTTTCAAGCTTTTTACTGATTAAGACAGCAGGAGTGGTTAGGTCATTAAGACTTGGGTCCACCTAGGTAACTTTTTGCAATAAAACCTCATACCACATGATGCCCTTTAATCGCCATAGCAATAATGAAATTGCTGGCAGTATCCTTGGGCTGATCAGAATGCAGTGTAATATTACGGTTTAGATTACTATATTTTCCTTTGCACAATTTTTAGTTGTTTTGGTGATCTTGCCATTAAGAAGCAACTTATTTCTCAAAATATGAAAATACCATCTGGGACCACTAAATGTCACTGTAAGATAGGAGACTGCTGCTACAGTAGCACAGAAAAATCTCTATTGTTACTGTAATCGACTGATAGTTAAAGCAAAATGTAACAACAACAACAACAACAACGAAATGGCAGAAGTTTAATTCTAAATTATAGAATATGCACCAGAATGAGTTGAGGGACTGGAGAAAAAAACGAAAAACCAACAATGGCCGGAGGAACAAATCCAAAAATCCACTTCCTATACATCAGTGCCACATATAAAAAAAATTCTAAATGATCTCCTCATGGCACATTTTTTGATAGCTGCAACTTATTGTCAGGTGCTGCTTTTGGTCTAGAAAATACGGTAATCTTCCCAACATGACTTCACATAAGCAGGGCATGTACGCACATACCCTTATCTCCACACACCAATGAGAAAATCTGCAGCACGCCCTAAGATGGCGCCTTCCTCAAGCCCTGCAGGCTGTCCACCGGCCTGTGGAAGATATTTACCTCTAATGCTCGCCAATGAGAGGCCCAAATGGTCTTATTACAGCAGCTCCCACAGCTCACGCTATACATCAGGTAGGAACATGCAGCAAAATGGAGCCCCTGATTGTTCAGGGAGCAACAACGCTCATTACTCAACAAGACTCGGCCTCCGTCGTTACATGCAAGTCTCTTTATTTCTCAGCTCCTCTTCCTGATCTCCATTTCTCTTTCGCTGCCTTTACCCTCCCCTCTCTCACAAGACAAAATAGTCACAGCCACTGGTAACAACCCCCCCCACATATTTCCATATGGATATATATACGTTTGTATCCAGCTTTCGACAAAAAACCCTTTATAAAATGTTTTTCTAGATCACTGTGTTACACATGGAAACAGAAACAGCCACTGTCATCCTGAACGCACGTCTCTTACATCATTCACCCTGTTCATACGACATTCTGCCTGGATTAGCATGTGTTGGCCATGTTTAAGTGTGTTCAAACACAGGTCCTCAGCAGGGTGAACTCTGGATGACCCTGCAGGGAGGGGAACCACCAGGTCAGATGTCTATTGGTCAAGATAAATAGCAGCCAGCACCAATCACATTACACGCATCCCCTCCAGCCACCAGCCTTGTTAGTGCAGCAATCAGTCATTGTTAGAGATCTATCCTCCTCAGGCATATCTCAATCTGCCCTTTAACTCTATCTATCTATCTATCTATCTATCTATCTATCTATCTATCTATCTATCTATCTATCTATCTATCTATCTATCTATCTATCTATCTATCTATCTATCTATCTATCTATCTATCTATCTATCTATCATGTGTGCTCATTTCCTATTCCTACCTCTGGCCGTATGAAGGAAATTCCCCCGCTGAAGATGCCGCAGACTCACTCATTTACATGCTCTTATGCATGCTAACCGCTGTCAGCCATCTGCTGGGTCACGTGGCCGGGCAAGCTCTGCTGCTACTGACGAGCCGTCAATCAATCAAAACCCCAAAACAATAGACGGATAACAAGCATGACAGACACAAAGGGATCGAGACGTAGAGATACCTGTAAAAATCTATAGTATATACCATTGCCTGTGCGACAAGCAGTGAAGCAACATATATGTTGAAGTAGTGATGGAGGAAATTATATTCTTAAAAAAATAATTAAAAGGCAGTCATGCAAGAAGAATTTCAGTAATTAATCTATGGAATATTTTGTCTGTGCATAATCCCACAAGGTTAGTGGGAAAAATTTGAAGAAATTGTGTAGAAAAACATAAAAAAAAATTGACATTTCCAGACGAGGAGACAGAAATAAACCAAACACACACCCATCTACTATCAGCACACAAGCACACACAAACAAATGTCCGAAACTCAATCACCAGGGGTTGTATTAGTGAGTGGGGGAACAGATTCGATTAGCGCTGTATTAGATACGGGAAATGATTTCTGTCAAAGCCATCTTTACTGCAATTATGATATGATAATTATGTGTTTCATTATTTACGTGGGAAAGACACAAGGCTGGTGGCTTCTGGCTGAAATCGCCCATGGAACCACGCACAAGAGACTGGAGAAGAGGCACAATGCTGGTCTATACAAAGACTGCACAATGAAGGTGGAGATGAATGGAAAGCCTGCATGAGTGTTGAATGTTACAGGATAGATGACAGAGATCCTCATGACTTAAGGCACCATTACTCCTCAGGTGTAAAATGATTATAGATCTCATTATAATTGTACTATTTGACAAGATTTACCATTTGTTTTTGTGAAACATGCCACATAAATACCTCATTAGCTTTTTAATGTCATCAGAAACATATGTTTGATTATTTTTTGCGATAATTCATTTCCTATTTCTGCACTGATTTATAGAATTTCTTGTTTCTTGTTGCCATTGACTGACAAAACAACATCAGTCCATCCCCGTGGACCCAGATTAACCATGTTCTCATACCTGGAAGATCTTGACTTTGCCGACAATCTGGCATGTCGGCCATCCATTGCCATCTCCAGGTCAAAATGTGATTGTCCAAGCAATTTTCAGAAGTGAACTGGTCTGCACGTCAACCAGAAAAAGATCCAGATGATGCATGTCAATGCCGCAACAGCGCACCACAGACGGAGAGGAACTGGAGAGCATTGAAGATTTCACAAACCTCGGAAGTAGTGACATTGGTTTTAAGTAAACCAGGGGTGCCTCCAGTTGACTCCGTAACATCTGTAAGTCCAAACAATGCAGCCTGGAAACGAATATAAGGTTTTGCAAAGGCAATGTTAAGAATGAGAGGAACAAAATTAAATATGAGAATGGTTGATGTCTTTTATAACAGCTGCCTCGGTAAGATCTGCAATATTTACTGGCCCAACGAGATCCCAAATGAAGAACTGTATAAGAAGACAGACGGTATGAATATGTTCCTTGAAATTAAGAATTGCAGCCTGTGATGGCTTGGTCATGTCCTTAGGATGTCTAATGACAGGATACCCAACAGTGCCGGGAGATGGACTCCAACAGGAACGAGGAAAAGCGGTCAGAAACCACCTTGTGAAGAACTGTGATGAAAGAGCTGGAAGACATGGGTCTTTCATTGGGCAAAGCGCAAGTCAAAGCTCAGGAATGGTTTGGGTATTATCACAGTCTTATGCAGAGTCCAACCTATCTATTGTAAATCTGCTACCAGTGAGGGACTGTCAAGAAATATTTGAAAGATATGTGTTGTTTAGCATTAGAAAACTTTGTTGGATTTGAAGCTCTTCGACATTTGAGTAGAAAATCAAGGTAAAACTCACCTATATCAGCATAAAAGAAAAGATGGCTGAACCCGTCATTCTATATTTGAAAATGTTCACATTTCAACTGCAATGTTTTGGCAAATCGGCATGTTAAGAGGGGGTCTGTGGGTTTTTTTTAGGAGACGAGATTCATTGAATAGGCATGCACATTCTGAAACCAGCTCAGTCGGACAATACTCAGCGTCCATGTCTTTCTGGGTGACATCAAAGTCAGACCTCTCTCTTAACCTGTATGAAAACCAACAATACAAACATGGTTACGTTCATGCCAAAGAAGCGTCTGAGCTGTGGCTTTCATAGCAAAATTGTCTGCTCAACAAGAGGAAACCAAGAACAGCATACTGTATTTCACATGATACATGACTTTTGCGTTCAGCTGTTTGATTGCTTCATGTGTTTTTCTTAAATTTTGTACAGATATTATACAAATACTTCTGTGTTTTTGATGGTTTTGCATTGACAGAGGCATTTCTTTATGGGATACTGTTGAAAGGTTTCTTTCTTTGTGTGGGCAAGCCCTTGGAGTCAATCTAGAGGTGCTCCAGGGGATAAGGTTGCACTAAACAACTGTTTTAAATACCTAAATATGACTACGGAATCTTTTTTTTTTTTTTTTTTTGTGTAGACATCCCTAAATATGCTTGAACTAAGGTTAATAGAAATTCCTCATTGATTCAATCACATTGAGTGGAGGATTAGAACCTGAACAGGAACATCTTTTAGCCGTGCAAAAGATTTGAATTAGAATTAAACTGTGACAGATGTCTCTGAGACAGCGATTTGGCTCGATGCGTAGTCTTACAATGGCAACAAGAGGACAAAAAGGACATATTTTTTGTTGTTTTTAGTTTACCATCATTTAACATAGCAATGTTCAGTGCCCTCATTAAACTGGCAGCAGTTGGAACAGACAGGACGGAGAGTTTCAGGATACTTTTCTACATACATAAACATGCATTCTTCTTCAGACTCTTCTATTGCCTGTCATTATAATGCTCCTATTCCGGCGTCCCACTTGAGTGTTAGCTGTATGAGATCCCATGCCACCTTAACGTAGGTAAACTTGCGGTGGGCCATCGGTGTCTGACAACTCAGCCTCTCTGTGGAGTTCAGTGGCGGTTTAGGGAGCTGTATATTCCAATTAGCCGGCAGGATCCCGGAGCTACGGATCGTATACAGAGGGAGTCACATTCAATTACAGTCTGTGTCCACTGTGGATTTGTGTGTTTTTTACCTGTCCTCATGCATAAAATAAATACCGCCGTTCCCATGTGCACTGGTGTCAGAGTGTGTGTTTGTATGAGGGGGTGGTTAGGCCGGATAAATGCGACTGTGTATATATGTTTATGCGCATGCTTTTAATGGCTCCCCATCACAGCAACATCATTTACATTAAAAACAATGCCAGTTAGCTAACGCGAGAGCTCAGCTTGACAGATTATGTGCAGATATGCCAACAGCTTGTGAATGATGGTCAGCAAGCTGTCCTACATAGCTGTAGCTTAAGGCAAATAAAAACTCTGAAAATATGATAATGTATTCAAGACAAGGAAAAGAAAATACAATAAGTGCCATATTTGTGCCCATACATCATTATATGACTTCCCTTTTGATTTCCTCATTTTCTCTGACTTATTATCATATGAAAATAATAAGGGATTTATATTTAAGCTACTGCAGTCATCGCTATATTCTTCACATATCAAAAATCGTTTGATGTGTTGTTGTTTTTTTCTGTCCTTCTTTTTTTTGAAATGCATTCCTTGAAGAAAACAAAGGCGTCCATAAATTAGCAGCTAGGACTGCAATTAGACAGTCGCAGTGATTGGAAAAAGAATAATTACCCAGAGGCTGGCCTGCTTCGGGGCCTTCTTCAACCACTCAGCCCCCCAGTAAGAAATGAAGAGAAAGACTGGCAGACCACTAAAAAAGGAAATTATATATTTTTTTAAAAACACACACACATTATTTTGACCAGCAGGGACATAACTGTAATAATTATCAATTATAAACACCACATTGGTGTGCCGCTTGTTATGGCTAGTTATGGCTGAAGAAGACACAACAAAGCACTTGCTGGTTATTGAGATCTGGGGCTTTGTTTGGTGTTTTTCAGATGCCTCTTCTTTTTCATTCTTCTGTTCTGTTTAAAAAAAACTAAACCAAAAAAAACAAAACACAGATTGGGGAGGTTGTCCTGGTTTTAAGTGGTTAGCACTATTTGCTCACCGTGAAAATGTGTTGGTTTGATTCCAGTTTTTCTGTGAAGATTTTATATGCTTCTGCCTCTAAAAGCACGAGTTCATCAGACTGAATAAGGCAATTAGAGACTAAAGCTGTCCAATTGGTATATGGATGTTATTGTGAGTCCCTCTGTCCAGGGTGTCTCTCAGCCCTCATCTGGAGTTGGCAGGTTTTAGGAGATGGATGGCTAGAGATTCGGAAATAGTTCAGTCTTAAGATTCTCAACTGATTGGGGCTTGTTCATAAGGTTATAACATTTGTTTGTTTTTTTCTTTAATGCCAGAATTACTTTTGTTGTTCTAGAACTATTCAGTCCAGAATATCTTTCACGATGAAAATGATGTTCGGTCTTTGTCTGCAGGAGAGCTGAAGATCAGAGTTACACGTTCGAATGTTAAACTGTGACTACTCTAGTTGAATCTACAAACTGGTGTTACCATAAAAGGACGTACAGTAATTTCTCAGTTTCATCATCATCTAAGCTGGGCTTTCACACCTGCTGTATGTTTTTGGGACTGAGTAGATGTGAACACAACCGGCGCACTAATTCATACCAAAAGGCCATAAGACCACCTCTTTAAGCTGGTCCTGGTGCAGTGCCAGTCATACTGTGGTGCCATGTGAACGTAGTGTGCACCAACAGCCTCCTTCACAGACAACTTTAAGTTAGAATGTTTCCTGTAATCCAATGAGAATTGTGATTGTTTTTTTTCTTGATCTTATCACATGTGATCAAACATGGTAGAAAATACTGCTGTCAAAACTGAAGTCAAACTGATGAAACTGTCGCCTGATTGATATTTGTCCATCATAAAAACGCAACTACCAACAGCTCATAGTAACAGTGTTGTATATGTTTTGTTTAGTGAATATTGCTTCAATCGTTACACGTACCAGTGCTGCATGAATGCAGTATATATCAAAATGTGTGACGTATCGATAACACAGGAACCAACGGTGCAAAGAAAAAAGCCGCATGGACATGTTGCTTCTATGGAAATGTTTTGCCAGGTAAGGCCTTTGGACCAGAGTGGCAAAAGAACTGTTGAGCAAGCAAACCATACAGACTACAAAATAGTGTAAAAGCAGCCCAAAAACACCCAGATGGACCGACTTGCTGCAGCTGTATACCGTATTAACCTTTCTTTTAAACAACAGCAGCAGGCTGGTGCTGAGCCAAGGGTAAGTTTCTGCACATTCATATTCATCCATCAAGTGGTGAAAAAACACACTGGCTCGTCTCCCCTTCTGTGAGCTGTCCACTTATTTCCGTGGCTTTAAAGCAATGCCACGTTCATCCCTCCCGCTCTGCCGCTGAACTTGGAGCAAAAGCAGTCTAATTCGCAGGCCAAACTTTCTCTTCTCCGATATGTTGATTTGATATACTCCAATAGAGCCTTTCTCCCAGACACCATCAATTGTATATGGATTTTTCTTTGCTCTCCTCCGAAGAGAAACAAAAGCGGACCCTGAGAAGCCTCAAGCCTAAGAGGCTTTATTGATATCGATGTTGGGAGAATATCGCCCATTTTCACCAGGGGATCAATCAGCCCGTCACCGCTTGCTTTACGAGCCGGGGCCTGGCTGTGCTCGTGGGCCCGCAGTAAGTGTGCATGTGTTTGTGTGGCTTCTCTGTCAGTTTGTACATACAGTATGTGTGTGTGAGGAAAATAGTTATACTTAAGTAAAAAGCATAACTCAAATCCTGAGATTCACACCCGGCACCCTTTATTATCCCCTCCAGTAACGTCTCTTTCACAGTCTCCTGTCTAAACCGTGCCATTCACCAGATTTCACAATTCACAGCAAACCTGAGAAAATCTCTTTTTTTTTTTTCATTTGGCGAGCTGCCGCCCTTATCTGAGCGGCTCACTGGACGCTTTCAATTAGAGAACTGGATATATTACATGGAGGTAATTCAGGTTAAGCACTGAAGATGAAAGCCTCGGACTTCTCTGAATAAATTCAGAGCAAGTAATCACTTCAAGTCCCGATGTCCACAGCGCCCCACGTACCAGCCTGAAGCCAGAACAATAAGGAAAGGAATAGGATCAAATGAAAGTTGTGAATAGGATAAAAAGAATAGAATTGGAGGGACTAAAATAGAGGAAAAGATAGAGAAATAATATTGAATTGAATTGTAATGCTTTCTGCTCTATTCCTATTTCATCCTAACGTCAAATACGACAGAGTTATTTCAAGGCACTTTTACAGAGAAAAACTAACAAATCCACACGAGAAAGGGAAGGAAACCATGCAAAAGGAAAAAAATCTATTTTAACAGAAAGAAACGCACAGAACCAGTCTCAGAGGAGGAGACTAAACTCTAAAATGAATTGAAGCAGTTGACTTTTACATTGACTTTGTAGATATTCAATATTTGAAGGCTCTTATATGAAGCAAATACCAGAAGTTGCAGCAATTAGCTGATCAGTCGATATTTCATTCAACAGTCAGTTTGTGCTGTGAGCAGATTCATCCATTTCCTATTTTGCCTTTTCAATGAGTTTCAACCCAAAGACCACAATGGTGTTTTGGTTTTTGTGCATAAACTGCCCTTTTGTTACTAAATACAACAATAACTTAATTTTGTTGATTGATTGAAATTTCGGGAAGCCTGTTCATTCTCTAACATAGAATTATGTGTAACCCAATCCAATAAACATCAGCATTAAATCCTTCACCTTTGGTTTTCTTTATAGACATTTTTCCAGGTTCCCTGGATCTCTGCAGTTGAGCGACCGTTTTTCTAAACTTCTTCCACATCTTTAGTATTTGTTTGGTTTACGTTATGTACAGATTGTTCCCAGACATGTGAGCAGAACTGTGAATTTTGTGATGGTTTGAAACTCGTGCCGCGTTTACAAAGAAACTATCTGAGTCGCAGTGACAACATGCACCCTTCTGCTAAACCAGTATGCACAGACTGCATGCATTTAAATTAATGTGAGAGATATCCGTTTGTGGCACAGAAACAGCTGTAAAATAATTAAACTTGAAAATGACAAATGTCTCTAAAAAACATTGTAACTACATGTGGGCGCGTGCTGTTGCTAAGTTACTGAATTATATGTGAAAGGAATTTCTTGTTGTTTAAAGAACAAAATTTGTTTTGTGAGTGGTTCAGGTTCACACTGGTGCAATCTTCACTTTGCGCTACGCTCTATAAATTAAGTGGTTGGAAAGATCAGTACGGTCCCTTTTGCTATATTTGTGGAAGTCAACTGTTCACAACCATTGTGCAACCGATAACTGATCTGCAGTCCATAGCAAAACACTGCCACACAAACCTTGCTTTCAAATTCATTCTGTCCATGTGTCTATACCTTTAGGACAATTTAAAGGCAGGGTAGACTGGACAGTCCAAAGCAAGGCCAACACAAGGCGAACCAGAGTCGGCCAGTCAGCTCACAGAGAAATGGAAATTACAATTAGAAACTGTTAATTGGGTATTCAAATGAATATGCTACAGTAAGAATATACTTAGAAATTCCATCCATCTTTGGTCCCACTCAATTCTGTTGACTGTCGCAGCGCACTGGAGCCAATCCCAGCTAACTGGGCGATGGCAGGATACACACTGGACAAGTCGTGGACAAGTTGTGGACAAGTCGTGAGGTATATATACATAAATACAGACCTGTTTTCTAATCCTGAACCATCATATGCTCTCACAGTTTCTCACAGGTTTTATCTCACCAGATGAAAGAATGGTATACACACACATAAGTAACAACGAATTGTGTGTCCATAAAAAAGGTCAAATTAAGACAATTCTCTTCCATTAGAAAAGCTGCAGATAAAAACTAAAAACTTGCATTATCTTATTTTGGTCCCGCTGTGCTACATAAGGAGAACTAACCAGCAGACCGGTCATGATGTCCACCCTGACACCATGTCCACCTCTGGAGGGACAAACTTGTCTGATGGACGGCCTGGTGCTGATTCATAGTTTATCTAAGGAATAGGCCATGCAGTGGCGGCTGGTGATAAATTCCTGAGGTGGGGCTCTTCCCTATGACAGCCCCCCCCCCCCCCCCCCCCCCCCCATGAAACATTTAAACGGCTATTGAACAGACAGCACATATTATTAAGACTCTTTTATTAACATACTTGTTAACAAATAGAAGCAGAAGCTTCATTAATCCCTTTTAGAAAATGAATGTGTTTTGTGGCTGGTTTACTGGGAATGACAGTTCATCTGAGTTTAAGGAAAACCTAAGGTATATCAGATATATTTTCAAACAACACATCAATTCCTCTCTCTTGAAAAAAACCTCAAAACAATTTCTTCTTTCAAGCCAGTAAATTAGAAGAGATGTAACAGAGTTAATCAGATACTCAACGTTTGCTGTCTTCATCTCAACATCTCGTAGAAACACGCGAGAACAAACCAGAACTGACTTAAAGCCAATCACTGAACAGGTCTGGCCAGGGGCGATTTAAAAAGCATCCCAAGTCTCGGACATGAAATGATCCTAATTTGTTTAATTTTCTGTCAGTCGTACTGGTGTTAATCAGTAACTGGTGAGATATACTAAGCCCCGCCTCCACAGGGTGGCTTTCTTCATCACCCCAGGCTGCTCACTCTCTCTCACACACACACACACACACACACACACACACACACACACACACACACACACACACACACACACACACACACACACACACACACACACACACACACACACACACACACACACACACACACACACACACACACACACTACGAGAGAGAAATCAAGAAAGCATCTCTTTTATTGAAGATTATCTGTAGAAAATTAAACGAATACAGTTCAGCTCCCATTGTTAGTTTGTTGGCATAAACAAATTTTGATAGTATTATAGTTTATTCATATATTTTGCATGCATCTATTGGCCAGCCACCACTGAGGCAATGATCATGCTTTGGAAAGTGTTCTACTGACAAAACTTAATCCAGCATTATGTTACCTTACGGTACTTTGTCATGTATCTGTGCATTGTAACACACTATTTCCATCCGCCTTCATTTAGCAGATTAATGCACCCTGACACAAAGAAAAAATGGTTCTAAAAAACACAACAATCTCTGTTTAGGTCTTCACACGGCCTCCACTTTCAGACCTCAGTCCAAGCATATGTGGGATGTGCTGACCACATGAGTGGAAACTAACAACTTTAAACCTCCTGGACGAGAAGAACAAGTATCTTGGTATCTACCCTAGCAGCTTGACTCCCCTGAGGAGTCAGGGTTGTTTTATCAACATAAGAGGAATTTAAACAAGATTAGGCAATGAAGATTAGTCATAATGTTCAAACTGATCAGAGCATGTATGTCAGAATCAGGTGACAGACATTAGCAAGTCCATGAATAAATCCATGATTGGCCAGCCCCCCTGATAGACAGGTGACCGGTCAATGGTGAACACTACCTTAACCCTTAACCTATTGCTAGGATCGGCTTCAGCCCCCTGCAATCCTCAACTGGAGGAAGATGTATGAGAGATACATGCTGGATAGTATGAAGTATGAAGGTATGAAGACAAATACAGTCACATACTGTACGTAAGTGGGGTTATGCACAGCCACACACACACACACACACACACACACACACACACACACACACACACACACACACACACACACACACACACACACACACACACACACACACATAAGCACATGTGCAGAATACTGCCCCTCGATACCAGTTAGCACGACAACGGCTATGGCTGCTGCCTTTCCTGCCAGCTGGAGGCTGCTGATGAAGTGTGATTGTATGCAAGTGAGTGTGTGTGTCTGAGAGCGAGCGAGGGAGAGAGAGAGAGAGAGAGAGAGAGAGAGAGAGAGAGAGAGAGAGAGAGAGAGAGAGAGAGAGAGAGAGAGAGAGAGAGCGAGCTGCCTGCGTGAGAGTGGGGGAGGTCACCATGAGGGAGCAGAGAAGGGAATCCGGGGAGGAGGGTTGCACACCTGGCATCCTCCACAGATGGGCATAATCATCTCCCTCGCTATCCCCACCCAACCCTCACCCCCCGCACCACACACCCACACACACACACACACCCACACACACACTCACACGGATTCATACAGCATGATTTGAGCAGCAGTCATGCAAGAGTTAGACTGTCTGAATTGGTCCAGCTGACAAAAGCAATTACCATCCATTAGAGTTAGAAATGCCCCTGTTAGATTTGTTTGTAATGAAAACACAATTTTAGCACGTTATTATTGCAAAAATGAAGTGTAGGTAAAAGTGCAAAACTTTTTTGCGTCGTGGTGATTCCAGATTCAGTTCTGATATTATATGGTGTATCTGGGCACACAGTGCTTCATCATGCATTTCCTTCCAGACAATGGTAGCCACATTTTAGTTGGATATGAAGTCAATATATTAAAAAATCAATCAATCAATGTACATGCAATTTCAGCTTAAATGTTTTGAAGATGACAGAAGGAGGTTGAGTCTGTTGGATATGTGATGAGAAGAAACAGGCTGACTAAATATTGCAATTTGCTCAACATGGTGAATATTAGTCACAGCTAAACAAAGAAATACTGTAACACGGACTGCCACACACTGTATTTTATTGATTAACTCAATCACTATGAAGCAGCATTACATATTTTCAATACAAATGGATTTCTAGGATCAGTGGGACTCCTTGCCCAACAACCACACCATATCTGTCTTTAGAGTGGATGCTTTAGATGAATCTGTCATGGTTCACATTTCATTTCTTCTATATTTTATGAATCTGACATTGTCTCTGGTTTCAGG
Organism: Lipophrys pholis; assembly: GCF_963383615.2. Classification (NCBI taxonomy): domain Eukaryota; kingdom Metazoa; phylum Chordata; class Actinopteri; order Blenniiformes; family Blenniidae; genus Lipophrys; species Lipophrys pholis. Next base: position 22,267,226 of record NC_137636.1, on the reverse strand, counting down.
CTCCTTCACTTCCCTTCCTTGTGTCTGATTGCTGTTCCCCGCCCTGATGTGTTTCACATTTATCTGTGTGTATGTTTATCTTCTCCTGATAGTGTTGAGCATCTTCCATGTGTTGTGATTGTTGGTTCATCTGTATTTTTGTTTTTCTGTGCGTTTGCGTTTTTCCAGTGCCTCAGCAATAGTCTCCTCTGATCTCCAGAACTTTGTGATTTCGGTGTGTTGGATCTTATTTGGTTCTTGGGTTTTTCATGCTGCCAATAAGATGAGCAAACCCTAACACCCTCAGGAGAATGAATAGCATAGCTCAGGCCCCATTTATTCGACAATGTTTCAATTGAAATCGCATTTTTGCATTTTTGTTTTGCGTTTACGTGTTAACTCTTTGAAAATGATGTCCGTTTCCACAGAAATGGCAGAAATGCTGAAAATGAAGTAGTTTTCATATTGGGTTATTAGTGGGTGCTTATTTATTTTAGTCATAAAACCATACACCCACAAGCTTGCTGTTTACACAGAGACTGAGTCGGAGCTTTTCCCCAAAAAATGTCACCTTAGAAGCCATTTTAAAAACAAGGACTGTCCATCTTTGTTCACTTGGTTTGAGTTATGTAATGTATTACTGTATTTATGTGTTTAGTGAGTGCATTATGGGGACTGGACATTCTTCAATGTTTTGCTATTAAAATGACTGATTTTGTTTTCCAAAAAAGGAGGAGATGCATTGAAAAAAGCCATTTAACTTGTCAAAGAAAAAAGAAAAAGGGAGTTTGGCAGCTCCCTCTTCCTCTTCCTCCTCACCTCGTCCACTCAGAGAATGAGAGCCTGCGATGTCCAGGCAACAAAAGCGGGACATGGCCAACAGACTTTGATGTTTATTTTAGCAAGCCCCCACCACATCTACACCACCCCCCTACCACCACCCCTGCTGCTTAGCCTTCTTTTGTGTCCGTCCAGGTACAACAAGCTTCCCACTGGCCCAGCGCCCCCCCCCCTCCCAACACACAGACCTCTTGGGGTGTCGTCTGAGCTTGACCCAGGTCAGGGGATGTCCTGTACTTAAACCTTCACCAACAAATGCCTGACCCCCCCCCCAGTCTTTCCTCTTACTTGAGTGAGTATGTCTCGTCTTTCTCCTGGTCCTTTCCACCTCGGAATCACCCTTCACCTCCACAAGAACACACACACACACACACACACACACACACACACACACACACACACACACACACACACACACACACACACACACACACACACACACACACACACACACACACACAAAATCCATGCTTTTCCAATGTCCTTCGGGCCCTCCACACACCCTTTACTTCTCTTGTCAGATGTCTATTTTTTGTTTGTTTTCACACTGGCAGGTGGCCAAATTAAGTACTTGTTCTATTTTATAGTAAATACCACAAAAGAAACAAACACTGTTACGGTTCCTTCTGCTTGTGCTTGCACTATTACAATGCATATGCATAACTTCAGCAGCACTCAAGCAAGACACAAGAGGGGACGACGCTCGGAGGGAGTCGGGTTGGGTGGAGAAGGAGGGAGAGGGTTACGTTTCCTTTCACTGCCTGCCAATCCATCAAGGCTCAGTCTACCGCTGTGCGGGCCGACAGGCAGCACAGAAAAGAACAAGGCCCGGCAACAGGGCCCCCTCTCCACGGCCATCACTCATCCCCCGGCAGGCTCTGAACTCTGCGTGACCTTTCTCCAGAGCCTCCTTCCACCAACTTCCACCCCTTTAGCACCTTAGTTAGCCTTAAAGGCGCAGGCACAAGTGGTGCACAGCAGACTTGCATTCGTCCATCCACCGTTGGTGTTTTTTTTCATTTCGTCTTTGATTTTGTAGAGTCTCCTCAGTCACACAAAGCAGAGGGGCTATATCAATGAATGCTTGTTTATACATCTGTAAGCGAGTTTTTATCTCACGGCTGCAGCAGCACAGCCTCTCCCTGACCACCAGATTGTCAGACAGCAGCGAGGAAATGCATAAAAAGCTGAAATCGACAAGCCTACACACACGTGTACACAGTCATGCATACACACACACACACACACATAAAATGCAGAGGGGCGAGTAGCGTGCTAGTTGACATCATTAGGCCGGACACATTTTTGTCACGCTTCCAGATTTGACGCGTCTGCATTTTACTGAACGCCGAGTCGGTCTCGGCTATTTCTCTTCACCCTCCCCTTCAACTCCACTACCCCATCAACCCACCCAGTCTCATTCCTTCTGTCTCTTTGTCCCACTCATATGTTTAATACCGGAGACACCCAGCTCATCAGAGCTGTCCAGACAACACTTTGTGCCGGTATGGGAAGAAATAAAGACCCACACAAAAAGAATGGAGGGAAAAAAATAAAGACCCAAACAAAAAGAAAGGAGGGGAAAAAAATAGCGAAGGATCGAGACAGCGAGGATGTAAAAACAAAACGATGCCCTTGAGAGCACGTCTTCCATGTAGACAACACTTGTGCATGAGCTAAACATTACGAGGATCTCTGAAAACAGGAGAAAGTCACCAGCCCTCCCCCCTCCGTGCTTTCTCCCCAGGTTTATTTTACCCAAGTTTCCTCTCTTTCCAAAACAGATTACTTCTTGTCTGTCCAGTCTCAGTGCATTAGCCCCAGTCTGGACATATCGGAGTAATTCATACTTACTTGGCGGTGTGGCACTTTTTGCTCCCTCCCAGCAGCTTAATTGTGTTTCGTTGTATTCGGAGCAGTATTACAGTGACATGATGAGTGTGTGCCCAACAGAGGAAATCTTGTTATTGTGACCTGAGGGTTTTGTGTGTGTGTGTACGTGCGTGCGTGCGTGTGCGCGTGCAAGACGCGGCCACATCATATCTAAGGCCAAAAAGTACACCCAAAAACAAGTGTAGGATTCTTATCAAATGAATCATCCAGGTTAATTACATCAGATGCTTTCAAGTCAGTCAGTTCAGTGTTACATCCTGACAATTTCCAGGGCAATATCTCACATATTGGTAACAAGAACTGGCCTTCGATTTCAATCATGCATCCAGTCCTAGTGATCACAAAAACTGGGCAGCATAGGGTCGACTCCACAGGGGTGGACGATGATATTTACGTCAAATGGACCAACACACACCGTGCAGACCGTATGAATTGGCCTTAAGTTGTAATATGATTATGTGTGCATTATTATCATTTTAACATTATACACCGTTTTGTCTAAAGGATGAATGAATGAATGAATTATTATATATATAATTCTCATTAGAACAGAAACAACACATCTCCTCACTGTTTTATAATAAATAGTCATTCAAGCCTTGAGATGAACTTGTGACCTCTCCACGGCACTCCTTGACTTTCTTCTCGTAGTGGGAGGGATTAGCTCAGACACATTGCAAGCCCAGTCTGAATGAAGCAGGTGCAGATGAAGGATGGATGAATGAACTCAATGATCAAGTGTTTTAATATCAACAGATGATATGTTCTCCTTCAAATAAAATATGGGTTTATGAGATCTGCAGATGTATTTTATTTCCCACGCAGGTTCTTTCAAGTGCTGTAGACGTGCGGTTACGACAGACGACGCCATCTGCAGCCCAACGAGGTCCAAGCTGTCGAACAGGCTACAAAGATACACATCTCACAAATGTTAGGAAACTGACAGACTGAGCATATAAACTAAAGCTAGAAACAGCAGTACAGTTTTAGTGTCCAAAGCATATCGCTTTTGTATTTGCAGCATGAGCGAAGCACCTGAATCAATTATCACAAAAACACAAAGCCTATAGGTGCTACAACCCTGGCTGCACATGCATGAGCGCAATGCGCCCCGGGTTGTGACTTCATGTGTGCCGTTAAGGAAACGCGTCCGACTTACAGCAACTTTTTATGCGCATTTCAGCCAGGAGATGGATGCACCAGCCTCTGGGGTGATGGGAGAGATGGATAACTCGGTAACATCTGGGCAAGCGACAGTAAAGAGGGATTTAGTGTGAGCCCCAGGAAGGCTGCGAGAAGCCGCGTGTCCATTAAACGCTTTATTACAGAGCCAGCAGCCCCATGCTAACTCACTTAGCCCAGTGTGCAGGAGGCTCTGCTCAGTGGCCCCAACCGCCTGTCAGACTGCCTGCCATGCAGCACACACCACGCCATATGTAGTGGTCCCCTTACACTTTGTGATTAGCTCGGCCTGTCTTACAGCTTGTCCATTTGTCAATCACATCAGAAGAAGGGCTCTGCACTCTAATGTACAGCATGTGCATGTTTCATATAGTGGAGGAAAACCCTTCACCGTTTGTTAAGGCTGGATGACAGTACACCATTTTCTGTTATGATAAAATTACTTTAATTTCTAAGTCATAATATTATTAACTAATATTTATCGAAGAAGAACTCTGTCATTCTTCATTCATTCAAAGCTCTGAACATTAAAAAAAAAGACAGAGAAAACTTCGGCTTGACTTCCAGATGAGCGCCTTGATCCACTGCAGTTATATATTTCTTTTTGTAAGCTGTCAGTCAAAAGATAGTCTGCTTGTATTATTTTTAATGTTAGCAATGCATCAAATGTGATATGAAATACATATCGAAAAGTACAGAAGTACAGGAAACTTCATAATTTTTTACATAAAATTTGACTTTTTGAAAATGGCTCTCAATGTTGAACTCTTCGAAAATGCTCCAACTCTTTCTGTGGTAAAGGAGGTAAACGCAACTTTCCCGTGTAGATGGCGAAAGCACTGCTGCTGGTTATGTGCACCATGGCCAAAGTAAACAGTTCTTCTGCACGTGCTCAGTAGATGGACAATAAGAACAATGTTTCCTCCACAGTGTCATGACTCCCAGTGCATGTTCTCCTGAGACTTGGTAGTTTTATAGTCGACAGTCACTGTGAAAATGATCCAACTTGGTCGTCTGTCCATACGAATGTCCATAGGTACTATACCATAGTAGATCTCTTGAAGTCCAAATAACAATGTTTTGGGGCCTGGAGGACAAGCAGTGCTACATCCATCAATCCAAACAGTTAAATGGTACAGCTTAGAAACTGTGTTTGTCATGTGTAGTCATGTGTACTCTCTGTAAAAGAACTGTTGCAGACAGGGCTGGGATGCAATACCACCTCTGAAACTGGAACAGTAGAGTTCACCATGAAAAGGTTACCTGACAGTGCACTGCTGCTCACAAATAGTATGATGGCCTGTCCACTCGTATAACGCCTTCAGTGATTCCTCATAGGTGTTTGACTCCTCTCAACATTTTTACTTGTCAATACTCTTAATCAGGGATGCACTGATCCCAGTACCAGGTATTGGGTCTGATACTGCACCCCAAAATGGGAGGTTTGAATTGTCAACAGCTCAGGAGGCTAATATCATAAACCTAACTCTACCTTTGAGCCTTTATAGCGAGTGTTATAGCAAGCATAGCGGTGAGCAAAGAACCACTATGCTATCACCATGACTGACAGTTTCTGTGGCTAATCAACGAGTGCCTAACATCCGCATCAGGCAGAATCTCACATGTCCTCTTGATAGAATAAGTTGAGGCATAAGAAAGGGTCAGAACGAGCTCCATGTTTGATTTTCTTTCCGAATGAATTTTAAGAATTCCTCTAAACAATTTAAGGGAGACTGGATACGGGAGAATACCAGCTGATGATTCCTTTAATGAGAATGACAAAAGACTAAATTATTTTCGGACCTTCTTGCCACACTGGGAGCGCATTAAGCTTAGATCATATTTTAGACTGTAACCTTGTCATTACAAAAATACCAGGAACTACTTGACCAATTACAACTCCTGCTTACATGGAACCTCAGAATGAATCCAAGGAAAGACCATATCAGTGTTGTTTTTGTTCTTTTAAACTCTTGGGAGTCTTGTAAAAACTGAAGTTTATCTGCTCCTTCCTGACGGTCTGATTGTTCGTCTCCCGTTCGGTGCCGGGTTGTGGATTCTTTGAGCGTTCTTTTATTTTTATCAAAAAAAAAAAACAACAGTGGTGTACAATGATTTCAAAGGAGATTGGTTGAGAGAAGCAAACAGAGAACCGTCGCCTCACTCATTTATCAAGACAATCCTCAGTGACGCAGGGGACAAATAACACCTTTCAAGTGCGACAGTGTTTTACCAAATATCAAGAGAATTAACTTCAACAAAATTGAATCTTTGATTGAAAAAGTACCTCGACTTCAATCTTTGACAGTATTTTGGGATCATAAGGATTTTCTATGGGAACCTTTGATATTATACTTTTCTTACGTGTCCCAGTCAGTGCAGCTGTCTCAGGAGATTGTTTCAGACACTTTCATCTACTCTGCTTAATTTTCAGAAATATAACTGCTATTCAGGGTGGCACCAGAACTCGAAAGGGACGATGGAGGCTTTGCTTGCTCTCAGATTGTCAAAATTACATTTTCAAAGAAATCATGGCTCACATGGTGCAGAGGAGGCTTTTCTGTGTAAAGTTTGCATGTTCCACCGATATGTTTGTGTGAGTCCTCCAGTTTCCTCCCAAAGTCCAACAATTTGAGGTGAGTTGCTGTCTCCAAGAAATACAAAACTTTGGTTGCTTGGAATCAGTGAAAATGCAACATTTTGAAAATGCTTCCAAAGTGTAACTCTTTGAAAGCGCTCCGACTCCATCTCCGTGTAGACTGCTGAAGCATTGCTACTAGTCATGCTCTCCACAGCCGTAGTGACCACTATGCTCAGTAGTTGGACGATAAGAACAATGTTTCCTCCAGAGTGTCATGACTCCCAGTCCATAATTTCGTTGGACTTGGTAGTTTTATCGTTGACAGTCACCGTAACAACAATCCAACTTGGTCGTCTGTCCATATGAATCTCCGTGTTCTCCCATTGTTAATGTTTAGAGCGAATGGTTCTCTGCTGCATGTATGTGTGGTTTCATTACATAAACAAACAGCACCCACTAGTGGTCCAACATGCTGAACCACCTAATTTTCAGTATTTCTGCCGTTTCTGTGAAAACGGACATCATTTTCAAAACGTTGCTGTGTAAACGCAACACCAAAACAATGCATTTTCACTTGAAACGTTGGCATTTAAAATGGGCCTAAGTTGACTATGGGTGTGATTGTGAGTGTGTGATTGGCTATCTTTGTGTCGTACGTTTATCTCTAGTTTCATCCTATCCTAGGTTGAATAAGAGTGGTTGGATGCGTCATAAATCATAACACCTCCTCAAATCAAGACAAACCATTCATTGCTGTTATTATGACAGTATGGGTTTTATTAAGCAGACAGCACCGACATTATTTTGTGGACATACACTATCTGTGCATTATTTGAGAGCACCAGGGTACAAAAGATAGTTCGTTACTTAAACCTTTCTGAAGAATGTCTATTTGACTGCGTTGTACCTTAACATCTATTTGTGCACGCACAGTTGCTTTTTATAGCTCCTGCTTTGTTTGTCACATTAAACCCTTATTCACTGAGAAGGCCATGTTTCAAATCCACTTTCTTTTTAGTAGAGTGCATTTTGAAAAGTGACAGATCTATGTGCTAAGGGCCTGTCAGGGCCCTGACTCATATTACACTTGAAACAGGCCAGATAGGAGACTGGTAACCGATCGTCACACCATGACACTATGTGAAGGACTGTCTCATTATGTGTCCCTACACTCCATTTAAAACCTCCCAGCTTTTTCTTTGTGTGCATGGGTGTGCGCATATCAGAGTGCGCTTATCCTAAATAAATTGTCCTTTGCAAACATGCACTTCACATGTGCGCGTTCATGAGTGTAGGTGAGCTGCGTGAATCGGTACACACACACACATGTTTCTGTGTGTGTGTGTGTGTGTGTGTGTGTGTGTGTGTGTGTGTGTGTGTGTGTGTGTGTGTGTGTGTGTGTATGTGTGTGTGTGTGCGTGTGTATTAGAGGAGCTCCTGCAGCAAGAAGAATGAGCTGATGTCCTGTGTTTGGCTAATTAAGACAGCAGCCGACAGAGAGAGAGCTGAGGGATGGTAGAGAGGTGCTAATTCATAATTGACGTAATGGATGAAATGTGTGTACGTGCTTTTTAACACACACACACACACACACACACACACACACACACACACACACACACACACACACACACACACACACACACACACACACACACACACACACACGCACGCTGCAATTTCAACCTGATTAGATGGCCTTTGTGTGAATGATGAAAACACACGCCATGTACGAGAATCCTTATTTAACAGCAAATGTGCAGTTGCACAGACATGCATGGACACAGCTCAGACACCACACAGACCACTGGGACTGTTGTGGGTTTTTGTTCACCACCTTTTGCGTAATATGAGCCACTTTTATGTTTTTGTCCAGTGATTTTCTTGTATACATTGAAAAAGTTTTTATAATCCGACCAACAAAAGAAAACACCGTAAGAACAATCCAACTCAGTCATCTGTCTATATGAATATCCATGTTCTCACATTGGTAATGTTTGGAGTGTATTGTTCTCTGCTGCATGTGTGTGTGGTTTCATTACCAAAACCTCCCCCCCCAAAAAACAAAAAAAACAACAGCACCCACTAGTGGCTTGGCATGCAAACTACATAGTTTTCAGTGTAAACAGACATCCTTTTCAAAATGTTGCTGTGCAAACACAAAACTTTTCTGAAACAAAAATGCAAAACTGTTACATTTTTACTTGAAACATTGTCCTGTAAACAGGGTCTTAGTTTGGAGAACAGTACTGAAGAGTTTGTCTACAACCTCCTCACAAATTCTGGGTTCAGTGTAATCCTGATTCACCAAATCAGTTCTTTTATTTTCTTTACAGAATGTTCCAACTTCACTGGAAGTGAGACTTACAGCCAAACAACAATAAAGATACATATCAGACTTACAACACAAATACACGTTCAGCAGGGGAACAGTAAAAAATAATGCCAACTCAGGCTTCAATAAATCCAGCCCACACAGCAATATAAAACACATGATCATCCAACATCGGCTTCTCAAAACTAGAGGTGAAATGACAAGTGTAGTTGCAGCCAATGGCTATCCTCCAATCTTGTTTTTTATAATTTTTTTTGTTGTTTTTTGTGTTTTCCTTGTCTGACATATGGATGGATCCTGTCTTTAAGAGCGTACTGTGTGATTGTAGGCCATCACATACTGTCAGTGCGGGCTGACGTGTTAGATACACTGAATACAGAATGGGCTCGTCTGCAGTGTGCTGAGGCTGTCTCTGACAGTGTAGCGCTGTCTGTGTCACACTCTAACAGACAGCCAAATAACCCCTTGGCAGTGTAAACAAAGAGAGATTACACCCTGGTGAGTGGAGGGAGTCTGCCTGTGTGCTCCCAGCATTGAGGGGAGACGCTGACGATGGGTGGTTGCAGCAGAAAGAAGAGACAGAAAAGACAGCAAGAGGGAGAGAGAGGGAGGGGGGCCAACAAAGACACATAATCAGACACTAAATATGGAGGATAATGGTTAAAAATACCCTTAATGCACACAAACCTCAGTGTGACTCCTTTTACAGGATGATATCGAGGCTGAATGGCTGCTACCAATTGGTACTTTGTGTCTTGTTTTCAATTAAACACAAGAGTAAATTCAATTAACAAAGTATTTATGAGGTTTTAGGGGAAACCTGCAAGCTTGCCTTTTCTCTAATTGTGTTACAGTAGCACACTTTTAATTATTATTTAAATTTTGTTTTCAGTCAAGCTGCCTTTGTTTTTATGTGAAATTTAGTTGCCCTAATTTACCCGAATCTGCTGTGAGCGAATGCAGAAATAAAAAATAAAGAATTTGATTAACTACTTCCACAGCGAGTTCAAACATAATGCAAGAGTACAGAAAAAAATATTTTAAATACAATAAAATTACATTACATGCTTGTCACAGCAAGAAATAGTAAAACTGCAAAACGTTGTGTACTTCTTTGAAATCAAAGATTACAAATTGTAAGAATTGAACAATTATAGAAAAATCTGATGTATTTAACGGTTGATAGAGTCATTTAAAAGAAAGAATCTGTCAGTTCTTGAAAGTTGTATTTAAAACCAATTCAAATGCATTGGTGCAACCATCAGATGCAACATTCCCTCAAAAGCACTAATCTAAGGGGCCGTCCACATGAGAACGTCGTTTCACGTAAATGCACCATTTTTGACCGATTATCCACACAGGGCAGCGTTTTAGAAGCCCAAAAACGTTGTCTATTTATTTTTTTTTAAAAACACGGGTCCCAGAGTGCAGAAGCTACTGATGCTAGTAGGAGGAGGAGCGGGAGCATAGACGTATATAACTCAGAAATATAGAAGTTGACTGCTGCTCATAGACTTCTATACAACTCTATGTTCTCTCTGTCTTCTTCAACATTTTTGGTGTATTTAGTGAGTCACAGCACCCCTAAAGGCCTGACATATGTACTACATGCCCTGAGGCATTGTGTTGAGCTGTGTTCATAGTGACGTGTGTATGGAAAAAAATCTTTTGAGAACACCGGGGGAAAAAATAGATTGATTTTGGCTTGTGTGGACAGGGCCTAACACTGTTAACAAAAAGACCTAAAGTGAACTGCTTCCTTTCAAGTACCTACAGCTTCACCCAATTTAGGTTTCAGCCAATCCGATTAAGCATGTTCCACAGAGTTAACGCATCGAGATTCATAATCACCAACTTCCCCTGAGTCACCAAACCAGCATGTGGTTTGATTGAAGAAACAAGAAAACCCTTATAAGCAAAGCGAGAACATTTAAAGTCCATATCTGGAGGCCCAGACCCAGAATCAAGGATGAGTCTTTGTAGCGCTTTGGGTGTCAGCTTACATGAGAATGGTGCTCAGAGTCACTGAAGGCGTAGATTTTTTTTAAACGTTCGACTCCATCTCCACGTAAATGGGGGAAAATACAGGTTTTCTGTAACATTGCTGTTATGCATGAGCGCCACGGCCGTAGTAACTTGTAGTTGCGCATATGTTCATTAGTTGGACAATAAGAACAATGTTTCCTCCAGAGTGTCATGACTCCCAGTCCATCTTCTCCTGGGACTTGGTAGTTTTATAGTTGACATTCACTGTAATAACAATTCAACCTGGTCGTCTGTCCATATGAATGTCCGTGTACTTCCATTGTTGATGTTTAGAGCGGACTGTTCTCTGTTGCATGTGTGTGTGGTTTTAGTACAAAACCAACAACAGCACCACCTCCTGGCCTGGCATGCTAACTACACCATTTTCAGTGTTTCTAGTTGTAAATGGACATCGTTCTCAATATGTTGCCATGTGAACACAAAACTTTTCTGAAACCAAAATGCAAAAGTGATGAGCTTTCACTTGAAATATTAGTCATATAAACGGGGCCAAAGAATAAGAACTACACAGAAAATATATTAGGAAACGTTCACATAAGAAAGTTGCGTAAAGCCAGTTGAGCAAAAGCGTTAACTTTTTCCCACCTTCCAGAGGTGGAAAGAGTAAATAAATATTCTAGTCAAGTAAAAGTACAATTAATAGTCTAAAAATCCACTTAAGTAAAAGTAAAATGTAGCTCATATAAAAACCTCTCAGAGTAAAAGTTACTTTGTTACTTTTTTGACAGCAGGAGAATGGTCTCCCTTGAGGAGCACGAGAATGGTCTCCCTTGAGGAGCACAAGAAAGACAACAGGATATAAATCTCAAAGTACATGTTCTTAATGAAAGGAACATCCATCCATTTTCTCCCACTTATCTGTTTCACAGATCACATTGCACCGATTAAGAACCCTTCCTGCGGGTGGTGAGCCCAGGGGAAGGTGGTGCCCGGTGTGGGACATGAACCCACTACCTTGAGATTGTGAGTCTCGTGCCCTACCAACTGAGCTCGCCGGGGCACCTGAAAGGAACAACTTCAAAAATTAAATTGCAATGGTAGTGAAAGTGTAAATCTATAATTCAAAATGGTTGATAGTCAAAAGTGCTGTCAAAATGAAAAAGGTTTCAGCTTTGGCAGTCAATAGAAGGTTAACAGGAAACTTTCATCATATTGTCGTTTTTCAGTACATCCCCTTCTCCACCCGGTCCACCACCATTCGGTTACTATCAGGGGTCCTCTGTGCCAACAGCTTCCCGTCTCCTCCCCATCTCCCTCTGTCAGGGGCTATCTATGTCGACAGCCCCCACCCCGGCTAATAGGCCTGTCAGCTCGGTGACATCGCGGGGTCGGACCACATGATGACACTGGACGTCAGAGCGGTTGCCCATTAGTGAGCGTGACTCGCCTTCAATGTCAGCAAACGTGACGTGCCTGATACACTCGCTTACACACTTGACCATGATATCATATTAGTGGAGAGGTCAAGGAGTGACCCTAATGAATAGCAATAAGATACAATGCACTGAACACAGGTTGGGGGGGGGGGGGTTGTGGCGATTGCTCAGTTTGGAAATTGCTGATGACAATTTTGCTCCTTTCCGAATAACCTGAGACTCAATGGGGTCGTGAAAAAGCTTTAACGGATGGGGGGAAGAGTCAGCAACAGGGTGATTAATTAGTTAACAATTTATATTAATGTTCGCTGAAAGACCTCCACTTAGAGTGCAATTAATTCTAATTAAAAGAGCAGCTATGCTTATGTTGGCAAGTCAAAAAAACAACAACAATATAATCAAGCTAATTAAATGGGGGTGGTCTGGAACCCCGCAGTTATCAAGAAGCGATGATGCCTGAAAAAACAAGAGAGGTTGATCCATGTGTTTATGCATAAACACGTTAAAAAACAGCTTGTTTTACGAACACATCGCAGCCACATCTCAATTACACAAGTGTGAGTCGTCGGCGAAGGGAAAGGGTGAAGATACGGAAGCAAACCTCGAGTGTTGCATTCCAGTGCTGCAGGTTCATTTGAGCTGCAGCTATGTTTTTTTTTTTTTTTTTTATCTTCCCTCCTTCATCTGTCTACTCTCCCTGTTTTGTTTAAGTTTGAAATCCCCAAAAGACGTGGGGAGATTGACAGTTGCTCAGTAGAGTTCACAGTGGAGGAGCCAGTGCGCTGCACCGAGCCCACCCAAAACTGTCAAGGCCGACAAGCAGCCCGTCTCCTCTAAGACGCCAGCTGAGATATCACTGTGCGTGTCACTGCAAATGGACCTTATCCTCCACGTGTGTGTGTGTGTGTGTGTGTGTGTGTGTGTGTGTGTGTGTGTGTGTGTGTGTGTGTGTGTGTGTGTGTGTGTGTGTGTGTGTGTGTGTGTGTGTGTGTGTGTGTGTGTGTGTGTGTGTAATAAGGCCACTTACCTCCCTTTGACCTGATCTCTCTTTCTCCTCCTACACTATATTCCTACTTTTTGTCACTTCAATCCACACACATACATGCAAATGTTTCAAAAAAACAAGAAAAAAAAAAAGAAAAAGGAAGCCTCAGATAGGCCGCCCTGTGCCAATCACCCGTCACTTTCTTCACTCTCCGTGACAACCTTCTGTCCGTCAAGTGCCATAGTCGTGGTGTTGCTGTCGCCGTATGTCTGATGGTGTTCGGTGTCACACACCAGCTTTAGCTTGTCACACTCCATCTGTGTGTCAGACCACCGCCTCTCCACGGCCCCCTGCTTTCAATCAAGCCCGTCAGTCAGCTGCTTCCCCAAGCTGTCTTTTTGGTCTCCTCGTCCATCAAGTGCCAATTTAATTTGTTCATCAGTTGGCGAATCCTTTTGCAGCAGATTCTTCTTGGCACTGCGGGGGAACCTGCTAGCAAACAGCGTTATTCTTACATAACAGGATGCTAAGCTACCAGGTAGCGCCGACCCAGCTTGTTCTGATTGACATCTCATGGTTGAAGCTGCTTAGCGGCGACGGGTCCCACCCTACCTTGATGTCATGGTAGTTTGGGGAATGATGGAAGTGGGTGAGAGGAAAACTTTATTCTCTTCCTCTCGCTCTCTCTCTCTCTCTCTCTCTCTCTCTCTCTCTCTCTCTCTCTCTCTCTCTGTCGCGTTCTTAATCTAACTCTGCGTGTCAAAACGTCAATTCCACACCAAGGGGATGTGACAAGCTGGAGGGCCTGAGGGGGCTTACGGACGTCTCTGAATAGAGGGCCCTGGTGCAAATTGATTTTGATTTTCCTCCAAATCAGTCAAAGTGTTTAGCTTTAATACGAGCTGATCACAGAGGCCCTCGGAGCACGACAGGACGAGGAGAGCGGGACAGTAACTGGAGAGATTAGCCCTGTCACTCCAGAGATCAGCGCCTGTCACTGCTGCTCACACACACACACACACACACACACACACACACACACACACACACACACACACACACACACACACACACACACAATAATATGGGATTTCCTAATAAAACCTCATGTGGAATTCCTCATTAGTCATCATTACCGACTGAGCTCCATGCACACTCAAGCTAGCAAAGATAAAAGTTCTGCACGGCATCACACATCTTTGTTTCTTATCACTGTCAGCTGTGTGATGCAGACAAAAAGGTAGAACACTATTCATCCAAACACTGCAGGCTCTTTTACATAACACCACTGCAAGCTGCAGAGACATCAAACGCTCTCAAACATGCGTATGACTGCAGGAGATTTCTGCAGCACATTGAGATGTTAGTTTGGAGAATGAGTGAGTTGACTCTCAGGAAGTTCCAAATACAATACTAACGCTTGACTCAGCAATGCAAGGCTCCACTTACACGACAAAGTTTTCGACAAAGTGAAAACTGAAAACTTTCATACATCAATCCAACTTCATCGTCTGTCCACGCGAATGTCCATGTACTCCCATTGTTAAGGTTTATGGTGTATTGTCCCCTGTGTGTGTGGTTTTATTACAAAAACAAACATTAAACTACAACATTTTCAACGTTTCTGCAGTTTCAGTGTAAATGGACATTGTTTTCAAAAAGTTGCTGTGTAAATGCGAAACTTTTCGAGAGCAAAAATGATGCATTTTCATTTCAAGCGTTGTGTTTTGTGTTTTCTTATGGTTAGCGGTCTATGAAATGCACCTGTGTTAACCAGTCGTAGGTTATTTACTGAAATAATTGGAAGTTTTTCATTTTGACTGTTGTTGAAGCCGACTTTATGAATTTTTGACCCTGAAGTAAACACACTTAAATGTCATTCATATACAGTAATACATGTTTCATGAAGTAAAACTGAGCAAAATCACATTTCACCATTTTTTAACTTTTGAAGTGCTTCGCTTGTATGTGGCTATCTAATATAATATGTCACTTGCATAAGGGTAGGATAAAACTAGTATGGCCTGCCTTCCTTTCATTTTCACAGTGATTGTGTAATCTTTGTGGTATCAATGTGTATTTAAAGGTTTTATCCCCTTTGCATCATCAAAGGGGATAAAACCTAAAAAAATAAAATAAAAAAAAAGACACCTTTCCTTATGGAAAGAGAAATGTATCAAATGTATCAAAATGCTGCTTTTTATAGGGACCAATATAGATCAAAATTGGGTTGTGTTAAGACTTTTGCAAAATATTGTCATGTAATTTCCAGGATTTCTCTGCAGTTTTCTAAATAAAAATTTGGTATTGTCAAGAAAAGTGAAAAACATTCCTGGCTAAAATGTATTGTGTAATTACTTGTTATACAAGAATATTTGAAATGCTTTCATTGCTAGTTCTTAATTCAAATAAGTCAGCTTCAAACCCTGAAAATGGACCTTTGGTCAAATCTGATGACTGAAACAAATTATTTTACTGCAAGACAACACATAAACAACATCTTCAAAAACCATGACCAAACATAATCCCAACAAGGTTATTTGTGGTTCAGTCCAATTTGGAACAATGAGAACATTTTTTTGTACTTCTGGGGAAGACGCATCCTGAAAACACCAGGGAAGAATATATTATATTTTACTAAAAGAAGGTTAAAGTATGTCAGTGAGCATCAGTATGTCAATAGGTGCCCTGTGAAGGGTTAATGATATCTGATAAAACCTCTGAGCTTCAGTGAGTCAGTTCCACACAGTACTGACAGCTCATGTGTCACAGCAACACAACAATAACGCTATTGCAGAATCTGCACATTATCAAGATAGACATACTTAAAATAAACAATTAAAAGTAATATGTAGCTTACACAGTCATTGCATGGAGAAAGCAATAACACATTTGTGATCAGAATGTGGAAAGCAGCTGTCAGGCACCATGGAGGTAAGCTGATGTTTATTTAACATTGCCAAGGCAACACAGTGCTTTGGATGTAGCTTCCAGTTAATCTTACTTCCAGTCAAACATCTTTCACGTTGTTGTCAGGAGGACTGAGTTACTTCTCGGACGGACGACAGCACTCCCACTCCAATATACACGGCTTCAATGATCTAATAACAGAGCAGCTCTTCAGACTGCCTCTTAGTGTGAACTGAACAGGAGGGACCGATAGGAAGAGCACTTCTGCTGCCCTGTGAGTGCGTTCAAAAGTATCTGTAGAGCTCACATCAGTAATCAGACCACTAATTTCAACAGTACTAGTTGTTTGTTGACAATAAGTCACATGATGGAGTGGTTTTTCTTCATTCAGTAAACACAGTTCATCTGATTTCTGATACTTTATTGAGGGAACATGGCTAGTCAACATGGCCAGTGGTGTAGTCCAGGGTCAATGTGGATATACACACTTATTTTTCAGCATTGCATACAGACACTTCTAAATCGACCATTATGCACCACTCAGCAGTGTCTACAAGCCAGGTTTTCTATTTTTTCCCCCTAGGATGATGAAGCCCTACTCTGCCTCTGATTAGCTCAAACTCGCTGCATTCACTGTTCTGATTGGTTAGTGTCTATGTTTAAGTGTAGGATGAGGGCTGACGAGCCAATCAGAGGCAAATATTACTAACTGATGAATTGTACCGAAATTATGTGACAGTGAGCAAATAGTATAGTTGGGTTGTCACTAAATGGAGTAGTCTTACATGCCACTGTTTCTGGGCTGCTTTATGGCCAAAATCAAGTGTATACCCACATCTTGTCCTGGCCACATCACACCATGACTGTGGAAGTGTTGCGTCCGGGCAGAGCAACGGACAAGACGACTCCTGGAATCTCCACTCGGTACATCCACCCGTGCTGGTGCCTCCTCATTTGAAAGGGCTTGATGGCCTTGAACTTGCTAAGTGGATGGGAAGTGACAGCATCAAAGCCTGAGCAGAAGCAGTGAAACTTCACAGCACCTCCTGTCAGCAGGCAAATCCCACTCAGTGAGATAGAGAGAGGGAGAGGAGGGGGAGGAGGGGACAAAGATGGAGAGGTTTCAAAGGAGGCAAATACAGCTCAGTCTCCATATGCCAACCAACTTCTTCTGTTTACCACAGTCCATGCCAGCTCGTAATTCTAAGGATCTTTGCATGCATATTGCACATACAGCCAGATATACAGCAATATTTTTTCCTGTCCCCGATCACACTTTCATCCCTGTTTAAGTCCTCTCGTGTTTTTATGGACTTTAAAAGGCCGGAGAGAAGATCAGAGGCCCATTTCCCATGAGGTCAGCACTTTCCTCCAGCGCCAGAGATGGGCTTTAAGGTACCTTGTAATGTGCAAGGAGACGGGACCTAATAGATTGATACACAGGTTCTGACATGCTATTTGAGCGTGCAGGCCTGCTGTAATTGGCCACGTCATCATGCATTAAATTAACGATATATAGAGGAGTGCCCTGAGACGAGTGTCTTGGCCCGATCCGTCAGCCATCAGTGCAAATCGCATGTGACAGGCCTCTCTGAGAGGAGGATGAGGAGAAGAAGGGGGGAAGAGAGGAGAAGGGAGGTGTTTTTTTTTTGGTTGTAAGTATTATTCTGATGGACATCTAAGCTCAAACTGTCTTTTTTCTCTTCTCGCTGGCTTTTATTCCGGTCACATAGAAGCCATCCAGCCATCAGGAAGTTATCCACACCATACTGAGCTCGCTGGACAGACATCCAGAAGATCCTGCAATTTAGGGCTCGCTGTATTCCAAAAACCTCAAGTTCACCCAACTGTTTTAGCTTGCTCAAGCAAGACATGTATGCTCACTGATCAATGATTCCTATATGTAAACAAATGTGCATAAGAATAAAAACTCTGTCACTCTCTAAATCACTTAACAGTTAAAACTTGTCTTAGTGTTGCAAATCATGCAGATCAATACTTTATCGTTCCTAAAAAACTAACATACAAGTGGGTGTTTGTGATATCCGTATGAGATCAATGTCCAATAAGACAAAATAAAGCATCTAAGGGAACGTTGACGTGCTGTTGCTTCACTCTGTCAAATCCAAAGAAATCTAAATTCCACTGACACAATGCTGTCAATGTATTTGTTATATACTAGATTTTTGAAGTTACTTGGTATGAGAGCGTTTCAAAAAACAATGAAAAATATTCAAAATACAGCAGTCAGAGTACTAAGCAATAAAATGAGATTCCTCCCATATTGGATTTCTCTTATATGGCTTTTTCTCAAATCTCAAAACGTATTTTAAACTCTTAACAACCCGGATTCATCATATCTTGAAAAGCTGACACGGCCATATTGTACCAACAGGACAGGTGGAAAGACATTTCAGTATCCAGTTCCGAGTTTCAGTTGAGGAGGCTAACACACTAGAAAGATCAGAGTCAAAATGTTCCGATTTACTGAGGCCCAGGTCATCCTGGATTACATTCTGAGTTCTGCCACTATAGATTTGGTCTGTTGGGAGATTTTTTCTACTCCACTTGCCTTCATTCAGTGATAGAACTATTGGAAGTGATTGGATTTGGGTCGCCCTTTCGTCTAGTCTTTTCATCATCCCTTACCTCGATACAGTAAAAGCAAATGTCTGGGTTCTCTGGAACTTTCCCACCAGTTTAAAGGTACTTTTTCCTCTCCACTTTGCTTATGCTGGATCATTCTTTGTAATCTATTTCAATTTTATGTTGCTTTTTAATGATAAAACTGAAATAAAATTAATAAATAAAAGCTTGCCAAACGTTTGCCCTGGAGTGCACGGACTATTAAAAACACTGCCATGTGTAACTATCACAGCACCCATTTGTGTGTATGTTGAAATCACAGATATTAAGACCACACATATGTTTAACATGAGTGCGTATAAGTCGTATAAAGCCCATGGTGGCTGATTATCTAAGTGTCTCAGGAGGATAATGGGTCCTACATGCTGCCAGAATACCTTTTCATCCTAGCATCAATTCTACATGAGGGTCGTTGAAAGCCTACTCCATCATCTGGAGTTTTGATGATGGCGCTAGAGCATGACATGTATCACATTGGGCCGTTGTTCAGCTGGGTTGAGAGTCGGTGAGTGAAAAGGCCACAGCATATGTTCACATCATTCTCATCCTCATGGAGCCATTCAATGACCCCTCGTGCCCTATAGATCCTGGAAGAGACCACTCCCATCAGCATAGAGCTGATTCATCGTAGATCATACACAGGACACCTCGATATGGATGATTTGCAGCAACCCTCTGCTTTCAGAGAAGGAGGGTATTTCTCACAGCAAAATAGTGCCACAAGCTTCTCACACACTGAACCTTTCAAGTGTCAGGCTTTGTCCTTAATATATCAACGGTCTGTATATTTAGGTTCATTACAACCTCGGGAAATGCCGGTGATCATGTATACATGTATATATAAATGTGCCAAATTTATGCTATATGATGTGAATACAATATGAATATATTCACGTTCAAAGAAGTCACCACCTGGCATTCTCATGTATCCAGTCTCTTTTCAATTCTTTGAATTTACAAAGAAAAAAAAAAATCAAACTTCGAGCTAGTCCTGACCCCTTTTCATCCCGCAATTTCCACTCACAGGAGTACATGCAAGATTTTGACTTAGGCACGTGTTAATTGGCCACAGGAACTGTCAATCATGAAGATAGCGATAGCATATCGCTCTTTTGCTCACACGAATAATGAAAATATAAAACAATTGTGGAGTCATCTGCAAACATCCACACCGCAGAGCAACACTGCTTGGAGATTTAAAATGAAATACAGGGTCACTTGTAAACTATATGAGGTTAAAAGTTTGTACTAGTCCTGTTAGCAGCTCGCACTAGCAGCTAGCGTAATTAGCAGTTAGCTGCTGTGTGTCTACTGTAATTTCAGGGAGCGCATCCAGGTAGTCCCCCCTATCTCCTTTCCTATCCACTTTTCCTTAACCTCTAGAAGTGTTTAAGTCGTGGCTATGATAAGGAACGTCCGAATTCTCTATAAGCTAAGGGAAGGAGGCTCAATGCTTCCTTTATAACCTCCCATAGGAAACACTGATGCATCCTTTACCAAAGAAGATGAGAAAATATTGCCCCACAATTCCTTGTGGGTCATCAGAGTGTTCACGAAAACTCATGATGACTGAAAAGGGACGCAGATCATATTAACTTTGCAATGGAATAATATGCCTTGAAGTAGAACTTCCTCATGAGCAAATCACTGGCACATAAGTGACATTTTTTTTTTTTTTTTTCATAATGTACATTAACTAAAGGGCTAAAGCTACAATATAAACATGATATAAGTGCCATTATACGAGATATGAAATTGTATAAAGTATTTTTGCCAGTTGATTGATACATATACCATGATATTTTTAGAAGAACCACGGTATATGATGAAGATCCCATAATAAATCCTATTTTTGGACAGTCAAAACCGTAGAGTTCCTTCTATGTGGGCTCTTCCTATCATGGTGAAGGAGAATTTACCAAACGTTGGATTGATACCATACTGAGGATGTGTTGTTGCAGTAGTAACCCTTGACGCCATGCTTCCACAGATTACACTTTGAATACTTTTGTAGGGCATGGCAATTATTCTCCAGTACGACTGAATGCAGTTATTCTAGTTTAAATCCAGGCTGGAATAAGAGTATATAGATTATGTACAAAAGATTGAAATCTAGTTAGGGAGTGACAGGTGGAAACTGTATTATTTAAACCACTGACATTTAGGCTCCGCTTTTCTCTTTGCTAGTCAAGTGTGAGCTGTCATCGTGCTGAGATCTAAAGAGCTCTCTGAAGCCTTCAGAAGAGAGGTTGAGGGGTGTCTTTGAGTTTGGTGAGGGATTTTGAAGAGATCACATACAATCATTTTTAATGGTGAGGAAAATTCAGTACAACTAGTGGAGATTTCACACTAGTTGATTTGTCCAGGACCGACTGCCCAAGCAAGTCAAACCAATGGCGGAGAACAGAGAAATGTAAGATTTAGTGTAATAGTGTCCAACGCAGCTTTTATGGTTTCAGAAAAATACACTAAAAAATATTACCTGCATGTAAGGTCAAACATGAAATTTACTGTGCCAGAGGAAAGAACTGCATTTGATGGAAGCAAGTTGTAGAATGGTGAACAGTGTTGCTTTCTACCAAGAAAGTCTCTGATTTTAGATTAGTCACTGACTGTGTGGAGTTTACATATCCCCCCTTCATCTGAGTTGTCTCATAGAGGTTGTTTCTTTTTTTTTAGTGTATTTATTTCATTCATAGTAAAATAAGATAAAAACCAAACATTCAATACAATACAGAACAAGTTTGTAATACATTGCAGAACAAAATGTTTTGAATTCTTGAATGGCAGGGAGCAGAAAGAAGATTAATTTATATAATCTGCCCCTTTATCTCAATTAATCATTCCCACTGAAAATTTAAAGCAAATAGCAAATATCAAACGAAATAACTATAAAGTCTGGGCAACATAGAAAAAAACAAACTTTCTGCATCCTGTTCTAGGTAATTCTGTCCCTTTTACCAAATTGCAGCATTCCCATACTTTAGCCCTAAATTTCAGCTTCTTGAAGATTTCTGTTCTTTTCAAGTTATAGTTACTTTTTCTTTTTGCTGATTTATTTGGCAGCGTGACAGTGATCAAACCTGTATTATGTATGTTCATTAGCAAACTCTAGTTTGACTCACTCCGACTGTAATTTCCCATCTGTAAATATATATGAACAATATTGAAATGCATTTGTGGCGACTAATGCTCCAATGAGGTAAACAACATTCTCTATGGAAGGTTTACAGGGCTAGAGCAGCTCTGCAGAAGAGTGACAGCTCTGGTGAGAGCCTCAGTAGTCCTTCCTACTTGTCCTACCCAACATGTCAAGTTTTGTTTTCATTGATGTCTTTCGAAATAAGCTTACATGGCATTAAGTCTGTTTAAGCCAATAGGTGTTAAAACCATCATGAATGAAGTTTCACTCACATTTGTCCACTCTTAACCATATCTTGGCTGATAAGCTTGTGCTGAAGCAGCGTTTTTGTTATCAAGAGGAATTAAAGGATGCATTTCTTGCCCATAGGCACTTAAGCACAGGAACTGAACTGCCAGCCAAGCGATTAGAGGTCGACTTACTTTACCACCAGAGAAACAGAAGTTGTGGGGGGACAGAGGATAGACGGACGGACAGATGAATGGATGTCTTAATAATGTCACATGAAAATTCCAATTCCAAACTTTTGTCTAAAATCACCACCACAGAGGAAATTGGACCAACTACATGATCTACAGATAGAGAAAGAGAATCCAATAATACTTCAGAAACCTTTAAATGAGTCATACTTTCCATCAACTTAGCTACCGATATTAGCTTCTGAACTTTCACCAGCACATCACACCAATCCATGACAACATCTGGAGCGTCTCAGCATGGGCAGCTTTTAATAACACCCTAATCTGTCCAACAAGGCCTTGATTCACACAGAGAAGAATGGAAATTCTATCATTAGCTGCTGTGGGAATTAAGACTTGGACTTTCATCAGGTATGTGCAGATTAGTTTGCTTGCATGGAGAAATGATTAAAAAGTCTCACCTCAGGTCCTGTCACCTAAGGCCTACTGTGTAATATAAATGGCACCTTAGTATGTGTGTGTGTGTGTGTGTCCATATGTTCATATATGCCAACTGAAATGTGAGCGTGTGCGAGTGAGTGTGATGGAAACACTGACTCCTCTAATCTTTAAATTACCTCCGAAAGAGGGAGCTTTGACCTTTACACAGAAGTTATATAAAGTTCAATTTAACAAGCTTCTCCTCTAGATGATTTATTAACATGAAACCTCAAGTGGAACCCGTTTCTTTAACGTTGTACCTCCCAAGGAAGTGCAGGAAGGAGCGTACCACCTGTGGACATTGGCACTAAGGGGGGTTGCAGGGTTTTAAGTTCCCTAGAAGTTAAAGTTGAGGGTAAAAAAAGACCCTTCTTTCAACTTTTGTAGAACTGTGCTCTCCCCCTTGCCCTAATCTGTGAAGCAGCAGGCAACAACTCAGGACTTTCCATGATTGACTGAGGGCAGACTCATTGAAAGGTTGAAGGTTTTAACATTAGCACTTCAATGTATTTTACCCAGGTTTTATTGGTATATTGTAGTGAGCTGATGTACTGTATCAATGATTAATGTAGTAAAACTGCATGTGTGTGATTCCGTTGGCCTCATTGAGGGTTCACACAGAGTTATTACATTTAGATATTCAAATCATTTCCAATATATTTCAACATTAAACACAATATACTAGCAGCAGGGATACGATGTTATGAAAATTCAGACATATATGGTTATCTTTGGAAAATCAAGTAAGTGATGTGGTAAGCACTCAAAGCAAGAAGGTCCTGGCCAGGCCTTTTTGTTTGGAGTTTTTATATTCACTCACTCACTCAACCTCTTCAGCCAACATAAGGTTGCTTTAATACTTCACCACCCAACAAAAACAGAGAAGAAGACACAAAGAATACTCCTGCTCATCCTTTGAACCCGTTCAGCTTGAGTTTCCTAACAGGCCCAGGGTTTCTGTTTATATTGTTGGTGCCGTTTCGGTTAAAAAATTCTTACGTTCCGGGGTGGGGTTGTTTGCCCAAGCCCAGGTGTTGCATTTAGTTCTTTCCCCTGTAACCTGCCCAGCTTGGTTGGACCTGCCAGGAGCTTAAGCTTGATGTATTGTTCACAGCATTAATTTCCTTCCAAAGCGAATAGAGATGCAGATCAGGCGAATTGATGACCCATTGATGTTTTTGAGTGTGACTGTCTCTCTGTAACCTGCCTTTGCCCATTATAAGCAGGGATTTTGCCCCGCGATCCTGAAAAATAGGGTGATATAGACAACGCTGAAAACATAATATGGTAATACGATTCAGAATGAAAGCACTCTCACCCCCTTTAGCGCCAACAAGGCAAAAAACTTTGACTTGAAGTTGGCTCCAGTGCCTGCGGTAGAGTTTGACACTCCCTCTAAAGTTTGTGTTGGGTCTGTATTGTTTCAGCATTTCCCCAAACTAACATTATTGCTGCTATATTAGCCGGAGGAGCAGGACAGGAATGAGTCCGGTCATGAAAAGCGATCATGAAAATTGCCTGTGTGAGTCAGTTCATTTCCCCCTTCTTTAGCTTTTGTTTTATTTGGCAGCTGGTTTCATTTCAAGACAAGCCCGTCTCCTTCCTTTTGTAGGACCCAAAAAAGCCAAAGGTTTATTTTCTTAAAGACGGGAAGAGGGGAGGGGCAGTTGTGGGGATCAAGTGAGGGTGGGGGGGGGGGCAACACTGAGGGGACAGAGGTAAACAATTGAGATGAGAGGGTGAATGACAGAAAGAGAGAGATGGACAAAGATGGAGAAGAAAAAGAGGGGCTGGATGGGCGGAGGGAGATCTCCACAGAGCAGCCAGGCAGTGTTTGAAGCAGGAAGCTGGCGAGACAACAGAGGCAGCTTTATTCCACAGACACAATGACTGAGCGCCACAATGGGAGTCATGCTGAGAGCGGGCCTGCACTACACCGAAACCTCACACACGGGATTAAAGTGAGCACACACTTCAATATCCAGTGAAAGGCAAAGGGAGGGGAAGCATGTTACACAGAAAGAAAACACCACACGAGAATGTTGTTTGGTGTGTCTTGTCTGTGAATACTGTAATGTTTGCTTTCATGAAAGCTGCATTGTGTGTGCCGAGCACCTTCCACCCGTTTTGAGAGGTTATCCCGGCTTTAGAGGGAGGGAGGACGCGCAAACATCACAGGTGCTGCTTAAACAAACCCCCTCGTCTCAATCGCCTGTTTGTCATTCAGTGGCCTTTTTTTTTTCCTTCTTATTTATTTATTTCCCTCTCCTCCCTGCCTCCCCCACACTGGCAGTACACCTGGGCCTCGGAGCTCCTCTCTCGCTCTCTACTGCTCCGTGTGTCTAAAGCTGTCAAGGCAAATTTACATAGAAAAGCCGTTTGCATATCAAACAGCTGGGACGCAGAGCTCACATCATCTTTCATTGATTTACAGGGAGATGCATGTTGTGCTGACACGCCGGAGTGCATGTCCCCTTTACCTCCATCTGCCCTTCGTGGGCATATCTTAAACGATCACCGGCGGCGGCGGCGGCGACGGACACCGGTGCATGTTACCCCGCTTGTGTCTGTTCTGTGGAGGTATTTGTGCGTGTAATGGTGCAGGAGCACCACACACACACACGCACACACACACACACACACACGGGCGTGCACACGGGCGTGCACACACTCAGCCCTGTTCTTGACAGGGTGCAATGTGGCTGCTAATAAGGGTATTCGTCACGCCAGAGGCTCGCCGTGACAGCACTCTTCGACCGCCGGCCTCACAATTGTCCCACAAATATGAACTTATCATTTAATTACACACAGGGAGGGACTTGATTGCCTTGTCAAGATGCAGGTTAGTTAGGAAGAGAGAGATCTGGTGCGACCTCAACACGCTCATCAAAGGATCATTTCAACTTCCCGTCCACCCCGCAGTGAGATCTGATCTTTCTCTTCTGCAGTCGCTTCCAAGGAGGGATCTGGAGGTACAGTTGGTCAGTGGGGGACTGAGATCATAGCTGGGGGCCTCTAATGTGAGACTAGAAATAAGATTAGATCGTGCCGTTGAAACTCATCAAAAGACACTTTCCAGAATCTACTAAAGACCCACAACACTGATTATTGGCTTTTTATTGGGTGGCTGCATTGGCTGTACTCTAATATTATCAGAGATTGAAACAGAACATTTTTGAGGCAATATGTGGGGAACCAGTGAGAACAATGATTTTAAAGACCTGATCGTTCAAAACTGTCAATTTGTGACCAGATTTCAGAATGATAAGAGGGTATATATTGGCTTTAAAGTGATTCTCTTTTTCTTTTTCAGAACATTGGTGATATTGATATTGTCGCCCGGCGAGGCGCAGCCGGGGCCTCACCCTGGAGCCAGGCCTGGGGTTGGGGCTCGCATGCGAGCGCCTGGTGGCCGGGCCTTTGCCCGCGGGGCCCGGCCGGGCCCAGCCCGAAGGGATGACGCGGGTCCCTCCTCTTCCTCCTGTGAGCTCACCACCCACAGAGGCAACCGTAGGGGTTGGGTGCAATGTGGATTGGGTGGCAGTCGACGGCAGGGGCCTCGATGACCTGATCCCCGGACACGGAACCTAGCTTTTGGGACATGGAACGTCACCTCGCTGGGGGGGAAGGAGCCTGAGCTTGTGCGGGAGGTAGAGAGATACCGGCTAGATATAGTCGGGCTCACCTCCACCCACAGCTTGGACTCTGGAACCCAGCTCCTTGACAGGGGCTGGACACTCCACTTCTCTGGAGTTGCCCGCGGTGAGAGGCGGCGGGCTGGCGTGGGCTTGCTTATTGCCCCACAGCTCAGCCGCCATGTGTTGGAGTTCACCCCGGTGAGCGAGAGGGTTGCGTCCCTACGCCTTCGGGTAGGGGACAGGTCTCTGACTGTTGTCTCGGCCTACGGACCGAACAGCAGTACAGAGTACCCGACCTTCTTGGAGTCCCTGGGAGGGGTGCTGGATAGTGCTCCAACTGGGGACTCCATTGTTCTATTGGGGGACTTCAATGCCCACGTGGGCAACGACAGTGTGACCTGGAAAGGGGTGATTGGGAGGAACGGCCTCCCTCATCTGAACCCGAGCGGTGTTCTGTTATTGGACTTCTGTGCTAGTCACAGTTTGGCCATAACGAACACCATGTTTGAGCACAGGGGTGTCCATAAGTGCACTTGGCACCAGGACACCCTAGGCTGGAGGTCGATGATAGACTTTGTGGTCGTGTCATCTGACCTCCGGCCACGTGTCTTGGACACTCGGGTAAAGAGAGGGGCAGAGCTGTCAACTGATCACCACCTGGTGGTGAGTTGGATGCGCTGGACGGGGAGAAGGCCGGACAGACTCGGCAGGCCCAAACGTGTCACGAGGGTCTGTTGGGAACGCCTGGCCGAGCCCTCTGTCCGCGCAGTCTACAACTCCCGCCTCCGGGAGAGCTTCTCACGGATTCCGGGGGAGGTTGGAGACATTGAGTCCGAGTGGACTATGTTCTCCACCTCCATTGTTGAAGCTGCTACTTGGAGCTGTGGTCGCAGGGTCTCTGGTGCCTGTCGTGGCGGCAACCCCCGAACCCGGTGGTGGACACCGGAAGTAAGGGATGTCGTCAAGCTGAAGAAGGAGTCCTATCGGGCGCTGTTAGCTCATAGGACTCCTGAGGCAGCTGACGGGTACCGGCAGGCCAGGCGGGCCGCAGCCCGGGCCGTGGTGGAGGCAAAAACTCGGGCCTGGGAGGAGTTCGGGGAGGCCATGGAGGAGGACTATCGGTCGGCCCCGAGGAAATTCTGGCAAACCGTCCGGCGCCTCAGGAGGGGGAAGCAGTTTTTCACCAACACCGTTTACAGTGGAGGTGGGGAGCTGTTGACCTCAACTGGAGATGTCGTCGGGCGGTGGAAGGAATACTTCGAGGACCTCCTCAATCCCACCATCACGTCTTCCGCTGAGGAAGCAGAGGCTGGGTTCTCAGAGGTAGACTCGTCCATTACCCGGGCTGAAGTCACCGAGGTAGTTGCTAAGCTCCTCGGTGGCAAGGCACCGGGAGTGGATGAGATTCGCCCTGAGTTCCTTAAGTCTCTGGATGTGCAGGGACTGTCGTGGCTGACACGTCTCTGCAACATTGCGTGGCGGTCGGGGACAGTGCCTCTGGAGTGGCAGACCGGGGTGGTGGTCCCTCTCTTTAAGAAGGGGGATCGGAGGGTGTGTTCCAACTACAGGGGGATCACACTCCTCAGCCTCCCTGGGAAAGTTTATTCCAGGGTACTGGAGAGGAGGATCCGGCCGTTAGTCGAACCTCGGATCCAAGAGGAACAATGCGGTTTTCGTCCAGGTCGTGGAACACTGGACCAGCTCTATACCCTCCACCGGCTACTCGAGGGTTCATGGGAGTTCGCCCAATCAGTCCACATGTGTTTTGTGGACCTGGAGAAGGCGTTCGACTGTGTCCCTCGGGACGTCCTGTGGGGGGTGCTCCGGGAGTATGGAGTCCGGGACCCTTTGCTAAGGGCTGTCCGGTCCCTGTACGCCCGGAGCAGGAGTTTGGTTCGCATTGCCGGCAGTAAGTCGGACCTGTTCCCAGTGCACGTTGGCCTCCGGCAGGGCTGTCCTTTGTCACCGGTTCTGTTCATAACTTTTATGGACAGAATTTCTAGGCACAGCCAGGGACCGGAGGGGGTCTGGTTTGGGGACCACAGGATCTCGTCTCTGCTTTTTGCAGACGATGTGGTCCTGGTGGGTTCATCAAACCTGGACCTTCAGCGTGCACTGGCGCGGTTCGCATCCGAGTGTGACGCAACTGGGATGAGGATCAGCACCTCTAAATCCGAGGCCATGGTTCTCGACCGGAAAAAGGTGGCTTGCCCCCTTCAGGTCGGTGGAGAGCCCTTGTCCCAAGTGGAGGAGTTCAAGTATCTCGGGGTCTTGTTCACGAGTGGGGGGAAGATGGAGCGTGAGATCGACAGGCGGATCGGTGCAGCATCTGCAGTTATGCGGTCGCTGTATCGGTCCGTCGTGGTGAAGAAGGAGCTAAGCCAAAAGGCGAGGCTCTCGATTTACCAGTCGATCTTCGTTCCTACCCTCACCTATGGTCATGAGCTTTGGGTCATGACCGAAAGAACGAGATCCCGGATACAAGCGGCTGAAATGAGTTTCCTCCGTAGGGTGGCTGGGCGCACCCTTAGAGATAGGGTGAGGAGCTCAGTCACCAGGGAGGAGCTCGGAGTAGAGCCGCTGCTCCTCCGCATCGAGAGGAGCCAGCTGAGGTGGCTCGGGCATCTGTTTCGGATGCCCCATGGACGCCTCCCTCGGGAGGTGTTCCGGGCATGTCCCTCCGGTAGGAGGCCTCGGGGCAGACCTAGGACACGCTGGAGAGACTATGTCTTTCGGCTGGCCTGGGAACGCCTCGGGGTCCCACCGGAGGAGCTGGAGGACGTGTCTGGGGCGAGGGAAGTCTGGGCTTCCTTGCTTAGACTGCTGCCCCCGCGACCCGGCCCCGGATAAGCGGAAGAAAATGGATGGATGGATGGATGGTGATATTGACCAAAAAAATGGAAAATTTACTTATTTATTTTTAAGAAGCAAACTCACTGGCTGTTTTCGATCGGTTGAGATTCAAGCCTCAGTTGGTCACACGATGATATCTGGCTATTTTGCAAATGTTGCTTTTTTTGTAATGGCGTACCTCCCCCTGAGAAGTAATGTGATTAGTTGCTTTGAAAAATGCCTATGTAACCAAAACTGATTTGAAAGTCTACCTCACACATATCTCTTTTGACATTTTTGAAAATCCCCATTTGAAAAAAAAAAAAAAAAAAAAAAAAAAGCAATACCTTGCTATCTTCTGGTAGAAATGTCCTCTGCGAAGGGTATTTGAGTGCAATAAGAGCATTTCCTTAAAAGCATCTCCAAAAAAGAACTTTTCTGCTTGTGTTGCAACTCATTGTTGCATGAAGCCCATGCTGTTATATTTGTGCTTTTTGTGGAAACAGATTTCTTAAAATGTAGTACGGAGTTTCCTCTGAGAAGCCATGCGGAATGATTGGACTTGTGTAAAGCTGATCCATAGGGCAAACTCAATTCTTAATTCATATGCTACATGATGTAGATAACTGTTAATGATACACATCATTCGGTTCTTGTATTTCTCGAGTTCAGTGACGACAGTCAAAGTTTTCTTTGAACAGACAATCTGTTCTTCAAACATTAAGCAGATGAGTCGGCTTCGAACAGCCTCACCTCATGAACCATGTTTCTAAACACTTCTGTTCATTTTCAAGTGAAAATTGAAAATAACGTGGCGTCGTTACATTTGAGACAGCATGCAGTGTGAGTGGATTAGAGTTAAACGACTTGACTTAAACGATTCTTCAGTGGCAGTGACAAAACATAAAATATTGCTGTGTGAGAAAATGATGCTCGGAGCCACTGAAAATGCAACTTTTTGAAAATGCTCTGTCTCCTCCTCTGAGTCTAGTTCTGCAGGTTTCTCCCTGTTCAAAGTGAGTTTTTGCTTTCCCCTGTGTTCTTCTTCGTCTTGCTTATGTGGAATATTTGGGGGGTTTTCTCTAAAAGTGCCTTGAGATGACTGTGATGGATTTATAATGACAGAAATAAGATTCAATTGAATTGAATTGAATTGAATTGAATTGAATTGAACTGGATTAGATTCAAGGGTGTTCTGATTGATTCTTGTGTAGTTCATAATAACTGCCAGACTGGACTGTATACAATATTTTTTAATATCATTTATAATTTCTTCTTGATCTGACGTTTGCTGGACTGCCACAGCTGAAGGACTTTATTTGGCCCAGCTGACTCAGTTTAATGTAATGATTACTGTACATTACAAAAGTACAGTATGTGTGATGACAGTGAATGCATTCCACTCTATGTTTGCAAAAAGCTCTTAAACACAATACACCTGTTTCCTGTGTTACTGTGATAATGTATACAATGTAGATATTTGTGGTTGCTTCTACTAGTTCTGTGAGGCCCAGATGATCGAAGGATGTGAACTTCCTCTGAAGTGATATACTGTTCGCTTCATCCCTCCGACCTCTGCAGCTTCCTTTGAACTATTTTGGTCTGTACATTTTAAAATCTCTAAAGCTTTTATCAGCCAATGTTTGGTAAGTTCCATATCTCTTCCTGTAACCTTCAAACTGATGACAGCAGGTCAGTTAAAGTGGTTATGGACATTGAGTGAGTAAAGTATAACATAAACACCATTGTTTCTTCCTCCTTTTACACCATATTTGAGGATATGCATATGAAGTGAGAGCAAGTTAACCTATTCACACCTTTCATATATCAAATGTAGAAACTCGAATGTCAAACTTTTTACAGAGCTTAAGGGATTTTTATAACACATGAACTATATACAGTATATATAAAACATAAATGGCATCTAGTTAGATGCACTTATACATTATTTTTAAAAGCCATAAAATCCATAAAAAGTTACTTGTTTTTATTAAAGGTTAAAGGGTTAACATGTCTAAACGAGCTAAGCCATTTCAATTCAGGGGCCACATACAGCTTAATTTTATCTTGACTGGGCCGGACCGAGAAAATTGTCTCATAATAACTTTTGAATTTAAACTAAAGTTTTTCTTTGTTTTGCTGCAAAATATATTCCCCCCATTAATAAAGTCTGATCGGATTCAACCAAACAATTACTACGGAAAATGATGACAATCTCAACATAAAGCCGATTTTAATGAAATCTTCTGGTGCAAAACACAGCGAGATGACCAGAAAGCTTCTCCTGTAACTGTTGCATTCTGGGTGTTTTAAAAAGTCTCCCTGATAGCATGGCTTTGAGGCGAGTTTGATAGCAACAAGGTATCTTTCATCTTTCATATCTTTCATAATAAAAATTCAATCAATACAATTTGCTTGTTGGCAGATTAGCCTTATGTTTAACATCCTTGTAGTGTAGCGTGATTGGGACAAATTCCAGGTTAGTCCGAGTAACTTTTAGTACACTAAATCTGCAAGACACAAATATTCAAGAATTTTGCTAAACACTGCAATTGAAAGAGCAGTATTTTCTGTAGGAAGGGTTTAATATCAATATCTTCAAGTCATCTATTATGCAGAATTCCTTAGTGTAGAATTTGCCCTCAGAACGCGAGAGGGCTGCCTGTAGTTTCCTCCGTGCAATTTCCACTTCCCCATTTGTTTTCATTTATGAACTCAGTTTCATGTGAAGTCCGAGCCGCGTGTGTCTGCTGTTTTGCATGTTGAAATCCCATTCCTTCACTTGGCCTAAATTAGTCTGGTGTCTGAGGTAATGAAATCACTCACGACATTAGGAAGTAACTTGGCATTCCTTTTTATTTCCTGTGCACTGCCTAACAGTCCTCCTGGGGGAACCGGGCTCTTGCCAATGAAAGTTCCACCCTGGCATCAGCTCAGCCCTCACAAATGAAGACATATGTCACTAAGAGACTGAAGAAAAGAGCCCGCAGAACTTTTTTTTTTTTTTTTTTTTTTTTTTTACAATCCAGCACATACCTCTCCGTTAACAAAAAGGCCTCATAAATTCAACCTTTCCAGTGAGACACAAATGAAATTTGGAGCCTGAAGTTTTGGCTCTTTCTCTCTTGGATGATTGGAATGAATATGGGGTAGTTAAAGTTTAATATCCTATTATGTGTGTCTGTTTAACTTGCCTGGTTGCCTGGACTGTCAGGGCCCTCCTTCTCTCTCTACATCTCCCTCCTTCTGTCTCCAGATTTCCAGTATTTTCCAGTGCAGGCGAGCATTTGTAACAGCTCAAATATGCTTTTTCATTTGACACGTTGTGCCTCCAGGGGGAGATTTGTGTCATTCAGGAAGGTTGGGTCTGTATCCTGTGATGTGTCACACACAAAAGTGAGCGATATGTAAAGCAGCTCCAGTGTGTCGCTTACAGACAAGCAGTTAATTGAAATGTGGAAAATGTTACACAATAACTGACGGAATATATAAGAAAATGTGAATAAATTACAAAGAGATTTCTTGACAGAAAGACTGGAGAATATACCAAATAACACGGGAAGGATGGTGCCACGAAGAAGAACCTAAAAGGGATCTGACCCACAAAGAGCTATTTGCTGAATAGATGAAAGTGGGAGTGCAGTTTTTGGATATTTTGTCCTTTCCTTTTTTATTCAGAGATCAACAGGAAGGTGGCTTGAACTTTGAGAACTTTTGAGTGTGAATTCTACCTATAAAACACATGTTCAACCTTCTCGAGGCTCCATTTACACAATAACGTTTTCAAGTGATAACGCAAAACTGTCGTCGCATGTTGGGGCTCCATTTACATGACAACAGTGCTCAGAGCCACAAAAAAACGAAATGCCCCTTCTGCACGTGCTCAGTAGACAGACATTAACAAATATGGCGGCCTCCAGAGTGTCATGACTCCATATCCTCCGGGGACTTGGTAGTTTTATAGTTGAGTCACTTGGAATATCAATCCAACTCTGTCGTCTGTCCATACGAATGTCTGTGTACTCCTATTGTTAATGTTTAGAGTGTCTTGTTCTCGGCTGTATTTGTGTGTGGTTTCATGACAAAAACAACCAACAGCGCCAACTCATGGTCTGGCATGCCATCTAGATCCAATAGTGGGTCTACATGAAAACTACATCGTTTTGCGTGTTTCTTCCGTTTCTGTGTCAACAGACATCATTTTTCAAAACATTTCCGAGTAAACGCAAAACTTTTTTGAAAAAATGCAAAAGCGGTGTGTTTTCATGCAAACCATGCAAATAATGATTGCTCTCGCTAACTTGTGATACCCAACTTAAAATATCCGACAGTCCAAAATTGGGTCCCAATTCAAAAGTGACCCAGACTATGGAATCAATATTCACAATACAAGCAAAATTTTCAGTTATCTCTAAACTGGTGTCCAATAAAGGCTTCTTTCAATTACTTTGTCAAAGGCATTTTTCAATTCCACGATACACTGAATGCATTAAAGTTGTGGCCACTTTGTTGGAAACATCAAACTGTTTGGCATTGTGTTTTATGGTCATTTTCAGCAGGAGATGAGGACATTTTTGTCTGATTTTGACACCGTTTGCACCTGATTACATAACATTACACACACTGATTTTTCCTCAGTGAATGTAGCGATTTTGAAGATAGTGAAAATTTCGAGAATGCAAAAACTTGGAAACTGTGATTGCAAGATGACAGCAGCATATCACATACAGTTATGTTGGCATCCTGATATCTTGCGTGACTTGTTTTTCTAATACCAATATGTAACACTTGAATTTTATATTTGAATATAAAACAATTACTCGTTGCTCAATCCATGTTGAGTAACTTGAACCCACTCGTATGCAGCCTGGCTACTTGTACTTGTTTGTAATTAATTAAGTCTCCTCTTTCTTATCTGGATGTTGTCTGTCTTTTCCCCACTGTTACCGTGATAAACCTGATAATATGCTGAATGCAACATACACACTTTCCACATCAGCATCACATCCTGATGTGACAAGCGTGGAGGAGTAATTGATTACATTAATAGCTAATTGCTGGCTCATAATTGGATCTGACTCAATTAAAAAAACCTCTGGGTGATAGTAATGAAACAGGGCGCTGCGGCTGAGCGGGTGGTGGGGCGAGCGTCATGAGCGCCGCTGAGCCACAGGCATAAGAAGCGGGGGGTGCGTGGGGGAGTGGGGGGGGGGGGCTCTTGATACACCTGCAATGCTAAATCATAAGTGTCTCACTAGATAGAGGCCGGCCTGGGAATGCTTTGTGCTGTTTTTGCAATTCCTCAATGCGGATTTATATCTTTTGCTTTGGGAAAGGTTGTAATATTTCACCGGGCGTGCGGCAGTGGGAGTGCACACGTGAGGATTTGGAGTGGGGGTTGTTTGAGGGCCGGGGTTGCGGAAATACGGTATCAGCATATATTGTAATTTCATTTTGATAAGGCCATGCTTATAGCCAGCTATGGCTCATCTTGAGCAGAGTGAAGCGGGTGTTATTTTACATATTCCCTCAGCCCAGGGACACTGAAGTGCCATCATTAGCAGGGGTGCGCTAAAAGAGGGGGATAGGATCTGCAAATTAGGACAGGTGCTCAGCTAGCATCGCTAACGCAACACACTGGAACACGGCGATAACACAAACCTGACTGCAAGTGAGTTTATTTCCCCAAATGCAGATTTGATGCGTGCTGATATTTGTCTTCGTACGTGTGTTTAGTCGGAGCTGCATGCAAATTGGTACACATTAATATTCTTGCACAAGTGTGTATCTTGTGTCTTAATCTTCCTGTGTATGTAAATGGCTGCTGTTGTGCACGCGCATGTGTGTGTGTGTGTGTGTGTGTGTGTGTGTGTGTGTGTGTGTGTGTGTGTGTGTGTGTGTGTGTGTGTGTGTGTGTGTGTGTGTGTGTGTGTGTGTGTGTGTGTGTGTGTGTGTGTGTGTGTGTGTGTGTGTGTGTGTGAGAGAGAGTTGCATTCCCTACCTCCGCCGCCCTGTCAAAATTTCCTTTCAGAGCCGTCTGATCGGGTCGGGCCTCGTCAGCCTGTCACCGAGGCCGGCGTTTCATTAGGGCTGCCGCTCTCCGTCCGTCCGCCCCGCCGAGCACAAGAGCTCAAACACATGCGCAAATTAAATCGACATCCAAACTCACTCCCATACACAAAGCAATTTAAATGATATTCATTAGAGCGATGACAAGTCCTGATGAGCCTTTCAGTACTGCGGAGAGGCAGGAGGAGAGCGACTGAAAGACAGACTGAGGGGCTGGAGGACTCTTTTTTTTTTTTTTCTTCTTCTTCTTCTTCTTCCCCCATCAGCTTTTTGCCAACTCTGTTTTATGGGCACTCAGGCGAGGCACCCATCAGCACACCTCGTCTTAAATAAAGGAAGCGATAAAGAAAAGAGAATACAGATGATGTAAAGAGCTTCCTTGTTCGTCTCGGATATGATCACCTGTCCACTCCACTTCCCTCCTGCTCAGCCTCTCTGTTCACTGTACGCTGTCTCTGCATTGAGCTGTGCTTCCTGTAAACAAAGCATGAGTTGAGCTTTATAATATTTAAAAACTAAAAACCTCATTGAGAGTGTAAAAAACGGCAAGAAAAAGAAAGTGAACCCTTTTGGAATATTTACTTTTTTCTTCATCTTAGGCCCCGTTTACACAAGTGATAACAAAAAACTTCCTTTGTATTTTGGGTGTCGATTTACACGTCAACCCGACTGAGCCATTGAAAGTGCAACTTTTTAGAAACAGCTCCCCAGTTGTATTTTTTTGAAAATGCTGCGTCACATGCGCAGTAAACGCTGTTACTGAGCATGTGCACCACGGCTGTAGTGAGTGCACATGCTCAGTAGATGGACAAAAGAACAATGTCATGACTCCCAGTCCGTCTTCTCCTGGGACTTGGTAGTTTCATAGTTGACAGTCACTGTAATAACGTCTGTTCATACGAATGTCTGTGTACTCCCATTGTTAATGTTTAAAGTGTATTTTTCTCTGCAGGATATGTGTGTGGTTTCATCACAAAAGCAACCAACAGCACCAACTAGTGGCCCAACATGAAAATTGAATTGTTTTCAGTGTTTCAGTTTCATTGTGTGAAGGAGTTCATTTTGAAAACGTTGCTGTGCACACACAGTAAATGATGCATTTTTACTTGAAAAGTTGTGTAAATGTGGCCTCAGAACTGGGAAAGACTGGGGTTCCTCCCTGTGACCTTTGGTTCTCCTCAATAGGGGGGTGCTGGGCTCAAGTTTGGAAATTATGGATTTGAACAATTTATCAATATAAACTAAAAACAGTCATTCCAAATAGATAGTGTACACAACTTCAACATCAAAAGTACTGTATTATTACCCCGACTGATCCTCAAAGGTGTACTCCATTCTCCTGCCTGTGGATCCGTGGAAGTGTGTGAGAGGAAATTGATCTCCAGAAAAATTCCCAAGATTATCTTCAATCAGGACACAAATGTGTTCTGGTTGTATTTTCTTTTAAACATAAGGAAATAATAACTGGTTTCTAACTAGCTGATGATCCAATGGAGTGAGGTTTAGAAGCTCCCGCCTCCGTTTGCTTGAGATTCTGGAGATCACACCCCTCTTGCTTCTTCTCTTCAGCCTCATTATCGCGGTTAAATTATTTCCTCCCACAAGAACGTTAATTAACACACATGTCCAGACCACGTCTGGCCGCACAAATTGATTACAACATCAGAGCCGATGTGTGTGCGTGACTTTCCTCCGCGGGAACAAAAAGGAGATCGGCCCTCGGTGGTGCCTGCAAGATTCCAACAGCAGCAGAGACATACACATGGCACACAATGTGTACTCTTCTATCCTGGAGTGTGCATGGAAAAACAAAAAAAAAGGTGTTGCACTCCTTCCACATGACTCACAAAAGGAAGGTAACACGTGCACGTGTTAATAAAAAGAAAACCCACACTTGATCATGTGAAGTTTGACATCAACAGAAAGCAGAATAGGTCATTTTAGACTTGACCTCAATCACCGACGTTAAGCGTAATTTCAGTATTGAAGGGGTTAATTAGGGGCTGTGAGGAGAAGCTTGACTTAATTGGCTTGTGTCTGAAAAAGCAGAGAAAGTAGCGAAGCCAAGAGAGAGAATAGTTTTTGACATATTTTTATGTACAGCAGAATCAACTGACAGAATTCGTTTAGCGTCGCAATTTCTACACAAAACCCGGTTTCCACTGCTGGCAGCATGGCTGACGTGTGCCTGACGTCAAATTTGTCAAGAGTAGCAGACATAACTCAACACTGAGACCGAAGATGAGATATCAGTTGATGCTGCCATGATGAAGATCGCAAATTAGCACAAACTCCCCCTGGCATGCTGTCAGGGGGAGTTTGTGAAAACACCCAGAATGCAACAGCTGCAGGAGTTTTTTGGACATTTCAGTGTTTTGCACCAGAACGTTTCATTAAAATCGGCTTAATTTTGAGATTGGAGTAATTTTTAATAGTAATTGTTTGGTTTTGTGAAAATATTGACATTTTCACCTATATTCTGCACCACAACAAAGAAAAAAACAAAACATTGAAGTTGAAGATTAAAGATTATTATGGCACTATTTTGCCGGCGTGGCCCACTCAAGATGAAATTAGGCTGAATGTGGCCACTGAACTACAATGTGATTGGCGCTTCTTGTTTAAGGTGTCGTTGAGTAATAATAATCATCCACCTTTATATACTGCCCATTGAAACACTCTTCCAGATTGTCACTAGACGTCTGATTTGCCCCAGTGTTCCTTTTATTTATTAGATAAGTCTGGTGGCATTCTCATTAATAACTTGGGGACACTCTGTGGATATTTTAAAACAATATTGTGTAAATATCAGTATCATTACTGTCTGCTATGCAGATGCCACTGTTTTGACTATTTTCTGGTCCGAGCTGTTCTGAGAAACTAAAGCTGTGTTTTAAATATCTGCAGCACCAAACAGCAGTGGGAAGAACAAACATGACGCCATTGAGAGTCAAATACATTAACACAATGGGCACAACAGTAGTGATTCATTGTTTACTCAATAATGCTTCCACAACATGCAAGGCGGACTCATCAGGATCCTTTCTGTCATTCCAGTAGCTACTGATCAGAGCTGCACAATGTTCAGGAGAATCTTTGGCCCATTCTTTCTGTCTAATGTCAACGTTTCTGTCTTTTTGTTTTTAAATTTTATTTTATTTTTTCTGTCCAGCTTCATCAGCCAGATTTCTTTTTTTATGTGATTCATCGCTCAATTTATGCTACTAAGCCTGCATTGTACATTCTTTTCCACCAATAATACAACTCTACATTCAGCCAATTTCTCGTTTCATTGGCAAGACTTTTTGTAATCACACTTATGAAGTTCACCAATTAACCTCAAATGCATGTCTTTTTCTAGTTCATGTTTTCAACCTGTGTGTCTTTGTTTTATTGATTTGTTTTGTTGCTGGACTTTTTTAATGGGGATGTACAGTATATTGATGAAACGCTATCTGCCTGCAGAGTACTCCCAGTTCAGAGTAAAATTATCTGAATTTTCATACAAAAATACATAACATATTGTACACAGTGTATAAAAAATGCTTGTTTAGTGGTGTTTAATGTTTAAATCTCCACTAGAATAGAATAGAATAGAATAGAATAGAATAGAATAATACATAAATCAGATAAAAGCCAGGTTCAAAAGCATATCAAAAGGCTTTCATAAAGAAAAGTTTTATAAACAGGCAGGACCAC
Source organism: Lipophrys pholis (assembly GCF_963383615.2). NCBI lineage: Eukaryota > Metazoa > Chordata > Actinopteri > Blenniiformes > Blenniidae > Lipophrys > Lipophrys pholis. Next base: position 22,228,174 of record NC_137636.1, on the reverse strand, counting down.
TGAGAGATTTATAAGCTAATAAAATAATCTTCCAATTAATTCTGGAGCTGACAGGTGGCCACTGCAGACTTTGAACTGGGTGTAACATGCTCTTTCCTGGTTCTCATCAGCAGACCAGCAGCTGCTTTTTAGATCGGTTGCAGCTGTTTTATTATCTTTTTTTTTCTTGAAAGACCAGAAAGCAAAGCGTCCGAACAATCAATCCTGCATGTAGTGAAAGCCTGTAAAAAGGTGTCTCTGTATTAGCTTCAATCAAGCAAAAACATTTCCTTTAGTTGATGCAAACTATTCAGATTTTTGTGTCGGGGGTCTATCAATTCTATTCAACCATTGGAAATCATCAGTCGGCTATAGATTCTCTGGAAAATTGTTTATCAAATCTGCATTTTTAAACAACAAAGCAACAGAATGCAATTCTCCGATTAGGGCATCTATGAAGATGCAGCCGTCACACAGAAACACATATTTAAGACATTTTTGCAGCAGACATGTATATCTGATCACTGATAATACACTAAAGCAGAGATTCTCAGTCAATCATGGCTTATAATAACTTAAAGTGATATTTTATAAATGTTATACTGCAGAAATATCTTGCTTTTAGAGTATTGCCAAAAAACTTGTAAAGAGTCTATCTGTGGGTTAAAGGTGACTGCTAAAACAATGATATCTCTGTTTTTGATAACATGTAGCCTACTGCATATAAGGTCAGCAAGCCACAGTTGGAGCAATGTGTTTATCTCAAAATACATATATACAAATATCCATATATATGTGTGTTTGTATATACAGTATGTATTTTGAAATATATACAAATACACACACACACACACACACACACACACACACACACACAAATACTGTATATGTCAAATGCTAGTAAAATGATTGTCAATTAAATTGAAAATTTGGGGCAATTGTTATATAGCTTGTGTTTCGTGTTTTGTGTTTTGCTTCAAGTCCTAGCCAGTTGGGTGTGCTGTTAAATAACTAATATTTTAAAGAGACAATTTATGCTCCATTTCAAGTATGTGTGGAGATATTCTGGCACTCCACTGTAATATTTTATTCGGTAATTCCAGTTTTAACATTTTAACAGCTCAATCAGGCAGCCATTCAGTTCATCTCGTGTACAAGTGCTTCCTTCTACAAATGAAGCGTTTCTTACTGAATCTGCACATGTAATTTGACACCATGCTCATCATTTTATCTGAATTGTGCTACACCTGAAAGATTATGGTCATATATACAGGCATTTGTTTAAAAAAACAACAACCCAAAAACAGCTTTTACCTCCGACATTTACTCATACAGACTGTAGACATGCATACAATGAGAATATTCTATTGATACAATAAAAGAGACAAAACACAAGACATCACAAATACACACCACGCCGATATATTCAGCAGTATTTCAGCCACACACACATACACACCACACCGTACGTATTCGGTATGCATCGTCTGGTGCGAGTGTTTGTGTGTCAGAGCGTGTGACTGGGATTCTATTTGTGTCAGTGAAGTATCTGAGCTGTGTTTGTAGCGTTTAGAGGAAATTACCCTGCAAGCGATGCCTCGGCCACAGCACATAGCAGGTCGACTCTCCAGGCTGCATGGCATATTGATTTCTTGTTGTGAGGAGTGCTGTTCAAGCCCCATTTAAGATTTCCATCCAGCCCACAGCCCTGAGTACGGTGCTCGGCCGTAAATTAGGGAAATTGCACATTCATCACATGCGTTATTTTAAGATACGTTGGGAATGTGCTGGGCCCAGAGACGATCTACAATGTTCCAGTGTTCCACAACAACTGTCTGAAGAACTCTTGTTTTGAATGTATAAGTAATAGATCAACATAGTTTAAAAGGTATCCTCAGACTTTATTATACATGAATAAAGGTTATGAAATGGCTTGAACTGGATTCTCTCTGTCTATTACTGGCTCAGTTTTGTGTTTTGGTGGTTTCTGTGTTTCTTCAGATGAAATGACTGTGTAAGAGTCATCACCTGTCCTGCGTTAGGGCCTGTTTACACGGCATTGATTTCAAGTAAAAACACATCAAACTTTCATCGCCTTTTGGGTGTCAGTTTACATGACAACGGTGCTCGGAGCCACTGAAAATGCAACTTTTTGAAAACAGCTCCCAAGGTGGAACTTTTCGAAAGCACTCAGGCTCCATCACCATGTCAACCTGAAACTAATGCAAAAACTGATTTCACTTGAAATGTTGTGTAAACAGGTCCTAAGAGATGTACGGCAGGTCTAATTACAATGTAATGACTTATTGAGTTTTATCAAATTCTGAGAGATCTTTTATTCTATTGAGTATAGTACCATTGGGTGCAACGGTGTCTCAACCATCGTCTCTGTCCAGTGTTTCAGGACAGGATGTTTAGCTGTTGTCCAGTGTCTCCAAATGAGTATTGATGCAATGATCAAACCAACGACAACAACAGCAAGAAAAGTGCTTTTTCAGATTTTCGCTATTTGAGATTCGTGAACAGACATCAAGCAACACAATAATTGCTGACACTCCCATTTCAAAACCTGCAGAAGTCAGACACAAGACCACATGTCTGCATGTGATGCCTGAATGAACATAGTATATGAACCTTACTTTCAGTATACAGTGCAGTTCAATGCTCACATCATGCAAGGTGATTCCATACCATTGGGAGCAGTTTTCGGTGTAGGGTCTTAACTCAGGACATTTTGACATATAGACATATAGACAAACGGGCATAGGTGATTGAACCTCCATTGAAAGGTTCTTGTCTCAGGTTTGTATTCCAAGTTCTGCCAATTCTAGCATTTAGTGTCTGACTATCAATGAATGTTTTAGGGTTTTTTTTGTTTGGTGTGAATGTGAGAGGGAACTGAGCCAATGTGTTTTTTTTAATTGGTTGCTGTTCAGACCTGCTATAAACATCGATAATGTATGTAAGGCACCTTTAAAAACCTGGGACCACTTGGAAATTAGAAAATTAGAAAAGTTCAATTCATCAGAGGCAAATGTTGGGGTTTGACATTACATCTAATCACAATCAATGTAAGTTCAAGCATTTTCATGACAAGAATCAAAACACATACTGTAGTTCTCACTCAAAAAAAGAAATGCATTTAGTTAAAACTAACCCCTGTAACATACATCCACACCCAGTCAGTAAAGCCTATCCTGCATAGAATACACTTATAAATAATGAGTGTACTCCACACTATTTAACTAGATAAATGTCTGTCTTTCTCTTACATCGACTAAAAAAGAAGATTCAGAGCAGATTGTGAGAGTTAACCCTTCTTAGGATTCTCCTAAATATTTCATTAAAAAGCAGATAAGTGTCACCATTCTACCTCCCAGCTGCTTCTGATGTCTGACTTTGATGTGCAACTTCCCAGTCTCTTGGCACACTTCCCTATAGTCTTCTTAAGGAGTTGAGCCCAGAAACCTCCTCAAACAGAATTTACATATGTCACTCCTGTGATCTGAGACATCAGTTGCTGTACAAATGAATAACTTTCTCCAAATCAAGACATTAGCAAATCAAGGCCCTGGTAATGTTACCAGCAGAGTTTCTCTGGTGAATTAAGAGGATTGAAGATTAACTGATTTTTTGAGTCTCAGAGAACATACTGGATCTTTGATGTTTCTCATCTGAATGGGTTCGATTTGGTTTGTTACTGTAGTGCAAATGCTGTGTTCAAGGGAAAGTGTTTTGTTGCTGCGGGTGAAAAGAGTTTGCTTGAATCGCAGTATGTTAGCAGGTTGTTTCAAAGCACAAACGATTCTAAATCTAATTTACCCTTTTATCTCGAAAGACTCATTAAATGATCTTTCCATGCATTCATTCCCTGTGAAATCAAAATAACACAACTTTGAACACGAAAGTGTGAATGACTAATCACAGAAGTTTTACAGCCGGCTTATTGAAATTATTAAATCGATTGACAGCTCTCGGTATTTCACGTCTGGTGGTACACAGTCTGAGCACAAAAGCACAAAAATTAAGAAAAAAAAGTTGCGTTTTCAGTGGCTCCGAGCAGCTTAAACGCTCCGAGGGTTTTGGTTTTTCACTTGAAGACATTGTGTAAACAAGGCCTTAATTATAGCTTCTACTTTTCTTAGAGCTGTCTGTGTGTTTGAAGTTCATCTCTGTTCGTGCCTGCTTCTTTTTGTAGTCATCGGTCTGTTTCAACAAGCACTAAATGTCAGATTTATAGAGCCTCTTCACTGGATTTATAGTCAGTCATTAGCCCAGCTCAGCAAATGTAACAACATGTTAATAAAAAATTTACATTTTGAAAAAAAATAAAATATTAACAAAAAATAAATAAAGTGAATAAATAAGTACAATATAAACAGAAAACATAATAATAAAAAAACTAAAATAATAATGTAACAGCAACATAATAATTCAGCAATGTGTACATCAAGACAGGATTAACTGAAAAAGACAAGTACCACAAAACTTACTTTTTGTTAGTGGCTACCACCTTTAATCACTTTCAATTATCAGAAACTAGGTGTAAGAAATCAGCAATTTATGCATTGATATTCATATTTCTGTCAGACAACATTAACAAACTTTTTACATTTACAGAATGTGAGATGTGTTTCAACACAACATCTCCATATAATTATCTTTCTATGGGCAGTACTTTCAAATGAGATACAGATCTGTGTTGTTTCGTGGCCCATAACTTTGGTGATGTATGGTGTGTGTCCGTACTTCAGTACCACCTTGGGAATGATGCATTTAAATGAATAAGGCAACACATTTCACAGATGCCTCCTCAGCACAAAATCCAGTATACAGGTTTTTTTTTTATTTATTTTTTATTAATGTCAGAAACAGTTTGTTTGTTGCTCCGCTTTTGAACTCAGTCCTGAGCTCCAGCTGGTAGGAGCCATGTGCCAAGGTGTACATGCCCCTCATTTCAGAAAGAAAACATAGAGGCTTGTTTAGCCAGGGAACAGCCTCTTGGATTCATACGTACATTATAATGCACCAACGTCCAGAACTCTGGAGCTTTTAATTGTGATTTGATTTTTAGAGACTTGTTTAAATGTTGGGTAATATTTTGAACTTTTGCTTTGTTCATGGACAAAACAAGAAGACTCTGGCCTTGACGTGATCAGATTGAGTTATCAATGGTGATTATCTGAGTGTAAGAGTCTAATAGAGAGGCATTGGAAACTTTTGACCTTCTCAGTTTAATTATTCTCAGGATATGAACAAGAGAAATATAATGTGAGTTTGGCAATTGGGAAAGAAACACTTGAATGTGGTCTCCAGTGGCCTTGCTCAGACGATGTGTTTGCGTGTGAAGAATAGAATTGAAAAAGCACAAACAGGAACCGTGAAAGAAATCAAGGAAAAGCAAGATGGACAGGGTGTTCTCCCAGTGTCTGTGTGTGTGTGTGTGTGTGTGTGTGTGTGTGTGTGTGTGTGTGTGTGTGTGTGTGTGTGTGTGTGTGTGTGTGTGTGTGTGTGTGTGTGTGTGTTAGTGTTAAAGGAGTGTGCTTGCTTGTACCTTGGCTTTATTTGTGTTATGCTGTGTGATTCCATTGTGCGGAACAGACCCACTGAGCTTGTCTCCCCATGCTCCCGCCGCCACCCCCCAGTTTTAGATAAAGCTATCTGGATCTGCAGCACACCTTCTTCAAATGCATGTGAGCGGCTTAGTGTGGTGGAGGCTCTCTCTGTGCTCCTCGGGGGGGCTCTGACGGTTGCATTGTGTGGCCTACAATGAGGGTGTGGTATGTCGGCGTACAGCACCACCTTCAAACCCGGTTTGAAGATTTTCACTGCCAAAGCCAGGTTCACAAGATAAAGTCCATTTCTCCAGGAAGCTGATGTCCAACTGGGAAAAAAAGAAGCTATTAAAAGCTATTACTCTGCATTTTAAAGATGGAAGGGTGTCTCAATGTACATATTTGTACTCTTGTGTTACAGGCCTGTATTTGTTGATGAAAAGTTTACAGTGTAACATTTTGAAATTGAGGTCAATTTATATGGGAATGGCAGAAAAGCTGAAAATGATGTAGTTACTATGCTCGGCCATGAGTTGGAGCTATTGGTTGTTTTTGTAATTAACACACATGCAGCAGAGAACAAGATGCTCTAAACATTAACAATGGGAGTACACAGACATTCCAGTGGACAGACGACCCAGATGGATTGTTACTACAGCGACTGTCAACTATAAAACTACCAAGTCCAGGAGAACATGGACTGGGAGTCATGACACTCTGGTATCTAAGAACAATGTTTCCTCCAGCTACTGAGCATGTGCACAACTACTAGTTACTACGGCCGTGATGACCACGACCAGTGGCAGCACTTTCGCCGTCTACATGGAGCTTGAGTCGGAGCGTTTTCAAAAAGTTGTGTTTTCAGTGGCTTCGTCGTGTAAACGGAGCCCAAAAATGCAACAAAACTTTTGTGGTTTCAATTTTCACTGTTTGTCAGATGATATTGCCTGCATTTATCCTCGGCCAAAACTCATTCAAAGCCATACAAGCTCTCAAGAGAAATTGGGCAGCAACAAATCTCAACTCTTGTCTGTTCCTGCCCTGATTCTGAATAGTTCTCTAGGTGTGTTTGAGGGTTCTGAGCTCTTCTTCCACAGTCCGACACCACATGTTCCCCAGTCGTCCCCATTTCCCTTCTGGTGTCCAGCGTAGGACTGTGCTGGTGATGCTGGCCTGCTCCCCCCTCATGACAAGACCGATCCATCTCCATCTCCATGATGACGCTCTTCACGCTCTCTTGGTTTAATCGGGTGAGACGTTGTCAGTTGGAGATGGTTTCAGGATCCTTCTGGCGTTTTTAGTATGGAAGGCGGACAAATTGTTTAGGTCACATTGGGTCATCCTCCAGCATTCTGAGCCACGCAGCCAGGTGGAGACCACCCACCTCGGGTACGGTTTTAGTTTGGGAGTCATCTTACTACAGCACCAAGATCAAACATTGTCTGTGGATGCAAGAGTAGTGTAGGGTTGGGTGGTCTTTCTTGTTCCATACCCAGGGGGACTGTGGCTTTGGTGCTTGGATAGCTCCTGTTACTGTCTCCTGGGAATGCAGTGATTCCAGTGGCTGGTTTGGCACATGGGTCACGACACAACGAGTTCACCTGCAGCCCGGGGTGGCCGCTTCAGTGGTCAGCCCTGGCATCTCCTGTGGTGATGCTTTCCAATGCGTGTCTATCTAATGCTTACATGCATGCTTCACCTCAACAAACTACTCATTTTGGAATGTGTAAGTAGACACAGGCAGACTGTACCAGAGGGAGCTGCGTCACTCTTTCCAGCCTCAACATTGCTGATATGCTTTCTTGTCTGGTCTAGCACACTGTGTGCGGGTATTGTTATTGTTGCACCCCAAAGTGTTGTCACTGTTGCATGAAAGAATCCACCAATGACGATCACTGCTTGCTCTAAAAGACAAGTTATGTACTATCTTTACCCAGTGGTTACAATAAGCAGCATATGGATGCTGTTTTATTTGTTTGAGTTAGTACACATTGTGATTTCGTACAGGCTGAAATGTTTCACTGTGCCTGTGTGTGTGTGTGTGTGTGTGTGTGTGTGTGTGTGTGTGTGTGTGTGTGTGTGTGTGTGTGTGTGTGTGTGTGTGTGGATGTGCGTGTGGGCGTCCACATGCTCTGTGGTGGCGCCCATTGTCTCCCTGCTTGCCGGCTCTGAACCTTAATAAGCCCTCCCCTGTACTCGCCGGATGTGAAGGGAAGGAAAAAGAGAAAATGGCTTTTTTACACTTCAATTTCACGCATATTTTCTTTGAGGCTAATGAGAGCCTTAAATATGGTGCCAGACTTCAGGCTGCACTGTTGAAGGCTGACATTTTCACACACTGTGGCACCTTGTCAGTGCGGATGAAGTCCTTCTACCTGGCTGTTGAGATGTGTGTGTGTGTGTGTGTGTGTGTGTGCCTTTTGTGCATCTATGCACGGATGTGCGAAGAAAAAGTGTAAAATTACTGGTCTGTACAATTTCAGAGCTGTTTGTGTAGTGTGTATGTGCGTGCTCAGTCATGTGTGCACGTGCTTCCTTTTTTGGCATGCTATTTAAATTTGTCGAATTGGAGAGGAAAAACATGTCTCGTTTATATTATCCTGCATGAGCTGTTTGTATTTATGTAACGCGCATGTGTTTGCATGAGCAGATTTACATGTTGATGATGTACGTACCTTTATATTCTTTCTGTAAAATCTGCGCTGAACAAACTGGGATTGTTATGTAGATCTGAAGCGAAGAGAAAAAAAACCTCTCACACACCTCTTTCTCCATCCCTCTTTTTTGTTGAGCCTAATTTCCTCATTCCATCGGCTTCATTTTCCATATCATGCCATCATGCGGCACACATCATCAAATTGATAGTGATACGACTCCTATTTAATCACAGCCCCAGCCTCAGGAAAGGAGAAAGAAAATATGACTAAATAAACACTTGAAAGGACGCGCTCATCTTGTCAGCATTGTTGTCGTCTCCCATGAAGCCAAAACAAATATACCTGCCAGCTTTCTTACCTTTGTGGGGAGCAGGCGCAAAACGGACGTCCGGGATAATTATAGAAGTTCAGATACGGGAGGGAAACTTTATGGGAGTTTTTGTTGGTCTTCGTAGAAGGTGAAAGAGTACTAATTGTGTTAAAAGTGATGATAGTTTGCAGTTGTAGTGTTTTGCATCAATTAAGTAGCATTACAACTTTATAACATTGCAGGTTTGACCCTAAATTTACAGTCTACTTTAGTCTCAGGCACCAGGACAACAGAGAAGCTACAGGGAAACCCGACAATAAGGGTGTCTGTTTGCATGTCTGTGTGTGTGTGTGTGTGTGTGTGTGTGTGTGTGTTTGTCTCCCACACGGCCCCGCTGCTGCTGCCACTCACTGTAAACTAGTCTGCAGCTCGTCACAGACAGACGTTGACACACTCCCAGTCTAATGTGCTCATTAGGGACTGCACAGCACACACATAATTGATAGCCATGACACACACACACACACACACACACACACACACACACACACACGCGCACGCGCACACACATTATTGCAAAAAAAACGGTTTCCTTTTTTTTAATGCTGCAGTAGAAAACAAGGTTATATGAAGTCATATAATGGGGCGTTCATTGTCAAGAACAACAACAACAGAAAAAAGGACGAAATAAAAAAGACTAACGGCACAGAAATGCATAACAGTATCTGTGCTGTGTACATGCCGATATTTTACACATAGGGATCTTTTTTTTTAAACATCATTTCTCTACACTGGCAGCTGTCAGTTACTTCAGCAAATTAACTGCCAAAAATGTAGCAGAACTTGTCACTCAAGAGGTTAGTGTAACCATGGTTTCCTTTCATATCCCCAAAAAAGATAAAGCTGCAGTGTGGATTCATGGCAGAGTAATTAGACGAAAAAAAAAAAAAAAAAAAAAAAAAAAAGACCAATCCGAAAAGGCATTCAAATGCTATGAAACAACCAAGAGTGCTTATAAATAACAGTTTACATGTGAAATATCTTCATAAAGTCTTTTTTTGTACAACCTTTGTAATATCTTTTCCGTGTTCATACAGGGCCACATGTAGCGTAGTGTCTGTAGTAGTGATACGAGTAATAGGGATTTTTAAAAACAACTTTTTAACCCTTTGAGCACGAGTTGGGAATATAAGAGTCACCTTCTGCCCCCCCCCCCTTTTTTTTCGTATCCTTTGATCACAGAACACATTTATAAAAACTATTGTGCAAAACATTTTCATTTACGTCTTCATATAGTGTGCACCAGCAGATAGTCATAATCCTTTTAAATTAAAAATATAGAAATGATGCATAATTTAGACAGGAGTTAATTCATATGATATTATTTACATATTTTACACAGACCTGAATTAATATAGGTCCCTGATTAACAAAGGAGAAATCTTTTTTTTTTTAATTCTTTTTTGTTACCCACGTTACTACAATGCAAGTCCTGTGAGCTCCTGCTACACAAGTATGAAGAAAAACTTACATCGAATGGAGAATCTCGCTTTTTTAAAATAAACTTTCATGTCTAGACTCAACACATGTCCGGTAAACACAATGTTTAATCCTTATGCTTGCTTCGGTAATTCCTAATCTTGTGTAGAAGTGCTTTGACGTACTCAGAGGGTTAAATGTTCAATGCTGATTTCAGCACAAAAAATTAAAAATTGAAAAATTTAATTAAGCAGAACAAATAGAGCAATTATGAGAGAGGGGAGAAAAGAAGAAAAACTATAGAAAGTGCACCAGATTTTGTTATAAAATGTTAACTTAACTGTTTTATTTATGCATGCAGCTCATCACACCTCAGTGACGCCAAAATATAAAAAAGAACTTGATTCAATTTACACAAGTTTTAAAATACACACCACTTTCAGAATCTCTTTTTTTTTTTTAAACCTTCATACACAGTATCGTCAAAATGGCAAGGGCTCCCATGTGCCCTTTTAAAAAAATCAAACAAAAAAATGGGAAAATAGTCTTTTCCTGTTAAAGATCACGAAAATCAAGTGAGTCAAACTCACCAACAAACATAATAAAAAAAAGAAAAACTGCTACAACACAATGTGTAAAATCATGTGCCAAAACTCAGAGCAGTAGTTGTATGGCATCTTGTGCAGTTCTGTCACTTCAATAATCCTTTCATCTTTTTTCTTTAATGTCTGTAAAAGGCTAAGAAGAGAAAGCGAGAAAACGAGCGCAGCATTGTCCACAGCCGCTGCTACTGCTTCTCCAGTTCACACACGTACATGAGATGGTCCTCGGGGGACTTCCCGTGAGTCTTGCTCAGGTGGAGCTTGACCGCATGCTTGCTTGCAAAAGTCCGGTTGCACAGCTTGCACTGGTACACGGCTGCGCTGTCGTCGTCGTCCGGGGAGGGGGACGGGGATTTGTTCGAGGGCAAAGAGGTCGTTAATGACGAGGAGAGGGAGATGGGTAACGTGGAGGGTAGGCTTGTGGGCAGGGAGGAGGGTAACAGGTGGGTGGACGGATGTAGACTGGAGAAGAGTTTTTCAGATAGTCCTTTGGTGTGGCGTTGCTGATGTTGCTGTGATATGTGGCTGAGCAACTGCTCCCCAGAAAGCTTGGCCAGGTCTCGCAGTCGGAAGCCCAAGTGGGATTCCAGGTGACTGACGTAAGTGGAGGGCGAGCGAATCTGAGAGGCGCAGTCGCTGCAGAAGAACACCGGGTGACCCGAATCCAAGTTTTTCAAGAACTTAGTGCCACCGGTTCTCCTCAGCTGGTACTTGACGTTAGCCAGCCAGTGGGATATTGTAGTCATCGAGAGGCCAGTGAAACGGGAGATGTGCATTCTCTCCTGCGGGCTCAGGTCCGACATCATGTATTTTCCGTCGCTCGTTTGTCTCAGACTGGAAGCAAACTGGGCTTGCAGAATGAGGAGGTGTTGAGGGTTCCAGTTGGACTGGCGGCCTTTACGTTTCTGGGCCGGCGAGATGTCTTCCATCTCCTCTTGTGTGACACCGTCAATGTCAGAGCGCTCGGACTGGCTGGTGGGTGTAGAGGACTTGGAAACAGCTTGACTCTCTGTTAGGTTTCTCAACATGTCAGAGATATCTGAAAGGGCATTTTCTCTCAAAGGGGAGGTGGACATAAAGGAGGCTACTGCAGCTGAGGCTTTGGTCATAGTGACAGCTGAGGCGGGAGAAATCGAGGAAGGGGTAGAGGTGGTGGAAGAGAGAGCCGCTGAACCTAAAGACCCGCCATTGCTGCTTTTTTCTGCATGTTTTCCTTTGGTGAGATCGATAGGTTGGTCATTGTTTAGATGTTGTTGATAGAAGTAGCGGTCTAAATGGTCGTTATTAGTCTTTTTGGTCTGTGATGGTGGGGTGGAGGCAGCCACAGCTGCTTTCTCTGCGAGGCTGTTGCTCATTTTGAACAGCATGCTCATGGGGTCAAGGGAGGGCAGGGCAGGCTTAGCGGCCTTCCCAAGGTGGACGTTCATTACGGACTGCAGTGCGCTTAGAGGGTTGACAAAGGGTTGTTCTGGAGGTGGATGGTCTGTGATGATGGCTGTTCCGCCACACAGAGAGGCAGGTACCGGTGATGTCACAGCACTGGAATCCACTCCATTCTCCACAGACTCTTTTAGGGAAATATCACCATTTGCATCTTTGTGATTGGCTCCATTCCCATCTACTACATTTTCCACTCCAATCATATTCTCTGGAGTTTTACAACCCCTTACTCTGTTAACTTTGGGGGAGTCGACTCGAGCTGAGTCTCCTACCTCGCTGTCACAGGGTGAGGGTGTGGTGCGTCTCAGAGGAGAAGCCCTCACAGCAGCGCTAGGCTCTCGCATTTTCTCCTCCACCTTGGCCACTTTCTCTGTCACTTTCTTCACTAACTCCTCCATGGCGTGAAAATTGTTTTTGGGAAGCGGAGAAGACTGGCGAGTGGGAGGAGAAATTAGCGGCTGGTTCTTTCCAGTCGGGGAGAGAATCTCCCCACCTGGGAACATGTATTTGAGGCTGGAGTTTTTTCCAGAGTTACCTAGAGAGAGCTTCATAATGTTTGGAAGCTGATAGGCGGCATGGATACTAGGATATCCACCCCAGCTTGGAGCTCCATTCTGGGCTTTGTTGATCGCTGAAGTTACTGTGTTTTCCAAAGACTTGAGGATGTCAAGACCTCCCTTTGGACTTTCATCCAGATCCTCTTCAGTCAGATAAGAATATTTAGAAGAAATGTCAAACTTCTCCTCGACTTCCTCGTCACCTCCTCCTTTCTTCTCCTTGTTGAGGCTGTTACCATTGTTGACAAAAGACTCTTTAGTGCATTCCTCTTCCTTCTCCTCCTTTTTTATCTCCACAATCATTGCTATGGGAGAGATGCTGGTTGGAGGGGGCACTGGGGCAGGGGGAGGGGAGAAGGTTGTGGCAGCCAGAGGAACAGATTGCACCTTTTCTTCAGTTGTTAAATTAGTTATCGGCGCTTGGATGGATGACTCTATAATTGGTTTGCCCTTCTTAATAGCAGAGTTGGTAACTTTGATGAAGTGTCCCGTCACCATCATGTGGGCAGTTAACTCTTGAAGTGTATCGTGAGAACTGCCGCACTCCATGCATTTAAGAATTTGTGACTTCCTGGATTCAAACTGCCAGGCATAGCTGGCACCATTTTGGTGACCATAGCGGTTGTTAGGTGTGATATAAGGGTTGGTAACCTTCTGAAGTATGTCGTTAGGGTCATTTAGGGAGGTGGGCTTCGGTGTGTTGCCTCCATTTGAGTCGGGGGAGCTCGGGATTTCAATATCAAGAGGCGCTCTCTTTCGAGCTGAGGAGATAATCTTAGCTGCCACTGGTGTAACAGGCTCTTTCAGAGGCACTTTTTGGTAGTGTTTAGTCTTGATCATGTGGACACTGAGGTCCTGGAGGGACTCAAAGGAGTGTCCACAGTACATGCACTTCAGAACTTTCTGTGCATCCTCTTTTCCTTCCATCTCTAACAAGGAACGCTTTCTGGGCTTCGACCACCGTTTGGCACCGCCACCTTCTGTCTCGTGGTTATCATCGCGGTAGTGGCCTGTTTCATTCATGTGTACCGTGAGCTCCACGAGTGTGTCATATGCCGCACTGCAGTCCTTACATCGAAACTTGCTGGCCCCGGTGAATATGGAGCCGTAGAGCTTGGAGCTCTGCCGGTACAGCTGGACAGTACTAAAGAGGTTGGGTTCTGTTGATGCTGTGGACATAGCTATAGTGGGATGTTGAACTAGACCCAGCCTGTTGTGGTGGTTCTGTGAGGCCTGTTGGAGGGTCTTAGCCATCGCTGTCTGATGCCAATCATAGCCTCCACTTCCACAGCTACTGCTACTGCTGCTACTACTGCTGCTGCTGTGACTGCGAGGGGGCTTCTCGGCAGGGGGTTGACTCAGGTTCAGATTCAGTGTTGACCAGTAGGAGTTTGTCAGGAAGGAGGTGTAAATCGCCTTCATTTTCTCCAAGCTGTCGGCCACCGAGCCTGTTGCGGGCAACATGGCCTCATCTCCACTGACTATGGCGGCTGCATTGGCAGCAGCTGCCAATGCAGAAGAGGAGGAGTCTTTAGAGAGAAGGACGTCGTCCTCATTTTTAAGAGAGGAGCTCTCAAAATCAGACATTCTGTCGCTGGATTCACTCAGGTGAGACTCGCTGTCCAGTTCCTGACCAGAGAAGTCAGCAGCATTGGGGGAATCATGGAAACCAGTGGATCCTGGCCTGTCCTGACAGAGCAGCTTGACTGCAGGTTCCTCGCCTTCCGGTGCAGAGTCTTCTCCTTCCAGGTCGTCGTCTAAAAGAGCAGCTTCCTTCTCATCTTCAGGGACGTATGCTGCACAGGCAGATAAAAAGAAAAGCAGATAGAGAAATGTGTGTTAGAAAAATACTGACAGAGTACACCGCCATGGAAATTCTCAACTGCGTTCGCTTGTTGGAACTGGTGGAAGTTTTAACTCCTCTATAGGAGACAGGGCGATCATCCATCAACATTTACTAAGAAATCACTCTCATAAATAGTAATTCTGTACTAACATCCCCCTTTACAATGATATTGTTTTCAAATTAGAATCAAGTCACTATCACTTTCTCTCCCCACCCCCAGGTTATTGTTCTGTACTGCAGAAAATAAGAGACAGTCAGAGAGAGAGAGCAAGAGAGCGAGAGAGAGTAAGAGAGAGAGAGAGAGAGAGAGAGAGAGAGAGGGATGAAGTGAAGGAGAAGGGAAAAAATGTCTCTTCAAACACAACTCGCCACCTTATTCTTCTCAAGGGGCAACAGCTTGAAATTAAAACTAAATTTGAAATTAATGAAGCACATTCTGGCGGTGGCATTCGTTTCTGAAGTAATAAATTACTTGTATCAACCTCGGAGACAGCGGTTCCTGTCTGTCAATTAATATGTCTTACGCTTCTTCTGCAGACTCTAATGCATTCCCTAACAGACACACTCGCCATTTAAATTAAGCATGCATTTTCACTCATTACACTGCTCAGCCCTCTCGCCTCCTCGTAAATAAAAAAGGGGAAAAAAAGGCATGTACGTTTCCGTGCGACAAATATCTCCCCGCAAAACCCATTTGCTTCAATTACCAAAGATTAGAAAAAAGTTTAGAGTTATTATTTACAGTTTAGCTTCAGGGAGAGGGCTTGAGGCTTTCAATTTATATTCAAATCCTTCTAGTTTAAAAATAATACAATGGAAATCATACGGAGAAAAGATGTATCAAGACAAATCGTAATCTTGCCTCTTTGCACTTCTATGAATGTTTTCTTTTGTTAATAAGTCTATCAAAGGGATGAAACAACATCAGAAGAGAAACGCTTTTTGCTCACACTTTGTGATTAAAGCGGGATATCTGAGAAATGATTGCAGCACGGATCAGGAAGCTATGCTGGCATAAAAGACGAGCATGTGTATGAACCTCAGTGGCCTTGTGTCTCACATTCCTTTCTACAACAGGCCATCACTCTTCTGTCCTGGTATGTAAACATGCAGCGAGCCGGTCAGTGGTATGGGAGTGGCATCGGAGCGTGCACACACACGCACGCACGCACGCACGCACGCACGCAAGCACGCACACACACAGGAAAAAGTAAACAGTGATCAGCCTTAACATTATGACCACTGGCAGGCAAAATGAATACCACTGATTTTCTTTTCTTTTTTTTTTAAATCTAGGCAACACTTAAGGTTTAGGTTAAAGTAAACCCATGTGTCCTAAAGCTGAAGCTAAACTCTTGATAGGGCTATCCATGTGAAATAAATGGTAGAGGCCTGCTGTGATCTCTTGTCCCTTCAGGGGGGGATTTGGTCGATAAGTATTAACTTATTGACCAAATCTGTGCACCCATTAGGACTTGCATAGTCTTACAGAAGCCGGGAAGCACATCGTGGAGGAATATGCGAGGACTAATAAGGAACCTAGGGGAATAAGGTGATGTATTATAAGGATCTCAGCTATTTTCAAGGTTCATGAAAAGAAAAAGTACACCAGTGACAGGGTCATAGGCAGGGTCATTGATGCATGTGATTAGTTAAGGTTGGCGCGTGTGGTCCAATGCAATATACAAGCAACTGTAGCTCAAACTGCTGCAGAGGTTAAAGCTGGTTCTGATAAGAGAGATGTCAGAAATCACTGGGGATTGCAGTCGCAAACCAGTCGAAGGTGGTCTGGCCTGCTGAATACCTTTGAGGAAACAAATAACACAAAGATGCACTATGGGAAGAACCAGAGCCTCTGCCGAAAACGTTCAATCTTTCAGGACTGGATTGAGAAACACATCAACTTTACCTCATGTGCCAAACAAGCCAAGTTTGGTTCAGGACCTAAAGAACCGGATGCTAACGGTTTTAGATACCACAGCACACCTTCAGAGGTCTGCTGGTGTCCATGTTTCAATGATCAGCAAGAAAAAAGTAGACCCATACGGAATATTTTGCAGTTGGTCATATTGTTTTGGCTCATGTGCGTTATCAGTGCATGGTAATTGGGCTGCAAACAAAACTCCACACTCTACCTTGCATTTCGTGAGAATATAACAAAACAGAGGATTTGGGGGGGGGGGGGGGGGGGGGGGGTAAAAGCTGCGCAACCTGCCAGCACCATCACGCCACACACTTCAGTTGTTGCCAACTCCCATATCCCAGCGAGTCGTGAGCTTGTCTGTGTGTGTGTGTGTGTGTGTGTGTGTGTGTGTGTGTGTGTGTGTGTGTGTGTGTGTGTGTGTGTGTGTGTGTGTGTGTGTGTGTGTGTGTCTGCGTGTGTGTGCTAGCACTGCATCAGCAGCAAAACATACAGGAGTCTTTGTCATTGTCAGGCCACTGTTTGCCATCGGCGATGATACGACACAGCCGTGGGATAAACAGATGCGTGGAGACACAGATATCCCAGAGCCCATCACACATCTCTCTCTCTCTCACACACACACACACACACACACACACACACACACACACACACACACACACACACACACACACACACACACACACACACACACACACACACACACACACACACACACACACACACACACCACAGTTGTACTGTAAGTGTTGTAGTCTAACAACTCTTTGCCTTCGGGCAAGCTCAGGAGTTCCTCTGTTCAACGTGCAATCTGTTCCAGTCTGACAGTGAGGATCCACCTGAAACACCTCCAACATGCTGTCTTCAAATTTCAGGCTGATGTGATGCTTTTTAACAATGTTGTTGTGTTTTAGTAAACCTATTCTAAAGCTCTGATTAGGTATTTCAGCTGTGTGTTTTTTACATACAACACCGTAGGGTACACCCACTCTCCACGGTTCTGAACTTCGTCTCTCCCCGCCGTTCATCCGTCCGTCCGCCCACTTCCCTCTTCGAGACACATCCACCCGCCTGTACATACGTGGAGCCAAGCAGACCCACATGCACATGCCATCTGTTCTGAATCAGCCAAAACGACAGCTGTTTAAGAGAACAATGGCGCGGCTGAGGGAGAAAAAAAGAAGAGGGGAAAAAAAAAACCCACGGTTGCACGCGGCAGCATGGCCGCTCTCGTCAAGGCCAAAACATCGATGGCGAATCACCTTTGAATCGCGACACACACACTTCAAATTAACTGCCTTTGTCTGATAAGAACACAGCGTGTTTTTTTTTGTGTGTGTGAGTGTGATATGTATGGAGAGACAAGGAAGGGGAAGAGAAAATCCTATTTGCCAGGCGGACTCGCGTGTAGGCTTCATCCTCCTACATGCAGAATGAAGCATATGGACGGTTTCTGGTTCGAGGCAAAGGATGGAAACAATTAAACACAAACGGTGTTGCAATAAATTTATATAGGCTTTTCTGAATTGGTTTGTAAATCCATCCACCTTGACATAATACTTGCTTTGTCCAAAAATGGCCTATTTAGGTTTATTTTTACCTCGGATTCCTGTTGGGTGTCACCATCCATCACCAGTGTTAATGATTTACAACCTTCGCTGTCCAAGGCCCCCCAAGAGATGAGCTCCACCGCCGCTGAATCATCCCCACCTGCAAGTCCTCAATGTCTTCCTAATGGTTACAACAGTGGTTCCCAATCTGTGGTTCGGGAACCCTGCTATTACCCCTCTGAGAACAAGTTAGAACCTCAGCTATTACAGAGAAAATTTCTTTTTTCTTACATTTAGTGGTTTTAGTTGAGCCTATGCTGAAGGTGAATAACAGTGAAAGCCAACTTTACACAAAAAAAACGATGAAATGGTGCCAGCTATGAAATTTGCTCCGTGTTTGACCACCTAACAGGACATTTGTTGTGTTCTAATACTGCCTCACTAACTCACTGTAAGATGTTTTTAATGGGTTCATCGCAGTGTTTGTTTATTGTCCCGCTCTCCACTGTGTCGCCAAAACTTGTTCCAAAAAGCTTTCAACTGCGTTAACAATAAATGTAAAGGAGTCCGAGACCACGTGGGGCAAGACGGGGGAAAGGGGGTGTCACTTTTCACCTTTTTCTTTACAATATTGTATTTATTGTTGCAGTAAATGCAGTCAATTAAATCCAGGAGGGGATTTATAGTGTAAACTGTGGAATGAAAGAGGAGACGTGAATGAGTGTGAGGAGAAAGGAGAGAAAGAGAGGGAGGAGGGAGCCAGATCTTGGAAAGAAGTCAAGACTGGGGCTGCAAATGCGCGCGCACACACACACACACACACACACACACACACACACACACACACACACACACACACACACACACACACACACACACACACACACACACACACACACACACACACACACACACACACACACACACACACACACACACACACACACACACACACACACACACACACACACACACACACACACACACACACAGGTATGCAGGTGCTCTTTTAATTAGCCGAGAGAGTTGTAGATGAATTGTCAGCAGGGTGGACGACAAGGTTTGATCTCATTTTCAGCCGAGCTGGATGAGATTGCTGGCTTCCCGAAACGATGGCGAGTGAGCGAGCAAACACCAGCGTTTGTTTCTGGGAGAGCATGGAGAGGCTTTTTGGAAAATATTCCTGACATCAGAACCAAACTTACAAATCCCCTCTGTAATAACAAATAAAGAGCACTCAAACAGAAGCAAATGGAAAAATCTGGACGCATCAGAAATGCTTGGAGAGCTCACGAGGCTGAACGACAGAATCTCCGTGTGAGGAAATGCTCGTGCACTCTGCAGATGTTATGATGTTGGGAAACAGTTTATCATGCTTATATAACCACTTAACAGCCCTATCAGACACACAGGCACGTCAACGCTGTCTGTTTACACTTCAGCTAAGATCATGCAGTGTCTGTCTTCGTGTGTGTGTGTGTGTGTGTGTGTGTGTGTGTGTGTGTGTGTGTGTGTGTGTGTGTGTGTGTGTGTGTGTGTGTGCGTGCGTGCGTGCGTGCGTGGGAGAGGGACAGAGAGAGACAGACTGTCCTTATCAGGCTTGTACATTTAGAGACAAAGCTCCCGGCCTTGCACGAAGCAAGTCTCCCGTTAGTCTTTTCCACGTATTTATGTGCCACATTCATCCCCTCCTCTGCCATTTCCTCCCCCCCTCCCCCTGCGTTGATGAGATCCTATAATCTCCACCCTCACCTCCATCCCCTTCCATTTCTATCCATCCCCCAATCACCAGTGCAACCCACGTTAATGAAGTTAATTGAATCCGAGATCGATAATGCTTAATTATTGTGATTTGACATGCACAGACAAATTGGTTAGATGGTTTCGGAATGTGTGTGTGTGTGTGTGTGTGTGTGTGTGTGCAGCAGCAGCCGCCCCGGGACTGGCGAGGCATGCGATTGATCCCGAGAGGTGTGTGATCGACCCGGACGGGTGACGAATGGAGCTGCTCTGTCATGGAGCCACACGACTTTCCGGAACGGTAATATAGTTACAACACCACAGGAATATGACACACACACACACACACACACACACACACACACACACACACACACACACACACACACACACACACACACACACACACACACACACACACACACACACACACACACACACACACACGCTTCTTTTTTTTCTTTTTTTACAATTGTTTCAAGATTCTATTCAATAAAGTAGTTTCATACTCTAATATTTGTATGAATTGTACACTTTTTTCTCTAAAACCTGACGTGCCGCCATTTTTTTCTGCTGCTGCTCACACGTTTAATGGAAATGGTTAAACTTGCTGACTCACCTATTTTGAAGACACAAAAAATGTTATACCTCTGAAATCAAGAGGTCTTCACAACCCCACCGCGGTGTCGCGAACCCCGGGCAGGGAATCACTGGTATAGATTATACACATAGTATATACAGCTGGTATATATTAATTCAACCGAACTCTACTGTAAAATACACATTTGTTTATTGTATATATATATATATATATATGTTTGTTAGTGTTTTTGCACTTGTGCACATATTTCATATATAGTTCTTTGTGGAGTGTTATAACATTTTCTATTCTATTCTATTCAACAGCCTACAGTGTCATGTTTGAGAGGAAACACAAACTATATGACTGTAATTTAACATCTTTAAATGGAGCAAGAACAAAACCTTTAATTGGATTCAAGTTAGTCGCATAGTTTTTAGATTTCTATCTTTATCATTTGTCTGAGACCTGTTTATCATGAGACGATACATTTTCTTCTAAAGTTGCTGTTTGCAATTAAGACTTACATAAAAAAAAAAAAAACTTTAAATCAAAAAAAATATAATGCCTTCTCACTTTATTTTGACAATGTCACACAAAGACTGTATAGCGTTACACCATACTGTCATATTACAGCGATATAACAAGTTTGGTCATTATTTATCCGAACAATTAAGCCAATCAATCCACTTCCAAAACCTGGCTTTTCTGTGTTTACGTGTTTTTCTATTCCTCTGAAATACATTTTAGGTCCTTCATCAGTATGTATGTGAAGGGCTTTTGTGTGGAAGCTGATAAGTGGTAATGAACAGCTTGATAGCACAGCATATGCAAAGCAGCATTCAAATGAAAGCTGAGATAATATTAGCATATACAGTACACAGTTAGCAGCAGAGTGAAGGCGGATGAGAGGAAAGGACCAGATTAGATTTGGAGTGGCAACAGTTAGCGTGTCTGTCTCTGGCTACAGCCCAGGCAAAAGAAATATCTGAAATGCTGTGATTACTCACAGACACATGCTGTTGGAGCACAACTGTGTATGTCCACAGACGTGTGTGTGAACTGTGTTGGCTTGGCTAATCATCTCGCCACGCCACTCAGCTGGCGAGCTCCTGACGGTGTATCTGCATCCCGCTGTTACAATGCTAATGCAAAAGTGCATGTCTGTGTGTGTATTGTCTGGCCTACAGAGCTACTGACAGAGGTGTGTGTGTGTGTGTGTGTGTGTGTGTGTGTGTGTGAGAGCTGCATTTATAGGATTTATTTTGCTAAAGAGATACACTGTTAAATAAATTACCTGCAGTACAAGTCACGTGTGGTACTGTATGAAGGCACACACACACACACACACACACACACACACACACACACACACACACACACACATATATACAGTAATTGTCGAGTTGTCTGTTCTTTAAATACTGGACAATATTTCTGCTTTAGAGTCATGACATCATCCTTTACTCGTTTAATTTAACATGTACGAATCTAATTTTAACAATCTCGCATATCCTCAGCCCCCGTGGGCTTTTACCTTTATTTTATACGCACTCGAGTTTCCACATGTACACTGTTCCTCGTGAGCACAATTTGTCTCATGACCGTTTGTGATGTCACATCCTCCTCTAAGCCCCGCCCCTCAAACGCAGGCAAAATTTCCACTCTTGCAAATAAACAAGAAATCCCTTTTAGTTAGTATTCAGAGTGAAACCCTCAAGTTCAGCAGTGGAAACAATAGGTAACGCACAGGTTCCACAAGAGGAAAGATATAAACACACTAAAGTCCAGTTTACATGACAATGTTTCAAGTGAAGACGATGTAGTTACATGCCAGGCCACCAGTTGGTGCTGTTGTTTGTTTCTGTAATGAAACCAAAAACACATGCAGCAAGGAATGATACGCTCTAAACGTTAAGAATGGGAGTACAAAAGACATTCGTATGGACAGACGACCAAGTTGGATTGTTGCCACACAAACAGACTCGCAGGTTTTATGTTTTCAATTGAAAACATCATGCAAACAGGGTGTGATATACAGTACGAAATAATATACAGTAGCTGAACTCTCAGGTTTGGGTGTTTACATTAGCAATAATAAAAAAAAGAATGTTGATTTACATCAACACAGAATAAGATTTTTTGAGGTTAATATTTGATACATTGACAGGAAGGATTCAGTCTATCTGGTCTATCTGAATCATTTCTACCACAAGCCGACACAAACTCTACCAGTTGCCCTTCATAGTAATTAAATATCCACCTCCAGCTGAACAGAAAATTAAGTAAATGTCTTTTAAAATCATCAGAAGACAAGAGCTGGGAACCTTAACTCATCGATTGGGAAACTCACGTCATTAACTCTTAACTGTTGCATCATCCTAAGTATGATTGTTTTAACCTTTATTTTCACTGTGCTCGATACTCTGAATTGTTTTTGTTACACAGAAAATTGAAAGTATGTCTTTATATTAATCCCTGAAATTGTTGGACCTGTTACACTTCTGGTTTTGAAATGTTGTAATCCAACAATCACCAGCATGAAACTCTTCTTAATCTCATTTCATGCTGAGAAGAAAATCTCCTGTAAGAAACTGGTAGAAAATAAATTGAGTACAATATATATGTCACGTATACCAAGATACTGTCTTTTACACTCATATGTCGCAGGACTGCTTCATTCATCAACTTTGAACAAAATAATTTGAGATTTTATAAGAAATATAAAGCAAGCTGCTTATTCTCAATAATGACTAATGCAAATGAGCTCTTTTCTCCCTTTCATATTCAATTTCGTTCATATATTTATACGAATATGAACATTTAGAATACATTTAAATATGCAGGATTCTGCTGGGCATCTCCATTTCTAAGCAACTCTTACTTGTATTATTTTAAGAACATGATTGTGGGCACAGATATAAAAGTAAATACTAAACCTTCACAAGTTTTCGGGTGTTTTGGTTGTTATTCTATCCCCTACATATTCATTAATTACATTTTTTTTTACTGGAAGTTGATGTAGTTTGCATGAGTTAACGCTGCCTATGTGGGCGTCTCACAACACATTTGTAATATTCAGAAGAACATGTGCACGTGGACGTGTGTGTGTGTGTGTGTGTGTGTGTGTGTGTGTGTTTGTGTTTGAGATGAGACAATATCTTCCCCACAATTACATAGAATATCATGAGAGGCTGGCAATTGGGAAACACTCCCCTGTCTCTGTCTGTGTTATTCAGATGGCTTCCAGAGAGCAGTCGCTCTCTCAAAGCCCACAGGGCAACCTCAGGTCATGAGCACTGGTCCCGGGGGATGTGTGTGTGTGTGTGTGTGTGTGTGTGTGTGTGTGTGTGTGTGTGTGTGTGTGTGTGTGTGTGTGTGTGTGTGTGTGTGTGTGTGTGTGTGTGTGTGTGTGTGTGTGTGTGTGTGTGTGTGTGCGTGCGTGCGTGCGTGCGCGCGCACGCACGCACGCACGCATGCAAAAAGAGAAACCAGCAGGGTGTGCAGAGTCAGCCAAGCAGGGCCGAAGCAAGATCCATCATTTCCACCATCTCCAGTTTGTTTGTCCTCTCTCCCTTCACTCCTCCATCATCTCCCATCTGCTCCACACACTGGAATGTTTCCACTTTTTTCATTTAATTCCTTCATCTTTGGCCTTCATCAGTTCACTGAAGGACAGATCAGACGTGCCAGGAGGGGAGGAAGAGGGCATGCAAGGAACAAAACCAACGAGAAAATACCATTGTGCCGGAAAAAGAAGAGACATTACAAACAATAATGAAGGGAAATGGCAGCAACAGCTGAGCAGGAATGTGGAGATTTGTGAAAAGAGTAGAAGTAAAAGTGTATTCACACACACACACACACACACACACACACACACACACACACACACACACACACACACACACACACACACACACACACACACACACACACACACACACACACACACACACACACACACACACACACACACACACACACACACACACACACACCACTCTCTGGTTAGTGGCTGGGTATCTATTACCTGTCAGTCTGCTCTGATCTCTTCGGACAGCTCTGATCAAAAGATGTCATTCGACCCACTCCGCCGGGCTCGCCGAGGAAGTCGGAAATGGGGAAGCGTTTGCGTGCGCGCATGTGTGTGCGTCTTCCCAGTAAATCACACAGTGGTCTGGGTGTAAATAAAGTGACAGGATCACTTTAAGGTCCTGTCAAGTAGGCAGGAGGCGATTATGATAACGCCCGCTCTGTTCCAACGCAAACGGACACACTTAAATTCACCGGCCGCAGGATGATATACAAGATATTGCTCTTTTTCTTTTTTTCCCCCAGTGTCTTTCTGCCTGCCGCTTTGTTTCTCTTCCTTTTTTCCCTCCCTCACATTTCCTGTGCAATAATGCCTTTTTATTTATTCATATATTTACAGAGAGGAAAAAAGAGCTTAACTACTTTAACTCGGTATGTAAAACTTTCATTTAATGGCCAGTCTTCTCAAAAATTGCAATCAATTTAAACGTTTTAACACTAAAAAGGCAATTATTTAATTTACTTCTGCCAAAAATGAGTCATGCTTTTGTGATATACAGAATATTAGTGAAATACATATCTGTAAATGCTCCAAATGTCTTTTTATTGGATTGACTTAGCTGCAGAATAGTGATATGGCTGAAGAAGTGGACAACATCCTGTTGAAGAACATGCAAACTGCATTTACTGGAAACACAATACAACCCACAGACAGTGCTGATTGGCTGTGGTTAGAGTGCACGCTCAGGTGTTTCTGGTGGAAATAGTGGCTGGTTTGACCACAGAGTTAAAGAAAATTGTTAATTGGTGATTCTGCTGGCGGATAAGATCGCTTCTCCCTACTGATACTGTGTGCTGCAACGCAATAGCAGCTTTATGGTCAGTGGTGTTGAAATCACTCAGTTATCGTAATTGCAATCCTGGGAGTTTCTGCAGGGACTGATAGACCAGAGGGTCCATGTACGTCATCTTAATCCATGCACATATGAACTTATTGATTTGTGATGTTCAAGTCTGCAGATTGTGTTTAAATTGATCTCATGTCATTTGAAAGAGTCTCAGTACAATTACGTACAGGAATAAGGTTGAACGTGCCTGAATCAATGTGAATTTTTGTATTGATTCTCAAGACTTTTCTAATCTCACCTCTTCCTTCTTCTAATGACACGTCCGTTGAATATTATACAATCACTTTTCAATGAGCATTATTTGTTGTGATGCAACACTAGGTTTTATTGCAGTGACTATTGTGTATGTATTCAATCTTTATCTGAACAGTCTGATAAAATACACGAAAATGCCGTTTACCGTTCAATTTAATTATTAGCAGTAATTTTTGTGACTCAAGAACTGGATTTCCCGCAGTGAAGTAGTGCATGCATGCAATCTTCATCTGGAAAATCTGATAAATTTATAACAACTATTTTTTAAAAGCATGCATGAGGTTTAAGTTGTGTTCTTATGTCATTTAATGCAATCGTGGACAAACGGAGGCCTGAACATTTGAACGCTGTAATGCGTTTCAAATAATTCGACATCAAAGATTTTTTTAAATCGACCGGTTCTGTGAGTTGCTCACATGCATGTGGTCAAATTCTCCAAAACATTTATGGATCCGAACACGAGCGCATCTCCCCTGCGCGACAAATAGAGGATTTCCCAAGAAACGAATTTGCACAACAAACAAACCGCAGATGTAAAAGAGCAGCAGCAGAGCTCGGTGTGAGCAATAAAAGGTGTGAAATGTGAGGGGTTTTGGAGGCAAGAAAAACGGCTTGCAATAAAGCTGGAAAACAGCACTGCTCCGAGGCAATTTAGACTGCAAAACACAAACCATTAAGTTTGTGCATTATCTTTTAATTTAATCTTGAATGATTTATAATCCATCACGCAAGGCTTCAACCATATCCAATTATTCTCTGCTGCTTGATTGACAACAAAGGTGATTTATTAAGCTAATAAAAACTGATGTGCTCTCCACTTGCTCTGAAAATAACCAGCTGGACGGAGAGCTTAAAGACACACTCGCCCACCAGCACACCTACACACTCTTCCCTGAGAGCCGCCCGATCAATACTGGGATCTGTGTTCGTTCCTGAAGTGTGTGTTTTTTGTTTACAAGGTAAAACGTGTGTGTGTGTGTGTGTGTGTGTGTGTGTGTGTGTGTGTGTGTGAGTGTGGGAACTCGCTGCTGAACAATCACTTAAGCATCTCTTTACTTAAAAGAGGAATCCGTCTCCATCCGTTCCTGGTTGCTCTCTTGCTGCGCCAGAAACGTCGGAAATCAAAACATCAGGCGTAGTGACGAGTGATGGTTTTTCCCCGATGCAGGGCCGAGTGATTATATTAGGCTTTAATTCCTCCGTCTACGGCATATATGTCATCTTAGTCTCCGCTTTATCTGCTAATGTTACGCTCAATCACTTGATATTAATGGAAAAACAGAGAGGCAGCGGGCCCCGTAATGGTGGCGACTGCATGTGTGTGTGTGTGTGTGTGTGTTGATCAGTGGAGTAGGGGTGGGCTGTAGGGGGTTAACGGTCCAGAGTTCACATGCATATCAATGCAAGAGAGTGCCATTAAGAAATATTAGCATGTTTACAGCACCAAGCCAAGTATGAGGCTCATTTATTGAAGCTTAGACACACACACACACACACACACACACACACACACACACACACACACACACACACACACACACACACACACACCTTTTAGAGAAAACGGCTTCTGACGTAACTTTTTTGGGGGCCTGAAGAAGGAGAATGGGGACTTTTGGTTCACTCTCCAAATGACAAGGAAATAAATGTGCTCCAAAGCTGAGATAACACACAACATATAAGGTCTATATATGTATATATATATATATATATATATAATTCCTAACCATAAAGTGTTGAGAGTAGAGCTGCACCGACATCATGTTTTTAAAGGACAAGTGCAAGTAGGAGTTCTAACCTTTACTTGAATTCATACTCCATACACAAACAATACTTGAAGGCTTTGTGTTGCTGCGAATCACCTCCGCACAGCCTCTGTCTCGATGCTACACACACTTCCAAAAGCCTTGAAGGCTCTTGAAGGTGATCATTACACGAGTATGTGTCCGAGTACTCTGTGCAGTATTGGACCGATCCTGGTATCGATATTGGTGCATCGAGAGTGTGAACTACAGTTTATAATAAACTATAGTTGCAAAGTGACAGAAAATGCTCTTACCTCAACTAAAACCCGGTCTTCGGTTAAGGTTACAAAAGTTTTCTAGGTATTTCAAAGGTCTAAAATTGTGTTTCATAACATTTTGTCATGGGAACTCTAGATTTCCCTCTCCTAATTGCTTTGGACCATCTCCCGCACGGTGGCGCAGTGGTTAGTGCTCTCACCTCACAGCAGCAGGGGCCTATATGTGTGGAATTTGCATGTTCTCCCTGTGTGCGTGTGTGAGTGTGAGGGTTTCCATCAGGTACTCTGGTTTCCCCACACCGTTCCAAAACATGCTCCGTGGATCTCCGAGCAAGACCCTCGACCCCCACCAACTCAGCCCGAGCGCTGCGCTGTGTGGCTGCTACCGATGGAGCATTCAGTCAAAATGACCCCAAGTGGAATAATACTGCTGTTAAAAAATGGACATAGGCCCTATTTACGATTTCATTTGAAGATACATAATTTCAGGATTTTCGTTTCCAAAAAGTGCCATGTTTACATAACAAGGTTCTGGGGCTCTACTGAGACGGTGAATTTCCCAAAAGTTCCCGTCTTCCATTCCGTTTTCAAAAAGTTGCGAGTGTGCCTGCCGTCCCCGGGCCAGACAGACGCACGGACACTGGTTTCTTCATCACTGTGTTTAATAACTGGAATCTACACTAAACTCACACAGGCAGGGTCTGCTGTGTGTCTTCCTCTGCCTGTGAGGCTCCTCCCTTTATGGGAAGAGGGACGATCGGCTCTCAACAACCTGCAGCTGAGGCCAATCATCCCTCCTCCGCATTGCGTTTTTAGGCCTCGTTCACACTGCAGGGAAACGCAACCCAATTCAGATTTTTTTGCTCACAAGTGACCCATAGCCGACCTGTTTTGTGGCCGTGTGAAAGCTTTAATTCCAATTTCTTTCCCCCAGCAGACCCAGGCCTCAATCATATCTGCTACCAATGCTGATATTTTTCTACATGTGACTGCCTCTTCATTGACGTGTGACTGATGTTGCAGATAATGTTAAAAGCTGCGCTTTATTTTTTTCCTCATTCTTCTTCTTTCCCTCGTCATGTTGTGGCTTGTATTTACAAACCGCTTGGAATAAAAATGGGATTCCAGCAAAAGAAAATGGGAATTGAGCATCAAGACCTGCAGTATGAACGAAGCCTTAGTGACCCGGAGCAGAGTTTTCCGTCTTCATTTGAAAATCCTTAGACACAGCTGAAACGCCAACGACACTCAATTTTAAACTGTTTTAAAAAAAAGGCCCGTTGAACCTAAAATGATGTATGATTGGAAAACAAATGAGTGGAATGACATGGAAGTATTCTGAAATATTCTGTAGTTTTTTTTTTTTTTTAATCCTTTCATAGTTCACTCTTAAGTTCTGAAGTAGCTTAGTGGAATTAGTTTCTAAGTATTACTTAGACATTCTCTGAATTCATTTCCTACATGGTGAAAATGCAGCTTGGACATTTTCTCCTTCGTCTCACTGACTCGTCCCACATGAGCCCTTCTCCTTTCCATCTTCTGAGTTTTAAAGTACGCAAGTAATTAAAATGGAACCGGAGATCCGGATCAAGGTGAGGCTGTTTCCTGGACTTTGATTCAGACTTACTGTGATGTTAACGTGTAGGTTTCAGTTTCAAAGACCTGGATTTACACATCTTTGGTTATGTGTGCGGTAAATACACAGACAGCCATGCATTATGTCGGGAGGGAGGCTGGCGTGTTAAACAAAGACATTAATCATCATTTTCAGTTTTTTGTAAACACCAACAGAGGTGTGGTCGTCTGTTTAACAGTCTGTACAATATACAGAAGACCTCCATATGACGGTTATTCAACCAAACACATGTACATTAAAAAACAGACAGCTTCAAGATGCATAGAAGCGTAAAGAACAAGAAAAAAAATTAATTGAAAATAATAGGATTTGTAGAGGTGCTTTTTCTTATATTCAAGTATGTTGTTCTTATGCAAAATAATAAGATGGAATATTCCAATAAATGTGCTTAAATTATGAAGTTTCAAAGTAAAAAACACATCACCTATGTGTACGGTTGGCATTTATTGTGCTGTAACTTGCTTGAAGAGCGAATGTTTGTCTAATTTAATGCAGGCTTCAGATCTGTATGGCATTATATGGCTTATACTTAAATGAGGAATCAAAGCATCAATAGGAAGAAGAATACAAATCCTTTCAGATGTGTGTGTGTGTGTGTGTGTGTGTGTGTGTGTGTGTGTGTGTGTGTGTGTGTGTGTGTGTGTGTGTGTGTGTGTAAGCTGCAGAGAGGAAGCGGTCCCCTTGTCCCCGTGTGTGTCTGCCAATGTCGTCACTCTGAAATCGAATTTGGAAGCGAAAGAAAGAGCCGAAAACCACTTCGACTGTGTTCCCCATGTGTCCTGCAAGCATCTGTGTTGTCTGTGCACATGTGAGACCCCCGCTCCACATCAGAATCAGACCGCTTCCGCCTCACATACATACTGTCAGGAAAACTCTCCATCTCTCACACACACACACACACACACACACACACACACACACACACACACACACACACACACACACACACACACACACACACACACACACACACACACACACACACACACACACACACACACATATGAGGAAGAGAGTATCTGCGGCGTTGGAGACACATAACTGTGATTTGTGACAGCTGTGTGCAGGACATCATGTGACAGCTGTGCGCGCGCACACACACACACACACACACACACACACACACACACACACACACACACACACACACACACACACACACACACACACACACACACACACACACACACACACACACACAATGTAAAACAGACCGTTCACCATGTCTGGCTCGCCTTGACACAGGCCACAATTGATTAGTGTGATTTACAACCTACACACACACACACACACACACACACACACACACACACACACACACACACACACACACACACACACACACACACGTTCTGGCAAAGGGGTGTGTGTTTGCATGTGTGTGATCATGAGTATGTGTGGATATTTGTGTGTGCTGGTCTGCATTTGTATCGGGCCTGAGGAATCCATAAACAGTGTCTTGTCAGGATTATGTCTAAAGTTGTTTCCTTTCTGACAGGAAGACACAGACTCTCTCTCTCTCTCTCTCACGCATGCACCCCCCCCCCCCCCCCCCCCCCCCCCCCCCCCCCCCCCCCCCCCCCCCCCCCCCCCCCCCCCCCCCCCACACACACACACACATAAAACACAGATGTAGTAGTTTCTAAAAAAGCTTGTTTATATAGTTTACTTTGTCAATAAAAGGAAATTGCATCGTTTCAGTGTGTTTAATTACATGACGTTATGCGGAAACTGCTCTTTCACCAAGACATACGGGTTTAAAGAGACGCTATGTATCATTTTCTGTCAAAAACAACCTAAAAATAATCGGTCATCATTTAACGAAATTCCGTTAAGACTAATAATATCACTTTGTGCTAATAGGAAACTCAACAAAGTGTTTAGGAACAGTAACTCCCTGCTGCCACCTAAAGCATAAAACTGGCATTACTTACATTATATTACATTACATATATTAACTTGACTGTTTTTACAGGCTTGATCACGTGTTCCCTATAAAGTAAATTGCGGGTTAAACTTTTTAAAACACTTTAAATTGGACCAAACAGATTATATAATTACTTCCACAAACATGCCGCCGTCTGATGTCTCGGATGCTGATGAACGAGACATTTCACTGAAAAGCTGAACCTAATTTGGGGTTGAAGAAGAAATCCAGTTCGACGTGGCTTCTATCGTGCGAGCGGTGTTTTTAATTTTATGCTTTGTGCACTACCAAATAGAACTATCTCACAGTCGATGCTCATTAATTTTAATGTACAAATATTTACATCCTCCAAGGAGCTACCAAGCCTTTCAGTCTCGGGACAATCCATTATATCAATAACATTTCACAGTGAGTTTAACTCTTCAGTTCAAGGATCTCTCTTTTTGTTTTTAATCCAAATAGTGGCTCGCTTATCTACTCTTGCTTTCTTTACAGAGTGACACAGCTCCGGTTTCCCACAATGGAAGTCCGACTGAGTGAATCCATCACTTGTAATTGCTGAAATTCTTGACTGCGATATGTAATAGTTGCTTTGGCTTGAGCCATGTGGTGACGATTCCTCCACATCTGCCAAGTCAAATGAAGCCCATATGACAAGAGGGAGGTCATAAACACTCTTTATTGACTTTATTTTCTGTTTAATCAGAACTGATAAGAGCTCAAGAATGCTTGGAAAATTAAGCGACTCCTCAGGAACCAGCCACTTATTTTGGTTTCACGAGCTCTGGCGTTGGTACACCCAGATAATATTTCGGTCCGGCTTCAGATCTCCTGAGAAAACATCCCATTCTGCAGCAACGTGTTTGGGAATACGTTTCATTCACACATCAGCAGCTGTTGCTATGTGTGCATGGGGACTGTTTAACATCCCAGCTTATAACGGTTGATGAATCAATAGCTCCATGTTGGCCAATCAAGTATCTATTGACAAGGTTATAAGTGCTCATGAGCACACATGCACACACCCCGCCTCCCATCTGTCTGCTGCCCTGTCCGCGGATGGCTACCAATTAAACCTGCTGTCGTGCCTCTCATGCCTTGATTTAATTGATAAAAACATAGAAATTCACTTTTCTTGCAGCTATTTCAAAAATGTTTCCTGAATGGCATTATGGGAAAAAAAGGAAAGTCTTGCAAGGTAAACTGAGTGCTGTTTTCACATAACGATTTTTTGTGAAAAAGTAAAACCATCATTATAATTTGGGTGTCTCTTTACAGGACAACAGCACTCAGAACCACTGAAATGCAACTTTTTGAAATTTTTGGGACTCCGGCGTCGTGTAGAAAATGACACTTTCTAGAAACGCTCAGGCTCAGTCCCCAAATAGACGGCAAAAACACAGCTCCTGTCAATGTGCCGTAGTAAATCTTCCTCTGCACATGCTCAGTAGCTGGACAGTAACAACAATGTTTCCTCCAGAGTGTCATGACTTTCAGTCCATATTCTCCTGGGACTTGGTACTTTTATAGATGACAGTCACTGCAATAACAATCCAACTTGGTCGTCCGTCCATATGAATGTCCGTGTACTCCCATTTTTAATGTTGACAGCGTTTTGTTCTCTACCCGCATGTGTGTGTGTGGCTACAAAACATGAAAACAACATGGTTTCCAGTGTCTCTGCCGTTGCTGGGTAAAAGGATGTTGTTTTCAAAATGTTGCCATGTAAACATGAAGCTTTTCTAAGACAAAAGAATTGCAAAAATGATGAGTTTCCACTTGAAACATGGTTGTGTAAATAAGGCCTGCATTTAAGGGGACTATATAATCTAAAAAATAGTGTAAGATTAACTTCAGACTCAGGGCAGAAAAAGGCATGGTTAAGGTTAGTGTGAGTCTTCAGGAAGTGAATACAAGTCAATGTAACGTCCCCTCAAGTCATGGAGATTGGACTCTCTGTGTGTGTGTGTGTGTGTGTGTGTGTGTGTGTGTGTGTGTGTGTGTGTGTGTGTGTGTGTGTGTGTGTGTGTGTGTGTGTGGGTGTATAACCCGGGGCGAGGCTGGAGGCTGAATCATTCCTGGAAGAGTGACAGAGCAGGTAGAAAGCGAAATGTTAAATGCTGACTGATGTTCAGTCTGCTGCTCGTTCCCTGCTGCTGCTGCTGTCTGCTTCCTTCCTCCACCGCTCCGTGCATCTCCACACTTTTACTTCCACTCCCTCTTCATTTCCTCCTAATCTGTTGATCTGTCTTCATCCTCACGGCCAAATATTGCACATGAGGAAAGTATTTTGTGTTACACAAATCGCCTTAATCATGTTGGATTAACTCCTGCTTCTCCGTTTATTTATCACGTTTATATTCTTTGAAGTCCACAGATGCCAAAGAAATTGAACTCTGCATCTACGGTGACTGGATATCATGACAGATATTGAAATGTGCGGCGCATTTTGATGAAAGAGCGGTCCATGCTGGAGCTCAGCTGCGACACGGCTCGCAGGATGGAGGAGAGGCCATGTTGCCGGGCAGTGACTGCTGTGGCTCGCTGTCTGAAAGAACATTCAGTCTGCAGACGATCCCCATTACTTCATGTTACACACCACAATTCACTACTCCATGAGTATAGTCCTCAGAGAACGTACAGCCCCAACTCTTAATTCTCAGTAAAAATATTAAAGCATGTTTGAAATGATTAATGGCAAATTTATGGTTTTGTATGTCAGAAGAGGCTTTTTCCTTCATGTTCACAGTAAAATAAGAATCTGTGAGAGATGTAGAGACAAGACGCTCAGATTCAGGAGGACATCCTCCACACTGTGCTTCCCAGTGGGAAGATGCTACAGTGTTGAGTTGAGCTGGATTTGGATTGCGAATGACCCTGGAGGTAAGAGATGGCTGGTCGCTGTGATTAAAGCAACTCCAGAACCATGTGAAAGTCAGGAAGATGGGCCCTGAACTCCAACTGGTTCACAGATGTGTGGAGGTGGAGTGAAAGTGGTGAACGTGGTAAAGTGACGGAGCAGCTCCTAAACACATTTTAGTTCAGGAGACACATACAGCCAACATTTCATCAAGAGCTGGCCAAATACAAAATAGAGCCATAATAATAACCTTGAAATTTAAACATTTCTATGTTGTAGCGGATAGTATACGTGATTAAAACGTCTATATTCTCACAAGTCCAAACAATTACTTACAAAAATGACAATAATCTCAACAAAAAAAATTATCCGGTGCAAAGTACATTGAAATGTCAGTTTGTGTGGTGGTTTAGCAGACTGGATTGGAGTCTCTTGCAGGCCGGTTTGGGCCCACAGGCCTTATGTTTGACACCCTGCTCTAAATAAAACTGATCCGACCTGAGCTGTGGTACAATGTGGGATTTACATTGTAAATGTTGGTTATTTATTTTAATGGAGATACTTATTATATCAACATGACTGTTCTCTTTAAGGAAAAATCTCTAATCTATGATGTTTTTATTAGAAGAGAATTAACAAAAGCAAAGATCATAAATATAATCAAGATTCTACACTTTGTTTTAAAGCTATAGACATTTATGAACTCACAGTTGTTAGTAGCATTAGAAGCCAAAGAAAACGACAGCCTCACTAGTTTAGACTGTTTGTCTCGTATATCTGAAGTAACCACAGTGTCGTTTGACCTCAAACACTTTGGTTTCTGTGTATGAAAACAGTTAAAAACTCCATAATGCACACATTAATCCCAGATCTGTTGGGTTTGTCTCTGTTAAAAGCACCTATAAATGACTGTGTTGTATGGGGTGCTATAAAAATAAAGTTGAATTGACTTAAACTGAGGATTGTGGGAAGTGATTACAAGAACATCTGCCTTTCTCAGAGAAACTGCTGTTATCGTAGTGAGATGCATTTCTCCAGCTGCCCCCCCCACAACTTTTAGATTTGGTCTTTAACAGAAGAAAGCTTCTGTGTTGTACCACTTCTGAGGTCTGGCAATCTTTCCTCAAGCTATCATTCCAATTTGATTTTTGCCAGATTCAATTTTATTTACACCACTCTGATGTTGTTTCATGTCTGTCGGCGGCACTATAGTCAGTCTCTCTATGGAAACAGCAAGCAATAATCCAAGCAAGCACCTGCATTTGAATTTGGGATTGACCACCCTAAACAATTGAAAAAACATTAAAACAAGGGTGAAAAAACTGTTCTGAAGTTTGCCTTAAAACTCCATTAAAATGTAATTATACTCCATGAGAAAAAAAACTGATGTATTCAGATGTTTTCCTTCCTGCTGAAATGAGCAAAATAATGTCTTTGTGTCATCCTGTTAGTCCGTCTATATCCCTGCTTGCTTGCATGTGTGCGTTCCTCTCCCATGCCGTTGTTATGTCTCAAAGTCGGGCTCTGCCTGTGTGTACAGAACGTTTGGTTCCACCGGTGTGCTCAACCTGGATAAACTCCAGATAATAAATGGTGGTGGGAAAAGTGAGGGACGTCAAAACACACTGGGAAGCGGCCTGGGAGATCAAAGCCGTGACACAAGAGCAGAGGCGGTTTGAGATTCTGCCTGGTTCCTCACCGGCGGTGTAAATGAAGGGGAGGAAAGCTCGTGATGCCGGGCAAGTGCAAAAGCATTAGCATGTTCACGTGGAGCACGCGCACGGAGACACACTCAAACACCGGGAACATGCAGGTGTGGTGTGATTACAACAAATACAATTTGAGTTCTCCTTCAGAGATTCTGCTACAATGAAAAAACTACAAGCTCTGTTGTGTTTGTAACGATGAATTCAAAAGTGCAATCGCAATCGTAAAAGCTCATTAAATTCAAAAAGAAAAAGAAGTCATGGAAAAACGACCTTGATGTTTGAGGCACTACAAATCAATATAAAGACAAATTTGCCGAGAAAGAAACACGGCCCTTAGCCCCCATTGATCTGATGCTAAAAGTGAGGATCAGTGAAATAAACTGATCGAGACACATGGGGAAAGGTAAAACCATGTTTCACCCACCTGTTGAAGAAAACACAAACATTTTGCAAAAAATTGTTTCCTCAAATCTTAATAGAAACCCAGAGATGGATGAGTTATATAACTACATCAACAGGCCAATCGAAAGTTGGGGGAACTAATTCAAAATCGGACAAGGTTCCAGTTCAGCTTTGGTGGGTATGTATGTCAGAAAATAATGAAGGAAATTCTCGGAACTATGAACAGCTTCCTGTATATGCAATCAGA
This sequence comes from Lipophrys pholis, assembly GCF_963383615.2. Classification (NCBI taxonomy): domain Eukaryota; kingdom Metazoa; phylum Chordata; class Actinopteri; order Blenniiformes; family Blenniidae; genus Lipophrys; species Lipophrys pholis. Next base: position 22,191,953 of record NC_137636.1, on the reverse strand, counting down.
AGAATCCTGAACTAATGATTTCCTTAGTTACAGACATAACAGACATAACAAAGGAGGACTGAGATTGGTTCGATAAACGTAAACGTTTCTCTGTATCTGATAATTGATATTCTTACATACAATTCAAACCTGAAAAGGATTCAAAACACTAAAGACCAGTAATGTCCGTCCATCCATCCATCCATCCATCCATCCATCCATCCATCCATCCATCCATCCATCCATCCATCCATTGGTTGGAGCCTATAGAGGCACAAAGTCAAGTGATCTTCATTCAAAACAACATAGTTTGACATGCCGCCTTCATGGAACCAAAGTGCTTACAGATGTGTTGTGATGTCACCATTCCAAAGAGGCACCAGACGCTATTAGTTAAAAAAAAAAAAAAAAAAGAAAACAGGGATGACGAGCAGACACTTTGGGACACTCTCTCCTCAAAGGCACTCAAACTTGTTTGTATACAAAAAGTAGGATGAGGGTAAGCCGGGGTACGGAATTAAAAATGATCAAGTTGGAACCTCGGCCAATTTGTCACCTCCTGCTCACTTAGTCACATCATCCGAGAGGCAATGCATTTCCGTACTGTTTGACAAGCGCGTCTGGCGGAGCATGCTGATGCCTTAATGGTTTATCCGGCTAAAGCAGACATTAAACGTCTGTCACATGACTCTCTCCTCTGTTTTCTCCCATTTATTTGTTTTTTCCCCTTTATAATAAACCATAAAATAAAACTTCAGCTGCCAGGAAAATAAGCATTATTGGAGACGCTGACAGCCAGACTGTTCTCAGCATTCAGCCTCGCAACTGGAGGTGACGGATGAATCCACACCAGTTTGAAGAGCTCTTTCATTACCTCCGCCAGGCCTTCTATCTTTGATTTTTTTTTCTCTCAAATCCTTTCTCTAGTATTTCCAGCCCATCTCCTCCTAATTAATTAGAGCAGTGCCACTGACTAAAAGGAGAGGCTGTTTTATCAGCACTCACTCATTGCACTCCTTCAAGTCTCTCAAACGGTAACGGGGTTGGGTGGGGTCAAAAAGGAACTGTTTGAGACCAGCTTGAATCTGAACGAAGCCTTGAACTGATTGTGCATGATCCTACAAAGAGGAGAAAGAGTCCTCTTCCTCTTTTCCCAGCAAATATCCATGTTTGTTCAGTTTTAACTTCCGGACAATGTCTCTGATCCCTAATTGGCCAATCGATGGACACCTTCACTCCCACCAGCAGGAGGATCTAAAATGAAAGCAATGTTCAGTTTCTCCGGTCTGCTCTTGGTTCTAAAGTGTCACACTGTGGTTTTCTTTGACATGTGCAGATCTAATTGTGACAGGCCGAGAGCAGACACCTCAGGCCTTTCTTTGATCTCTACTGAGATTGTTCAGGATGAGGTCAAATCTTCAAGATCCTGTGAAACGATATCTGATGGCTATTTGAATTTTTGTACATAAAAAAAAATGGACAAAGTTCTATGTTTTCGTTGGAGTAGCAAACTGAAATGGATTACACAGATCCATCCAGTTTGACGACACATTTTAAACAGTGGAAGCATTTTTATCGGGTGCAGATGAAGAGACTCCTTCCAGTACAGCAGAGGTCTCCAACCACGGTCATCAAGAGCCCCTGTCCTGCATGTTTTAGTTCTGTCCCTGCTTCAGCATACCTGAATCTAATGATGATGTCATCACCAAGGTTGTGAAAAAGCCCAATAACGAGCCCCTCATTGCAATCAGGTGTGCTACAACTGGGAGAAGCTAAAACATGCAGGACAGGGGCCTCGAGGACCGAGGTTGGACACCTGTTGTACATGATAAAGACATTTGATACCAAATGATGTGCAATGGCAGCTTTTTGGCCACGAAACAAGAAATAAAGAACAAAAGTTTGTCTGTCTGTCCTTTTCTCTCCTTCTGTCCTCTAACCCCAACTGGAACAGCAGGACGTCTCCTCCTCTGAGTCTGGTTCTGCAGGATTCTTCCTGTTTCAAAGGAGATTTTTTCTTTCCACCATCTCCACTGCTTGTTCATATGGAATTGTTGGGTTTTCTCAGTAAACGTACCTTCAAATGACTGTTGTATTTGGAGTTACAGAAATATGATTCAATTGAATAACAAAAAAACCACCTAAATATGTAGTTTTCTTGTTTAGGGGTCCTCAAAGTGTCTCAATGATGCATTTCTGCATAACATGAAGAAGAAAAAGATGGCTCCTCTTCTCACCTCTTTTGTTTTTTTTCCCACCTCCCCCCCCTTTTCTCCCTTTCTTTCTTTCCTGGGCAAATCCAGGACCAAGTACCAGCAAGGGTCATATCTTTTTAATTATCTTTCCCGCCTTTGATTAATTATTCGGCGTGACAACGGCGCGTTGTTAATGCTTTTCACCTGCCGCCGCTGACTGACGGCCCCTCTGTCGAACTCAAAAGCAAACAGCTGCTGCCATGATCGCCTAGCAACCGGCCAGTGATGGATGAGTGGAAGAGATGGATGGCCACAATAAATCACCACGTCTGCCTTGGCACTATAGAAACCCGGGCTAAAGAGCGAGAGAGTTGGAGGAGAGGGAAGGAGAGAGCACGCCTAAAAGCTCAGAAATGCTACGGTTGTTATCCAAATTGGACACGTACACGTGGACGGAGTTTGAGCGAACAGGAGCGGAGTTTGTCGTGCTTGATGTGAATCGATTTTACCAAAAGCAACCAAGACCACGAGACACAGCTTCTTCTCAAGAATGCTTCAAGCTGAGTTTAAATAAGTTAAACCTGTGTGGCAGTCTTGGATGTCTTCATGTGTTGTGGACCCTCAGACCTTCAGGTTGCACTGTGGTCCTTGTTTAATGAGCGAACGCAAAGTAATTACACGCTCCACAGTGTTCCCAGGCACCAGCGGGCTGTGACGCCCCCCCCCAGTCTTTTGTTCACCACCCAGTAAAATCAGGTGAGTGTGTGGAACGACCATCTACTGTATTGATGATTGACATCGTCATCGTCTGATCGGTCAGTGGTCAAGAAACAGAATATACCACCAGATAATAAAAAAACATCAGGCTTCACTTGATTTCACAGAAGTCCATGCATTGCATACAGAGGGAGCAAGATTTTACAGATTTCGAAATATAGATTTCTATTTCCAGAGCTATTTTTAATTTGTTTTGGATGTCCATAAATGCATGATTCTACACAAAATTGTTTCAATCTTTTCTTTGTTTTCAATTGTTCTAAACTTTTAGACATGTTTTCAACACCAAATGTCATTCAGATCTCCACAAAATGCACGAAAATACCTGTATCATCACTCAAACACACACCCGGTGTTACAGACTCAAAACCAACCGGTGTTTAAACTGAAACCACACGAAACTCAGGAAGCATCTGAGCCAAAATGTCCAATATTCATAGTAAGGAAGATGTTATGTTGTGTTTGATATGTTGTTTTCCAAGATGGATTTAACGTTTTCATTTACTTTTCACTTTAAATTTCTCTTGTTGATTCAATTGAATTAAATTCAGTGCATTCATTTCTAATTACATGACCGATATTTCGGCTGTGTCATTTACAAACACTAAGTGGCTGGATATCAGAAACGGGAAACGAGAAAAAGAGTTTAACACAGTCACTCAAAAGAAGAAAGCTGAGCATTTCAGTCATGTCCAGAGTCAGAATAAATAGAAAGTTGTTGCTCTCGATCATTAGAAACTTCTATGTTGCGTGTATGGGAATGTAAAACTACATAAAGCTACACAATTGGATGGTTGACTGCAATAATCCTACACGTTGACGATTTTAGCCAAGCTGATAATTTCTCAGCTAAAGACAGATCCATTCCCAGACTAATCAGTATTTTGTTTGTGTGTGAAAAAATCTAAAAATGACATTTCTATTAAAATATTTGTAATTACAGTTTTAATCGGAACAAATCAACGGCCAAGAGGTCATTCTTCTTACCCTGAACATGCACATTTTAAACATAGATGTATATAAATGGTTTTATAAGAAGAATCTAAAACTGACCATTTTAATTTGAAAATCTGATATGAACGGGAAGAGTACGAGACAGCATGTGTGATCACGTCTGGCCTGTTAACATTAATAACATTCTATACTGAACTTTATTGTTGTGTCCCGTTACATCTGAATTGTGGGAAAAATAAGAAAAAAGTAGATTAAACAAATAGAATTTTTACAGTTTAGTGTCACTTATTTGACTACACTACTTTAACAAGATGGTTTGCTCTTAATGGGGTTACTTTAGACAGCAGATTCCAGCGAGGGGCTGCTGCCATCCTGGTCATGAACATTTCATCCTCTCCACCACAGAGACAAATTGTATCTGATTGTTTATTTGATTTAGAATGTCTGAAACTGATTTAAAGTACAAGTCGAATGGCAAACTGAGACCCCCGTTTTTGTTCCAGTAAAGTTTCACGTTTAGGCGGCAATGTTTTAAAAAGAATGTCTGTTTACATTGAAACAGCAGAAAAGATGAAAACGATTTCAAGCCAGGCCATGTGTTGATGTTTCTTGTGATGAAACCACACGCGCGTGCATTGAGAGAACAAGCCGCTCTAAACATTAACAGTGGGAGAACACAGACATTCTAATGGACAGACGACCAGGTTGGATCGTTATTACAGTGACTGTCAAAATAAAACTACCAAGTCTCAGGAGAATATGGACTGGGAGTTCTGACACTCTGGAGGAAACTTTGTTCTTATTGTCCAGCTGATGAGCATGTACTACTATACCTGTGGAATGCAGTAGCAGTAGCAGCCTTTCAGAAAGGTTGCATTTTCCTAAATCCACATAGATTAGCATTTTCGAAAAGCTGCGTTTTCAGTGGTTCCGAGTGCCTATGTCGTGTAAACGGACTCCGAAATGCAATGATTTTTTTGCGTTTTCACTTGAACATGATGTGTAAATGGGGACTTAAGTATATTGAATAAAAATGCATTTTATATGATCATTTAAAGATAAAAATGTATTTATTTTATTATTGCATTTCAGATAATGCTCTTTCTTGTTTGGGTGAACATTTTTGTGAAACACAGAAGCACGTCACCTTTCAAAACTGATTTAAACGGTCATGATGGCAAGTTGGTATTGTTTTGAGAGGACTGATTAGTCTGTATCCAGTCTGTGTAAAGCAAGAACGTTTTGACTTCTCGGGACAGTCACTCGCTATGAACGGATGTTTCATTTACAGCAGAACTTCGTCACTCCTTCACCTCATTTCTCTCTAATTCTGGTCACCCTCCCTTTTGTTGAGACCCTGACTGTCCACCTCCTTGGCTTTCACCTGCCACGTCCTCTCTCTCACACTCACACTCACACACACACACACACACACACACACACACACACACACACACACACACACACACACACACACACACACACACACACACACACACACACACACACACACACACACACACACACACACACCGCTGTAGCTCAGGTTACAGCTCTGTAGAGATCCAGTCTAAATAATATAGCAGTGATGAATGGCGGGGCCAGATTCATATCCATCAACGGGCTCTTTTTTTAAGGAGCATCCATCTTCCATAAGGCCTCCTTTTGAATCAGGGGAAAGAGAGAGACTGCACGACCCAAACCCACGGGACGAACTCGCCAGAGCTTGTGAGTTTCTGTGTGTGTTTTTGGGTTTGTGTGTGTGTGTGTGTGTGTGTGTGTGTGTGTGTGTGTGTGTGTGTGTGTGTGTGTGTGTGTGTGTGTGTGTTAGATAAGACATCATGACTGATACACGCCTGCAAGCAAACCCCCAAGACACACGAGCAGGACAGAGAGAGACGTACACAGGTTGTCATTGACACACAAACATTGGAGATTAATGGAGGCTTGACTGACAATCTATACTTATTCATGATGCAAAATGTGAGTAATTGTGTGTAAAAGGCTTGCTAAAGTTGCAGTATCAAAATCACACACACACACATGAACACACACACGTCTCTTTGTTCCGTCTTTGATCAACCTCGGAGAGAAAAGAAGTTCCTTCCATGACTCGCTCCCAACTTCACAACACACTCGCTTGCTCATTCAAGCAGTAATCACCCTTTTCTCTCTCCCCTTCCTCATTCCCTCCCTCCTGCAGGACTTCACAGGCAGAAGACTGCCCTGCACACCAAAACACACACACACACACACACACACACACACACACACACACACACACACACACACACACACACACACACACACACACAGGCCCTGGCAAGGCCTTGTTTGATAAATGACACACGTCATTGTGTCAGGAGAGAAGGGTGGGTCTGTGATGTATGGCGCGGGACGATGAGAGGGGGAAATCGACTGTTTGGCAGTGAGACGGCGCTCCTCTACTTGCTGCCCCCCCCCCCCCCCCCCCCCCCTCTTGTCCCCCCCTCCCCCGTTTCTGGAAACCTCTGGAAACGTGTGCTCGAATCAGGTGACACTGTACCAAAGTGCGAATGATTCCTCCTTAATTCCTCTGGTTTGGTTGTGTTAAGCTACACAGAACCTGGAGTTCATTGAGGAAAAACACAGAACCAAGATGGAGAGAGAGAGAGAGAGAGAGAGAGAGAGAGAGAGAGAGAGAGAGAGAGAGAGAGAGAGAGAGAGAGAGAGAGAGAGAGAGAGAGAGTGGCATACGACAGGCTGGATGTGGCGAGCGAACGGCGACAGCGGGCGGGGAGAGGAAGAGGAGAGGGGGAGGAGAGAAGAGGCGGTATCAATCACAGTCCCGTTTGGCAACAGAGATACTAGTATTTCAAATAAAACAGCCAAAGCTAGACAAATAGCCTTAACATGGGGCTGTAACCTGAGCACACACACACACACACACACACACACACACACACACACACACACACACACACACACACACACACACACACACACACACACACACACACACACACACACACACACACACACACACACACACACACACACACACTCCTCCTCCCCCTTAAACTTCTCATAAAGCGCAGAAACAGAGGGAGGCTCCCACTTTCTTCTTGTTTCTTCCTCCTATCTTTCTCCCTCTTTGTCGCGAGCAGGCGAGGTGGCTGACATCTGCAGAGTGCATTTAAAGAGGGAAGAAAATGTGTCAACGGAGTGTGATGCACTCTTTTTGCACGCACGCACGCACACACACACACGTGCACGCGGGCGGGCGCTGGAGCCCCCCCTCGCTCGGTTTCATTAGCTCACTGGCAGGGTGGCACTTCTCAAGCTCATTACTGAGGAAGGATTTATGGCGCGGCAGCCAGTGGCGGAGAAAAGGCATCTGTCAATAATTGCAGGGAGCAGCAACTCCCATCTCCACCAGCTTTGAAATCTCATTAGGTATGCAGTTATCAGGCATAAAGATCAAAAACATTACTCAGCTCCGACAGAAACCGACCAAGAAACATTAATTAGCAACAGGCCCTCGCAGTATAAAATAAAACAGCCTTCTCCTCGACTCCTCTCATCTTTCTCTCTCACTCTCTTTACTCTCTTTTCAGCATGGGTGCTCTCTCTCTCTCTCTCTCTCTCTCTCTTTCTTTCACCTGCCTCCTCGCTCTCAACCCTCTTTGAGAGCGCAAAATAGACAAACACACACGCAGAAGTAAATACGCTGGATTACACAAGCATTTCCTACCACACCCTTGTAAGAGCAGACCATATCAAACTAGGTTTTTCCGGGCTGACTCATAAACCTTGAGATCACACACACACACACACACACACACACACACACACACACACACACACACACACACACACACACACGCGCACGCACGCACGCACGCACGCACACGCGCACGCACACACACACACACGCGCAGTGCAGCAATGCTGAGGGTGACAATAATTCCCAGCATCTGAAACTGATCGGAAACAAGAAACAAGAAGGAGGAAGAGGAGGAGGAGGAGGAGGAGGAGAAGGAGAAGAAGGAAGACGGCAGCATGTCAGTCTGTCCTTTTGGCAGTGACGGAGTGGTGACCATTCATCCGTGTGTGTGTGTGTGTGTGTGTGTGTGTGTGTGTGTGCGTGTGTGGAGAGAGGAGGAAGGCGCTTGTCAGCCTGAGAAGGATGTCAGCCGGGGCTGGCCCTGATTACCAGGGCCTCAGACGGGTCCTCTCCAACTCCCCTGCCTTTCATCAGCCCACCGTTTTACTTACACACACACACACACACACACACACACACACACACACACACACACACACACACACACACACACACACACACACACACACACACACACACACACACACACACACACACACACACAACTGATGGCTGCCAGTCTCGTCTTGGTTTGGCCGAAGCCGCGATGGGAAAACGAGAGCGAAAGGTTCTGATTGTGCACAAACACACACGCAGACACACACAAGCACACACACATCGCAGACATAAAGGCAACCCCCACTGAGGGTAAGAAGAAACCCAGACCTGGAGCCAAGCCCAGATGACACTCAAAAGAAGCGCGTGCACAATAGCGCGTACACACACGCACTCACACACACACACCCGTCTCTATCTCCTGAATGTGCTACTGTATATGCTATTAAAAAATAAATAAAAAAATAACCATAAACATAAGTTTGTCTGCTGGGAACTCAACAGGCATCTTGATGTTCTGCAGCCATGTTTTATATTCTCACCCGTATAAATTTTAAAAATTATTTATTTTAAAAATTCATGCAAAAGAATAGACTTTACGCGATAACATTACGCATTGTAACTGTAGTTACTCTGACACAACAACTATCGTGCTTGCGAGCAATTCCTCTCTATATTAGACGAGGTGCTAATAAAATACACGCTTGACATCATTTTCTTTTTCTTTTTCCACATTACCCAGCAGATAGAAAAGCTCCCGACTGAGAGTCTCTGCCAGGCTCTGGTGTAATAAAGAAAAAGGTTTTAGTATGGCAACAATGCTTCTAAGAGGTTTGTACCATGCATAGTTTAACACCACCATTGTAGATTATATGTGGAAAAATAGACATATTGCCCCAAAAACTGATTTTGTGTATGAGTTGTTTGACCAATGCAGAATTTCTATATATACAAACAAAACACAAACTTTAAATGTAAAACTTATTCTTTCCCATATTTTTGGAACAAATATTGTAATATTTAATTTATTCTCCTTAGGCTTACAGTCATATTAAAGATAAGACAGTACATGAGGCATGTTTTTACAATATTACGCATTGTTAGTCTAAAAAATACACTGAAATGTTGCAATACGTGTTTTCGGGCCACATTTGAACAAATGTAACCAAATTTTTTGATTAATGTGATGTAACTTGTTTTATTGTAAGAGGGAAGAGGAATATCTTGTAGTTCTGTGGAAAGAACATGAGACCTCGGCAGTTAAACACTCACGGACAAAAAAGATGGCCGGTCGGCTGGAGAACTGCGGCAGTAAATTCACAAACATCTGCCTGATGTCAGCACAGGAAGTGTGTGTGTGTGTGTGTGTGTGTGTGTGTGTGTGTGTGTGTGTGTGTGTGTGTGTGTGTGTGTGTGTGTGTGTGTGTGTGTGTGTGTGTGTGTGTGTGTGGGTGTGTGTGTGTGTGTGTGTGGTCTTCCAGCTCTCTCTTTATGGGGCCCAGAAACCAGAAACACGCAGCACTGGTGGGGTCGGCGCTACCTGTGGCCCCCGAAACGTTTCACATGGATTTAGAGGGTCAAGATGTGGTTTTTATGGTTAAAGTTACAAACACGGTTGGGTTACGTCAGAAATAAGGTTCAGGAATAGACGTGTGAGGTGGTTAAAGATCCTGTAATCTGTCTATTCTTTTTTCTTTAAAGCATTTTTACTTAAAACAATATGTTGGTTTTGACCGGATGATGTTGCGTATAGAACCAATGACCCAACCATACCCAGCACTTTAATATTAATATTTCGACCAGAAAATGTTTAATGACTTACTCCATTATCTGTCCTCAATGTTAGAGAAATCTGAAAACTCAACAGGAATTATTATGACGTACCAGGTCTCCATAATGTTGTCTGTCCTCGGGAAGTTATCAAACTAGCCAACAAGATGCCGAGTCTTATAATACTACTTTAGACAACCAAGATAATATTGTGGATTTCAAGAGAAGTTAACACTCCAAACAGCTAGCTACAGTTAGGGCGGCTTTTTAAAAGCACTTGAAGACGTTTTTATTTAAGAAAGCGTTTGGCTAAATATATTTCTCACTTTTACTGTATTTTATGAAATTCTTATGGTCTGTTTTAATTGCACCCATTTTATGTACAGCACTTTGTGATTTTTATCTGTGAAAAGCGCTTTATAGATAAACTTTATTTACTTACTTTTTATTCTGACTAGAAGTTAGATATAAAACATAAATAGCAGGCTCACTGGCTACCCGAAGCCCACCCAGATGATGGTCACTATAGTACCTCGTCAAGCAGTTCTAGAAGCATCGGCAATGCTACTCGAGAACACAAGGTGACACACGTTAGCGTTCTACGGTAGTACGAGATGGTGTTTCACAAGGTTTTAGTATCTCTTTTGTTATCATTCCATCTAAAATTAGCAGTACGTATCAGCAGGTTTGGACTCTATACTATACTATACTTGGTACTAAAGCATGCGAGAGAATCTTGAACATCGTCTGTTAATTAATACAATTGAAACAGAAGATCAAGGTTTTTTATCTCCTAGATTTTTCCAGATATTTGTATTATTTCATTGAAGTCCTGATATTGTTTGGATGAATATTCCTCACTGCACACCAACTGACTTAACAGGCCGCATTACTTTCAGTCTCCCTCCTTCACTTAAACTGTTGGAAGAATACTCACTTTATAGTTATGTTTGTGAATTTATGAGATCATTGTTAAGAGGAACGTGTTTAACGCGCCCTAGAGAAACACAAAGGTAGTCATTTTAATAAATCCACCTTTCTTCCTTCACCTCTCCTGTTTCCAATTGGATACTTGGGAATTAATTCATCAGACTAAATATGAGATAATCAGTTTTTTTTCTAAAAAGATGAAAAAGTTTGTTGCGTTTCATATTTATTTGCCGCTTTGCAGCCACAAAAAGGAATAAGTTTACACTCGTTGTTCAGCTCTCGCTCCTCACAAAATATTATTCTTTGGGGAAGAGGAGGAGGAGGAGGAGAAGGGCCAGGGGGAAATAGGCAGAAGAGAGAGGAGGAGAGGGGGGGTGAAGAATTGGGGTGGGTGTGGGGGTGGGAGTGGTGGAGGAGGAGGGGAAGGATGCAGCCTTGTGAGCCAATTTAAGAAATAACTGCTGATGCATCAGCTATTGACTGTTTGAGCGCTCGTGATAACGCTCAAGGCGAAACTGGGAGCAAAATGACAGCATCAACTGCCTGCAATAAAGTGCAGCGCGCCAGACCAAGGGAGCTCTAATTGACAGCTGTCAACCTAATGGGAGCCATGACGGAAGATTCGGAGAGAGGGAGGAAAAGAAACACTGTTTATAAACCATCAGCCACTTATCCTCAAGGAATGGAGGAGGAAGGGGAGAGAGAGAGGGAGAGAGGGGGAAGAATATGAGGGGGCTCCGGCTCCTCTTCCTCCCTCCCTCTCTATGATTGTCGTTTGTCTACTTGCTTGCTTCTTCATTCATTCCTGCGTTTTCTCTCTCTCTCTCGTGCACATAATCTTTTTTACAATCTCATTCCCTTTCTGTCTTTGCCGATGATAGAATATTTAACTATGCTAGAGTTCTTCCACTTTATATCCTCTCTCTCTCTCTCTCTCTCTCTGTCTCTGTTCCTCCGTCTCCGGGTTCATTGTGGCGTAGTCGGGCAGGAGCACTGAGAAAAGCAGAGGAAGGCCATAACAAATCACAATGTCAGTTAGCTGCCTGGGAAAGACTCACTCTGCACAAAGTGCTGCAGGGAGCGGGGCTGAGCGCGGCGTGCCGAGGCCGACTGGGACGCACACACATCCAGAGAGGGGCTTCTTTAGCTTAGCATACATGCAGAAGGTTTCATTAGACGTGCTTAAGTCTGAGACCGAGCTCGCTGAGGGAGGACTTCAGATGTTACAGTCATCAGAGTCGCTGCAGAGGCCGACGTAATCTGTTTCACCCCACGTAAAACTCATTTAACTGAACCAGATCAACCAGTGAAGTTACCAACTTTTTTCTGCTTGTTAAAATTCCTTCTATTAAGTATTGCATGGGACAAACTCTAAAAAGTCAATTCACCGCAGCTTTTACTTTGATCTATTTAATTTTTAATCCTTTTTCACAGTTGAATATAAGAAACGTTGAAGTTTTTGACGAATAGATAACTTAAAAACATCCTTTGCTTATCACTGCAGACCCTTTGGGACGATCTCAACCAGATAGAACAATCAGACCAACCCATCAAGATTCTGACATTAAAACCAATAGACTCTTCTGGAAAGTCAGCGCAACATTTCTTCAGCTTGAAGACGGAAAACTGGAGTCAAAGGTCTTGAAAGCCAAACACACAAAATCATTCAAGCCCAGATAAGTTTCAGAAACGCTCAAGCTTCAACAAAAGGTTGATTAATCATCTGCTTCATTGAAGTTTTGAGAATGCCACTTTGATTTCAAGGATGAGGAAGAGCTGTATAAAGGAGCTCTTAAACGTTTCCAACCGACATGATTCTGAAGTCTTGGAGCAAAGAAAAACACAGGGAAAACTCAAAGGTGGTGAGTGAACGCATGGCCCTGGAGGAAGGCCGTATGTTTTGAAGTTACACATACACACAGCTATGAGTATGGATTACAAGAAACATTAGTGACACGTGGGGAAATGATGATGCTTTTACTCAGAAAATAATCATGTCATTTCACATCAGAGATTAAAAGCTGATACAAGAAAACTTCTGTGTGAAAAGTAAATTTTTTAATCCTAATTAATGATTAAAATAACATCAGTTGGCCTAATTCATCAGAAAATACCAATAGAAGACATTTCCACCAATCCTGAACCCACCACACACTCGAAGAAGAGATAACTGGATTTATCGAAGGGGAAGTTATAGTATGTCCTCCCCCCAGAAATTATGTTTAACAATTATTTATCATTTATCATATATATCAGCAGTAAAACAAGGTCACTTTTATTGCCGTGCTCCCAATAAGTGTGTTTCACTGTGGAATCCGTGTGTGTGTTTGCGTTAGTCATACCCGATGCCTGCTGTGATCCCGCGTGCGTGTGTGTATGAGTGAGTATATTTAAATGGGCCACTGCATCTCGACTTAGATCCACCGTGAGTGCAACGTTAACACACATCAAGCATGATTAATCTCCCGCTCTCATCTACAATCAATCACACACACTCTCCCTCACACACACACACACACACACACACATACACACACAGGCAGAGAAATCACAGAAATCAGCTGCTTTTCCTTCTCGGCTGCCATCTATCTCCCGTTGGACAGAAGCAGATCTGTCTCCATGTTAATATTTACATAAATCATGCTTAGCCCTTTTGGACGCCATGCTGATGATAGGTGTTTCGGAAAAATCAACGTCAGGTGAAAAATCCCCGCTCTCTGGTAAAGTGTCATTGAGTAGCTAATAATGACCACTGTCAACGCCATCCATCTGCCGGTGGCGGAACGACACGCATCCCGCATACATGCTGCGTATACGCCGCGCCACACATTCCACGTGTTAGGGTTTAAGTCCAGCAGAATTTAGAACACGCAGCTACAAAAATACTCTGGGTGTTTGATGCTCGAGCTTCCTCCCCGATAACAATGATCTGTTTGGTCTGGAAACGGCTTTGAAGCCCGCGGACAAAAGCCCCGGCACTTGCTTGAGCTTTGTCTTTCCCTTAAAAAAAATAAATAGCCCTTTCTGGGAAACGCACGTATACATGTGATCGACTTCCACACATGCAAACACAGAAGGTCAGAGCCTCAACAAATGTGGTCAAGATGGAGGCAGGTTAACGGCGCGCTGGCCTCATGTTCGTTTTGGAACCCCTCACCTGTGAGAGTGGGGAAGGGGGGGGAGGTTTAGTCAAGGGCAAACGAGGATTGTTGTAAGAACACGTTGATTACATCCAAACGCGCCACCGACCTAATTGGCGAGCGTGACAGCGTGTGGAGCTTGTCATCTCCAATCATTAGGCCTGTCAGGGATCCATCAGACGCTCAGCTAATTAGCAGAACGCTAATGAAGCTGGCAAAACAACTCCTCTTTCTTAGATGGCTGAGTGCGTGGTGTCACAGGGGCGGGAAGCTGGTGGTGGTGATGGAGGTGGAGGAGGAGGAGCGAGGAAACGAGGACATACGTTCATTTTTGGGGGGGAACATGCATGCCGGACTTGTTTTCCAACGTAGTCCAGCTGAAGCTTGTAAGGTTGAAAGTGTGTTCGAGAAAACTGATTTCCAATGGTCTATTTGTGTAGACTTGTAAAGAAGGTCTGAATTAAGACCAAACTTTTCTTAGACAACACCAGAAGAGTTTGAATCATTCGAACCATGCAGATATCTGCAAACCCTTCCAACGCTTTGTTTCCTGGGTTCTGTGTCACACAAAGGCAAAGTAGCAGACTTTTGTTGTGGAGGAAGAAAGAAAGAAAAAACTTTGGGGCACTCCGCCTTCCGTTCCTCCTTGATTCTACCCCCACCCCCCCACCCCCCTTTCCCAAATTCCTAATCAAGACCTATCATTTGCCATCCTCCCATAACTCCTGCCATCAGTACAGCAGCGCAATCAATTTGTCATCACTCCTCATGTGTGCCATGCAGTTCTCCAGAAAAAAACCTTACAACTTGCAGCTGGAGGGGAGAGCAGAGGGGAGGAGGAGGAAGAGGAGAAGAAGGAGGTGGGGGAGGCAGGGAGGAGGAAAGATGCGTAAAAACCAAACAAAAATAAGAAGAAATAGGATGTTGCAGCCAGTTGCGAGTGAAACTCCTCCCTCGCCTCTGCTTGTGTTTGTTCTCGTCCGCTCGTCAGAGAAAAGAAATGCCTCATTTTCTCTCCCACTCTCACTCCGGGACCCCCCTCCCTCACTCTAGCTGAATAAAAAAGGCTTTCAGTCATTCCACTGTGCATCCACCCATCCATCCATCCATCCATCCATCCATCCATCCATCCATCCATCCGTCCATCCACCCTCTCCTCTGCCCCCACCCGTTGTGTCCATTAGGGCTAAAACATTTTGATCAAGCAAAGGCTCTGAGCTGAGAATACATAAGACTGTCTCTCTCTGTCTTTTCTTCCTCTCTCTCTCTCTCTCTCTCTCTCTCTCTCTCTCTCTCTCTGTGCCAGCCTCTGATTGACCATTAGGGCCATTGATGAATGTGGCTGTCAGAGGGCAGACAATTAAATCAAATATGAAACAAAGTCTCTGTGACGGCAGCTTCTGATGGCGCAAACAAGTCTCCAGCCTCGACATGAGGCTAATAGTTACATGTTTTAATGTAGCTCCGTGTGTGTGTGTGTGTGTGTGTGTGTGTGTGTGTGTGTGTGTGTGTGTGTGTGTGTGTGTGTGTGTGTGTGTGTGTGTGTGTGTGTGTCTATAAACACGACTGTCTTCAAGCTTGTGTGTTTTGCCCTGTAAACCTCTGAAATCCTTCAGATGTTTCCCAAAATAAAATGTTAAAGGTCATGGAAAAATTGGTACTACTTCACGAGTGGAAATGAGTCAGATTGCCACATGCTGCGATTAAATAAAGACAAGCATGTGCTTTGAAATCGAGTGCGAGGAGGAGGAAATAAAGCAGACACAAAAAGCATAATGAAATGACATGAAGTTCCCAGGTTGGGCGAGACTTCAGCTTTGCTTCTGGAGAGAGGGAGGAATGAGGAGGAGGGAGGGAAGGACAGAAGGCATCCAGTGGAGGTGGAGGGGAGTGATTTATTGACACATATTGGGAATGAAAAGATCAAAGGCTCGGCCGGATGACGGGTGATCAATCAGGTGTCAAATCAAAGATGGCAATTGTCCATTAAAGCTCTCTTCCAGTATACACGCCCTCACCGGGCGGTGGAATAATCTTTACACCGCTACAAACGTCCCGGAAGGAGGTGAAAAGGAAAACAGATGGAGGCATGGAAGGCACCAAAACTAAAATCTCCACCGCAAAACATAAAAAGGTCACTGAAAATTGGAGGTTTGTGTCGAACTATATCAATGATTTCTCAAGAAAATGTACTGGAGTCGTGGCATCAGCCCGCAAGCCACCAAACTAACACCGAAAGCAAAAAGATGACGGACAAAACAGTCGATTTCCTGCTATTTATCAGGACGTTTTAATCCGACTTCCCATCCAACAAGAAATCAGCCAGCATCAAAGGCGTGGGTGACAGTCAGCTGACCCCCGGGGGCTCCAGCAGACCTCTCCGGTATAGATCACTAATTAGACCGTCAATAGCTGCACCTCAGAGGAGGAGGCGCCAGAAAGGATGGAAAAGAATTGCCAGACTCTTCCAAAAGAGTTATCTGAGGCGAGAAAAGAGTTTTTGGTGTGTTTTCTGCATGGTTGGCTGAGCTCTGACCTCTCGTATGCAGGAGCATGGGCGCTGAAATAACCAAGTCACACTGGATCTTATTGTGATAAGAGAAACAATATAAATCTACAAACAGCAAAGATTGTTTCAGTATCAGTAAAGCTGAATGAAAAATTATCTTTAAAACTAGAAAATTAAAGATAAAAATTCAGTAAAGTAGGAAGTGACATATGCGGATGTCTTCATTAATCTTCATTAATCGAAGCAGAAGTTCCAGAGGGATGCAATTATTAAAAAACAAAGAAAAATATTTCGGGTTTTTTTTTGTTTTTTTTTATGAACTGATGTTTTCGGAAGTCAGTTCAACTAATTATAGCAAAATTATTGGGGAATTTTTTTTTTTTTTTCAAAAACAGGCAAGTAAAATAATTTCCTTTGAATATTAAATGAGCATTTAGGGGGGGAAAGAGGAACTTTCCAAATCTAAAAATGATTTTATAATAAATGTGCAGCAGTTCCGATTCAGCGTTCATGAAATGAGACATCTGAACCACCGAAAGCATCACCCAGAGTCCACGTTACTACTTACTCTGAGGGTGAGTTAAATATCAATGGAAAGTATCAGAAGAAGAGAGGAGGGGGAGAAAGGGAGAGAGAAGGGGTGAGAGAGAGAGAGGTGTGCACAGAAAAATGAAAGGTAAGCGAGTACCTGCGGCGCGCCGGGGCGCTTCCTGCTTCCTCCGCGGCATGTCGGCTGTGTGCGCCCGGCAGGGTGATCCGAGGCTGCCTGGGGGATCCGCCGAGCGTCTGATACACACTTTCCCACCCCCCCTTGGGTGCGCTCTCTAGGGCACCCACATAGATCGTGGGTGTGTGTGTGAGAGGAAACGAGAGGGGGGCGTGCAGTTTTGTTTTTAAAAGAAAAATGAAAAAAAAAAGAGAAAGAAAGAAAGAAAGAAATCAGGAGGTGTATGAAGGAGCAGAGAGAACCGGTGTGTCTCCCCCGGTTGGTAGGTCTCTCTGTCCGCTGCTTGACGGATCTCCTCTCGGATGGTGAAGCTGGTGGTGGTGGTGGTGGGGTCTCCGCCGTAGAAAAACACAGGAGGGGGGTCAATTGGAAAAAAAAATCGCTTTGTATCTTCGTGTGATCCTCTACTTGGTGTCGGAGGCTGCAACAGGCGAGCTTGAGGGGATAAAACCAAATGACTGCGTCAGTCAAAAAGTCCGCAAACAAGGGGACACGCACACGTTCACACACATACACACATCAAGGGCTGACACAACTGAAGCCCTGCGCCTCCTCTACGGTTCAACCTCTCCGCCGCTGATAGGCGTCACGTAGCTCCCCATCTCTCTCTCTCTTCCTCTCTCTGTCACTCCCTCCATCCCTTTCTCCACCACTCTATGCTGTCTTTAGAACACCTCTCACTCTCTTTCCTGACACTCACTGTCTCATTCCAGCCCCGTTTATTTCCAACCGAGACCCTTTTCTTGTAGTCAAATTGTGCGTAATATCGGACTGGTTACGGATGGAGAGAGGCGCGCCGACACATGGCACAAAAACACACATACAGTATCAATCACCACCCCCCCCCCCCCCCAAAAAAAAACGCACACAGAGAGGCGCACGCACGATGTGGGATGCGAGCTCAAACGCGCACTTACTTCACGGGCTGCTCCTCGGATCCATGAGGGATTTTTTCCGCCGTTCCCCGGTAATCACGCACGATTCAAAGCCAAGAGCAGCTGAAACATCTCATAAAAATCCATTTGCCTCTGGCAAGCCCCGTCGTGGTCCCCCCCTCCAAAAAAAAAAAAAAAAAAAAAAAAAAGCCACATGCGGCTTTTTTTTCTTTCAGTTTGTTAATTCTCAGCGCAGGGGAAAAGAGGAGGAGGAAGAAGAGGAGGAGGAAGGAGGTGACGGTCGGGACTGGTCGCTGCCCTTTTCGCTGCCTGGCTGGCGCGGCTCCCTGGTTTCGTCCCGTAGCGCGGCGTGTTTGAAAAAAAAAAAAAAATCCGCTGGATGGGGCAAAGTCACTCTCTCAGTCCGTGGCTGTGCGTGTGCGCGCGTGAGCGTGGCTGCGCGCGCGACGTGCGTGTGCGCGAATCGATGAGATACGTGCTTGATTGGGTCTCCCTTGTTGTAATAATGTACATGAGGAGGAGGAGGTGGAGGAGGAGGAGGAGGAGGAAGCTGCTCCCATGCAGGCTGCCTGCCTGCCTGCCTGCCTGGCTGGAGCGCACGGATCAGCCGAGCTCTGGCGCCGACTGCCAAACACTTTCTTGGCCGCTGATGGTACTTTTCTCCCCCTCTTTTTTCTCCTTTACGTGACCTGATAGGAGCTATTTAAATCAGCCACGCAGCGAATCAGACGTGTCTCCCCCTCAAAGCGCTGCGCTCCGCTCGCTCCTTCCTTCGCCTTAAGTTGACCGGTGAGGCGCAAAAATAAAATCCTCCCGTCTTTTTTTTTTTTTATTATTATTATTATTAGGCTATAGTTATTACTACTGGATGGATTTTCTTTCTTCCTACAGGTAAGCGCTTGATCTTCCTTTACAAGTTCATCAGATGTTTTCTGCGCCTTGTCTTCACTTCACATTGAGGAATAAAAAGTTTTCAAGTGAATGAAAATTATTGTGTTTTTCTTTTTCTTTTTTTTCAATCCTCAGACGCGTGGCTTCACGGCGATGAAAACAATGGATAAGAGCTTCTCGTAGAGGGAATTGAAGAACAAGGGAAGGTAACAAGGGTGAGTTGCCAAAGGCTCTCTCTCTCTTTCTCTCTCTCTCTCACTCTCTCTCTCTCCTTCTGTCTTCCTCTGAGCCAGATGTACCGTTGCTGCGTCTCGTCAATAAACCCAGAGAAACGGCTTTCTCTCGCTCCGATCCGCAAAGGGAATCAGATCTCTCTCTCTCTCTCTCTCTCTCTGTCCGCGTCGCTGCTCGGTGGTAAACCGGCTGCAGTCCGTCCTGTTCCGTTCCTCCGTTCAGCGGGCTCGGTGGTCGGTGACTCTCCCGCAGATCGAGGATGTTTTCGCCCTAATCTCGCCGCGACTGTGTGCGCCGCTCCACCACTGCGCGCCGTTAGATCCGCCCAAGCATCTGTCCGTCTTTCCATTGGCGCATCCATCAGTGTCACACACACACACACACACACACACACACACACACACACACACACACACACACACACACACACACACACACACACACACACACCCCTCCCAACCCCGTCGCGTGTACACTCCAAACCTGACACGCACGCAGCTGGCACGCACGCGCTCTGAGAGCTCTCTCTCTCTCTCTCCCTGCTCTTCATCTGACTGACACCTCGGTAAAAGACAATAGGATGAAATAAGCGGCGTTATTTCGCCGTGTGAGTGTTTACGCTGTTCGCGGTGCAAACAGCGCGCGGGATGTGAGAGAACAGGTGTGTCAGGCTGCTCACCTTTAACACGCCGAGACGGTTTTTACAGTTTATCTCAGGATCTTCTGCTGCGTTCTTTAAATGCACAAAACTTAAAGATATGCGCATATGCCTCAATAGTTACTTGTGCAGGTGTTCACGTGCTTCGGCAGGTGTATAAGAAACACACATCTGTTAATTAAATATGATCCAAGTCGCTTTAGAACTTGTTTTAGAGCTAAATAAAACTTATTAAATGTTGATTTAAATAGCTTTTAAAAAATTTCACCGGCACACTGTAAATTTATATTTTTTTTGTAAACATTACTTTTGTGTGTGTGTGCCGATTTTGGAAACCATTGGATAATTTAATGTGAGTGAAAAGTGTTCTGACCAAAGTGCATGCACAACAGAGACATAACTAGGTGTGTGTGTGTGTGTGTGTGTGTGTGTGTGTGTGTGTGTGTGTGTGTGTGTGTGTGTGTGTGTGTGTGTGTGTGTGTGTGTGTGTGTGTGTGTGTGAGTGTGTGTGTGTGTGTGAGTGTGTGTGTGTGTGTGTGCGCGTGCCTGGGAGCAAATTCAACACAAAGTGCAGTGTCAAAATAATCTTTTCTATTATAGTTCCCAGGTGAATGTAAACGTGCCATTCGGTCAACTTTATTAAATTTCTATTTGATGGGATTATTTGTTTGCAGTGAGCAGGCACAACACGAGTCATGTTACACGACCACATTTTTGCGTGATAATTTGTACTTGGCGTTGCGCGTTAAGTGCGGTGATCGGAGCTTTTGGACTCGTCGTCCACTGAGGTGAGAGTTGAAACTGTTAAAACCCGCGCACGTGCAAAGCACCTCGTGAAAAGTCGACGTTTACGCGTATAATAACTTCACCCTGAATTGTTTATTTGTCAGAGATCTGAATGTGGCGGATATTGTCCTTTTATAAACTAAATTCACTGTGAACACACATTGTGAGTTGTGCGCGCTTCTAGTTTGCATTTTAAGGAAATAAAAACATTTTAATAAGTTTTTTTCAGCTTTTTAATTGTCCTGCAACTGGTGTGTGTGTGTGAGTGAGTGAGAGTGAGAGAGAGAGAGAGAGAGAGAGAGAGAGAGAGAGGAGAGAGAGAGAGAGAGAGAGAGAGAGAGGAGAGAGAGAGATGAGAGAGAGAGAGAATTCTCAGTTTATCTACAAATAAAATAAAGCCAGGTAAAAACTTTTCAAACCTCCGCAGTGGACTAAGGAAACGCAGCTGTGTTAGAAGATTAAATTGATGAAGAACATCAGGAAAACGTGTGCGTCATTTGATCGCAAAGAAAAAACAGAAAAGAAGCTCACACAATGGATCAGGCAAAAAGAAAGTTTGTCATTTGGCTCGCAGTGTAATTCTGAATCAGTTCACATCCATATTATTGTGTTCACTAACAGTGTTTCATTTCTCTTTTTACCATTATGGAACACAACTTCTACGTTGACGCAAACCTGTTTTTACGCAATCCGTTTTCTTGTTTTATTATTACAAATCTAATGCAAATAAGACATGTTTTTACAAGGCCTACTTTAAAAAATATATATTAGACTATATACAGAAACATGAATTCACTGATTTTTTTTTCCCACAAAGGAAAATAAATACTTAAGGCCTATGAATTTAAGCTCACTACGTGTCCCTGCTGTCTCTCTCTGATATTAACACTTATT